>NC_133617.1:470189228-470532562 GCF_048593235.1 Sminthopsis crassicaudata
GACTGACTTTAGTGGTAAGGTCCTATTAGGGAAATAAAGGCTGGCACTGAGAAGAGAATGTCTACTCAGTGAGCAGGGCCCTAGCTAATATGCCAAAGGGGCAGAGCAAGCTGCTTTGGATGCTTATCAATATCCAGCCCAGATCTCTAATTGGAATTTCCTGAAAGGGTCTGGCATCCCCAAAAGATCAGTGGGGTGTTTTTTGACCAAGATTTCTGATTGAATAACACCACTTAACTTGTCTGGGAAGATATGCTTTTCCAGGAGGGCCTGAGACTCCAAGATCAAAAGGGAACACAGTTTCAGAGTGATTAGAGTTCACTCTCGTCAACATGAAGGTTGCTTAGTACAATTTATTTTAGTTATTAGTTGCAAAATACTAGAATAACATTTTACCACCTTGATGCCAATAGGTGGAGTTTGTTCACGAGTTGCCAAAGACCATCAGTGGGAAGATAAAAAGAAGTGAATTGCGGAAGAAAGAATGGGGGAAAGTCTAGTTTTATTTGATTGTCATACTATAATATCTGTAAAACCCCAAATGTTTTCTGAAATTTAAATCTTAAAGATTAAATAAAGAAATGGATACTCATAGATTCGTGGTTTTATAAACATCTTTTGTAGTTAGCAGTATTGTTGGGGTTTCCAGGCTAATGATGTGTAGGCCAAGCTCCAGTCTGGTAAAAGAATTTACTCAATATATGCTGAGAAAAAAAAAGTTTTATTTTTAGATCACTAAGAGAACTAGCCTCTTAGTGGACAAAAGCTCCCAAAATTAGTTTAGGAGTTCTGCAAATTGGTACACCCAGAGTACCAGAGTTTTAAGTACACCCAGTACAGAGTTTTAAGATCAGAGTTTAGGTCTTAGGGGCTTTTGAAACAATAGGGAAGTTTGGGTTTGAATAGGCCTCAGTAAAGTTATAGAAAGCTTAATTGGAGGTAGTTCAAATCTATCGAAAGCTAAGTGGTGGTACTTAACTTTCAATTCAGCTCTTTTGAAAATTAATTAATGGTACTTAACTTTAGTTCAGCTCTATTGAAAATTTGGTGTCAGCTGAACTGCTATAGAAAGATTAATTAGTGGTACTTAACAGAAGTGGGGGGGGGGGCTGATTTCTAGGGTGAAATAGGGATTAAGGAATCTGGGTTCAAGGTGACTGACTTTTAGAAGAGAGGTTTCCCATGTCAGTATTACATGGAATTCTCAGGTAAAATAAAATATTCTCTAATTGACCCTGTGATGTTAGTCTGTCAACAAGCATCTGTAAAGAACTTATTATGTGCTAGATGTTGTGCTGTGGATAGGATTACTGTGACCAAAGCTGACTCCCCCAGATTGGAAGTGGTGATGCCATGTTGATTTTTTTTTTAAAGGCAAAAAAAAATCTGTCTTCTTCTGTATTTAGGGTTCAATGCCAACCTAAATTTTAGTCCCTATTTGTTATGCAGTTGGCATGCAGTTTAAAAAATCAACATGCGTGAAAGCTCAATCCTTTTTTCTTAGTTATTCCAAATTTCACCCTTCATAAATATGTAAATAAAGATAATGGCACTTGCCAGGCTCCCTTTTAACACCACCGTGGAAACCAATAACTCAACCCATATCTGTAACTTCCATATCCTTTCCAAGTGATGTTAGGGGAAGAATTACCCATGGCACGACCACTTCCACCCTTGAGGCTAAGGGGCATGAGGAGTCAGTTTTGCTCACATCTCCTATATACAGTACAGCATCTAGCACATAATGAGCTCTTTACAGATGCTTGTTTACATGATAATGATTCTGATAACCTTATCTTTTAAGTTGTTTTGAGATCAGCACAACACCCCCTCCACACGCACAAATGGAGAACTATAATTCAAATAAGATATATAGATTTACTAGTCAGTTCAGCTCTTCAGATGCTAATTCTTTTAAATACCAAATGGCTAACACTTTTTTTTTAATTGAAGTTTTTTATTTACAAAACACATGCCTGGATAATTTTTCAACAATGATCCTTTTTTTTTTTTTTCCCCTTTTTCTGAGGCTGGGATTAAGTGACTTGCCCAGGGTCACACAGCTAGAAAGTGTTAAGTATCTGAGACCAGATTTGAACTCGAGTCCTCCAGAATTCAGGGCTAGCTGCCCCCTCAACAATGATCCTTGCAAAATCTTGTGTTCTAAATTTTCCTCTCCTTCCCCTCACCCCCTCTCCTTAGATGGAAGGTAATCCAATACATGTTAAATATGTTAAATGCAACACACACACACACACACACACACACACACTTTTTTTGCTGCACAAGAAAAATCAGATAAGGAAAAAAAACTGAGAAAGAAAACAAAATAAAAGCAAGCAATAGCAGAAAGAGTGAAAATGCTATGTTGTGGTCAACACTCAATTCCCAGTCCTCTCTCTGAGTGCAGATGGCTCTCTTCCAGTAATCACAAGATTATTGGAATTGATCAGAATCATCTCATTTTTGAAGAGCCACATGCATCAGAATTGATCATTTTATAATCTTACTGCCATGTACAATGATCAAAGATGAGTGTTCTAAACTGGTGGGAATTACATCATACAAAATGGTCCACTTTGAGTGCCTTTTCTCCTTCTGGCCCCATCAATATTGCCTACTAGCCCTATGCTATAGGCAATTACTTCCATCTCTCAGGGCTTTACTTCCCCTCATCTTTAAAATAGGGATGATGGTCCAAACATAGAATTATTTTGAAGATTATCTTACTTAGATAATGGATATAAAGTTCCTATGTAAATATGAAACATTATAGAAAAATAAACAGAATTTCCAACAAGAAAAACATCTTGACTCATTTGTCAGATCTTAGTCACCCCTGCATACCTACTTCCAGGTAAAGCTTCTATTTCTGGCTAGGGCAACCGGAACCAAGTTTGGGGAAGAACATGGCCAGCTTCTCTGATGCAAATCTCACTCCATCCATCACTTAAGTTCCCCAGTGATTCTTTTTTATTTTTAAATATTTTTTCATTTACAAAACATATGCATGGGTAATTTTTTCAACACTACCTTTGCAAAACCTTCTGTTCCAAATTTTCTCCTCCTCCCCACTCCCTCCCCTAAATGGCAGATAGTCCAATACATGTTAAATATAACACACAACTTAAAAAAAACTTCAGCAGTTATAAGATTAGCATGTAATATATCATCAAAGGAAAACAAAATAAACATCATTATTTTTATTAAACAACTTAAAAATTAATGTTTCAAGCTCTAATTCAATTTTTAAAGGATTTATATGTCTTAGGATGGCATTTGTAAAAAAAAAAAATTCTACAAAATATTTCATTTGTGATTTTCCATAATAATTACATAATACTGACTAAAGAGCTGGACAAAAAAAGCAATAAAGTAGTATATGTTTAGACACCATACTGCTTTAAAAATTGAGAACTTTTATTTTACAGATGAAGAAATAGGCACAGTACTGAAAAACTAATAACCATAGGGTAAAATGATAATCGAAGTCCATTTAGTGTTGGTGACTAAAGTCCAATCTATCTGGCACAATATAAAATTAATTTTCTTTTTAAAAATAGTAGTCATAATGGCAAACATTTTTAGACTTTCAGAGGTCTATGTATTTTACAAGCAAATTTGCTTAAAAACTTATTTTTTTAATGTCTCCAATTTAAGCAGACACATTCTAATCTATAGCATCCAGGAATGCCCAATGAATTTTTTTCAATAATCTTATATTTTTTCCATTAAAAATCCATTTAAATTAAAGCAGAGTTTGCAAACAAAGAGTGATGATATTCAACTTCTCATAGATGGTCTGAGTTTCAAACAGCTTTCAGGAGAAAAGATTAAATTTCTAGAGGAAATTCCAGGAGATCTAAGATTGATTCCTGATGAAAGTGAACAATTCATACTACTGGTTCTCTCCTTTTGAAGTGTTTGCTCCCACTTAAAATAACCACAGTTCTTTCTATTCTTTTGGTATTTCCCAACAGGACAACTGTAGAAGGCTTTGCCATGATTTGGTCCATTATTAGAAACAAGGAGTCTTTTAGCCCTTCGGCCACAGTTACATAAAGGTGGTGTCATTTTCCTATTCTGCCAAGGTTCTTGCAAGTTGACAGTACATTTTAAGACAGAAGGAGTCATCTTCGGAAATGAATTTTTCAATGGGGAGCAATGAGATATAGGTTTTTCTTCATGTATTGTAAAAGACTGTTTTTTGGATGGCGAGAAAACCCGGGGAGTAGATTTTCTTTTAATGACCATGGAATACGGAGTCTGTGGTTCCCCCAGTGTTGAGGGAGGAGACAAAACAGTCTTACATTTGTTCAAATTTACTTTTAGGTTAGGCAACTTAAAAGTATCAACATTTGAAGGCTGGTTTGGGGACTCCTTTACATTATAAATAGTAGTATGAGGGCTTCTGTAAACAACAGACCCTGATGTCTCAGGGGGTTGTTCTGCTTTTCCTAAACATCCCAAATCTGTGTAACTTATTGTTTGTTCTTTCAAAATCTTTATCTTTTCCTCAGGCTCTAATGAAGTGCTTGGGTTTGAGTCATTAAGGGAAGACACAGAGTTTGTGTTTTGTTCAGGCCATGAAGATGGCAGTAAAGCTACATCCTCCCAATCAGCTAGCATTGGCAAACAGTCAAGGCTAGTACTTGTATCTATATCAGAAATATTGTTAACAGATGAAATGGTAGTAGAGACAAGCACTAATCCTGAACCCAGTGTTGAAGAATTATATTTAGGATTATGGGTAAGGTATTCACCTTTTATTTGGTTTTGGATGTACCGTGGTGAATTAGAATTGGGTGGCTGTAAATTCCCAGGAGGAAGAGATGATTCTTTAACTGAGAAACAACTTTTAACCTCAGTAAGATTTCTGGTACTCTCTAATGGTAAGTAATCTTGATGTATAGAAGTTAACTTTAGATAATTTTTTCCATTAGGATTTATGATATTTTTACAAATGTTAATTTCACCATCACAAAAATCATTCATGCTTGAAGGCTGGATTCCATTCTTACATCCAGGGGTATCTTCAGTCTGATTCAGATTTAAAGCTCTGGCAACACAATTGGAACTCTTCTCTGAATGTGGTACCTATGAGTTTCACAAACAAATCCAAGAGAGCTTTGGCAACTAGGTGATCACAGTTCCTAAAGTACGCTATACTGCATGACAAATAAAAAAAACACTATTGATTGCCTTAAAATAACTATATTTGAATTGTTTGCTTACCTAATAAAACTACATTTATTCCCCCCACCCATATAATTTAAAATGATGGAAAAAATAAAGCAAGATACTACTAACTTTATCTAAAGATTTAGTAATTTTCATTATGCATCCATCTCTGATCATGCGCCAAGCCAGATGGGCAGTATTCCGAGAATCATCCAATCCTAGGGGAAAAAACAGCCAAATATTATGCCTTGTGATATTATAAAGAAATATAAGAAATACAAAAAAGGCATATTAACAGTACAATGGTCTGATTTTTTTTTTAAACCACAAACTTAGTGCTTATGCAAAACTACTGAAGTATTAATGAAAACTGAAAATTTTCCTTGTTCATTTATTAAAGGTCAATAGTAATTTAGTCAATAGGCCAAAAAAGTTCATTAGATTTTTGAAGTAATATTTACTTGTACCCAAATCAATTTCCTTGCTTTGTTCTCTATTCAATCACTATACTCTGAGCATGTTTTACTTCAAGTGATCTCCCAATGCAATATTCTCATATTAGGACCATAAATAGTCGCTAGATGGCAGCAACTTACTTCCTATGACTTAGGGACACGGAACCATTAAAGTACTAATCATCATTCTACTTACCCATATGGAATTTTGTTCATCATTTGAAAGAATCAAATTATAAATAAATCCCTATTGGATTTCCTAGATACAATGTGCACTCTAATTTTAGCTAAAAATAAATCAGTTTTTAAGTCTTTCTTACCAGAATGCTCTCGTCCTGAGAATTCTATTCCCAGTTCCTGCAATGCACCACTTAGCCCCTTTGGCTTTCTCCTATAGAAAGCCTAATCAAATAAAAAGATATGTATTTATAAATACAGTATAGTTATTTGGAGTAAAACAGATTACTAACTTTTAGACCATGAAGACCAAAAGGACATAGCCTTGCTAGGTTCAACATATCCAAAGCTGAACAATCTTTCACCTAAAATCCTCCCCCTTCCTCCCTGATCAAAACCTACATGTCATCTTCAGCTCTTCCCTCTTTCCCCTATGTCCAGTTTTTTGTCAAGTCTTATCAATTCTATTTCATCACATGTCTCATATATGTTTCATTCTCTACTTGACACTGCTATCATCCTGATACCTGTATACCTCAAATATGCCCTTACTACCTCAAATCTGGGCTACTGAAATAGCCTTCTGGTTGCTCTCTCTGACTCAAGCCTCTCGGCACTCCAGTCCTTTTCTTCACTTTTACAACTGTCAAAGTGACCAAAGTGCAGTTCTGTCAATGTTATCTCCCTAGTCACTAAACTCCAGTGGCACCTTCTACTATCTCCAGGATCAAATAGAAAACTTTGTTTGATTTTAAAAACCTTCTATGGTCTGGTTTTTTACTATCCTTCTTATGTTTTACTCCCACACATGTACTCTAAAATCCAGTTATGTAGGTCTCCTTTCACTTCAGCTCCCCACTGTACATTTTCCTTGTCTGTGCCCTATACCTGAAACACTTTTCCTCTTCAATTCTACCTTTTGGCTAAATTATCCATTGAAATCCCTCCTGCTTTTTTAGTATACTATAACATTAGCTCTTTGATATTACCTCCACTTTTATCAGGAATATATTTTATTGGTATGTAATTGTATGTTGTCTCCCCCATCAGATTGAGGAACTCTTTGAGGGCAAGGATTGTTATTACCTTTCTTTGAATACCCAGCTGTTAGCATAGTGTAGTCATTTAATTAACATTTGAGTTTTTAAAAAGCCATATCATCTTCCTTCCATTCCCAAACTTCCCTAATTGAGAGTGAAATAACAACAAATAAGAAAAAAAGGAAATGGATTGGGTCTAAGCAAAAGGAGATTCTGTAAGACTTAGCTATTATCAACCTGTTGGGAAGCTTAGCTAGTTCAGAGTGATAAAACTAGAGCCTTTGGTTTGGGATTTCTGTCTTAATTGCTTCCATACAAGTTTTGCTCCTCTCTCATCTATGTAAGGTCCCCAAGGACCTTTCCTCACTTGGCTCTTGATAATAAGCAACAAAGCTGCCACTTTATATCAATTCCTATCCTTCTACCCTGAAGAGGATTCAGATGCCCAGGTATGGGTCTGGACCTTCCTCTTGCTCTAGTGTCTAGTCTTTTCCTGTACAGAATGTTCCTGGTCAGACCCTGCCCCAATGTCCACAGCCCTCTATGTCTCTCTCTCTATGCTGACTTGAGCTAGCCTTTTTCTTGGATTTCCTCATCAAGATTCAATCTGGTGCATTTTCTTTGGAGGAAGATTGGTGGGAACCCCATATACTTCTTACTGCTATTCAATCATCTTGACTCCACCTCCAATAAATGCTTATTTATTTAACGAAGGATTAATTTTTTTTTCTGATTTTTAGCTCTGATGTGACATATGCACTTTTTATTGTTTTTAGAAATCTTATATATTAGAAAATTATTTATTTACATCAAACATATTACTAAATATATTAGAAATATATGAACTTTTCAGTAAATAGAACAGTGGCCCAGGTGTTAGGAAAATGTGGGTTCAAATCTGGCTTTAGATATTCATTAATTGTATAATTCTAAGCACATCATTGAAATCTTTCTGAGCCTAGGGTTCCTTATCTGTAAAAAGGATAACACTGGCCTTACAGGATTATTAAGAATCAGGCTCATATAAAGTATGTGAAGTATAAATAGTTTTATACATATAAGCTATTATTATTTCAGAGAATATCTTTTAAGGAACATGAATATGTGTACATATCTGGATTCCTATTGATGATTTCCTCACCTTATAAGTTGCTCTGAGGTCTACCCAAGAATTCAAGAATACAGGCTTTCGCAATTGTTTTCGCCTACATTCATACTCTAAGCAAACTCCCAAGTCCCAATCTATGTGAAATAAATGAAATAAAAGAAAAATGTTATCACTGTTTATTTAGACTCTCACTAGCTAAATTTATAGTTCCAGTAAATGCCGGAAGAGGGAATATGAAGGATAATGATAAAATTATAACTCCTTGGTCAGTGCTAGTGAATAATATAATTTTTTACAAGATCAAAGAATTTACTGCTATTTTAACATCTTACAATATAATTGTTGTATTTCATGTAGCTCATTTTAAAGAAATTTGCTTATGATAGAATTCCTCAAGTACCAAGACAGACTAAATATTACAAATAATCAGAAAAAATAGTTTGAAATTATAAAACCCTACCTATAATATAAAAACATTGTAAGCTTTCAGACAGGCAAATATTAATGTAGTACCTCATGTCTCACAGTTCCCTGACGTTTTAAACTATGACAAGCTTTATCTCTATTCAGTTTCAGCCACTCACAAGCACAGACACAAAATGGACTTCATACTGCTTTCCTCCTAAAACCATAAACTGTAAAAAATCCCTTACCAATTGCCTGTCCCTCTTTCCCCCTTACACCATTCCTGTTCTCCACACTCACTGTGACTTCAAGTTCCTGGATTCTTCAATCTATCCCAGTTAACCTTCATCCTCAGGCACAGCAGTAATGTTCTCACAAATACACTAGAATTCCTCTTCCTTGGCTATATCTGCCATTTTGCCAATCTTAAAACCTGAGTAAGCCTGTCTGATTTTCAGCAGTTCAATAACCAAGATTATTAGTGAAAATCACAAAACAGAGCAAATTGACTTCAAATCAGTTCAGCATAACAAATATCCATTAAGTATCTGCAATATAAAAAGGGCTGTAGTACAAGAAGCTGGGGGTAATACAAAGAAAATAAATAAGACATGGCTCTTGCCCTCAAGGAGCTTACAAGAGGAAATAACATGTATAAAAGAACTTTGTTCAATATACAAAATATGGTTGAGTCCAATGAGGAAGGAAAGAGACTGATGTGGTCATATAAGAATGCACCAGTTGAAGCTCAATTTAAAGAGAACTGTATTCAAGAAAGAATCAAGGATAGTAAGATAGAAACAAAAAGGAGGAGTATTTAAGCTTAGAATGACCTGAGGCTGGTATACTGAACTCTAAAAACAACAAAGACTTTTGTTTAATTGGGTTTTTTAAAAAATATATTATTAGAGTCAAGAAAAATATGGAAGAAAAGATAAAATTGTTTCTAAAGTTAGATACAGTGATGAAAAAGGGAAAGAAGCAGAACTCCTCAATCTAATTCTATTTCTATCTTCCCTGCCAAAAAGAAGAATCTTTGGGCTAGAATAAAAATACTTAACAGGGAGTTAAAACCCAAGATAAGTGAAAAAGATAGTAAGATCCTCCTTGCCCTAAATGAATTCTATTCACCATGCCCAGGGTACTGAAAGAATTGGTCAATTCAAATATAGAAAGCTTGTAGAGAATGTAAGAAATGCCATAGGGATGTAAAGGAGTAAATGTCCTAAATTTTGAAAAAATGCACAGAATCTGCAAACTATGAGCCAATAAGCTAGATTTTAATAACTTGTTGTAGAATTTTTCTGGGAATCTAAGAATGATTTGTGAACATTTAAAAGTTTAATTCATGTTTTCTTTTGCCATCAGTCATATCACTTCTCTGTAAATGCTCCTTTCCTCTAACTCTTACTTTCAACCCTCTCTTGTTAACAAGAGAAAATCATTTTACTATTGGCAGTGTGGTGGTGAGAACAATATTCCACATCTTTAGTTTCCAAAACAATCTAACAATAAGAAAATGTTTGACCATCAGTTCTCCAGAAGCAGTATTATGATTGGTAATTGGATTTGTGAGTATTTAGAAAAGGAAGCAGTCAGCATGGTTTCATTAGCAACAGATCATACTAGATTTACCATTTTCTCTTCTCTATAAATAATCTTCTAATAAATCATTGGATCGATCTTCCTAAAGCCCAGATCTGATCATGTCCTCTCCCATACCTCAGCACCTCCATTCTAAACTCTTAAAACTCCAACAGCTTATAATGTCTAACAAATGAAATCTCAATCCCCAGACTGGTAGTTAAGATAGTCTATAACTTTGCTCTAGTCTCTCCTAGCAATCTTGTTATTCCTTTTCACATACCCAATGCTCCAGATTGGACTACAAACCATTCCTAAAACATTCCACTCTTTCTGGCCACTGTGCCTTTATTCACTCTAAAATGTTCTCTCTTTCATTGCTGCCCTCAAATTCTTATCCATCCTTCAAGGCAGAGCTCAAAAATAGGAATCCATGGCCTAATGAGGCCAACTGAGTAAAAATAGACTTAGCAAACTCAGATCCATTATCACTAGATACAATGGAGGCCATGGGAAGAATCATTGTAGAATTGAAAAACCAAGAAAGGCTTCGTAGAGAAGGTATCATGTGGCCCTTAAAAAATAGTGTTTTTAATAAACAGTAGGATGTCCCTCAAAGGGTGGAACAGAGATATATATTTCAGAAATCAAAAATGATGCGAGCTAAATTTTTTGAGTGCTGGGTCATTTTTAACTGTATGCTTTGCTGCTTAATAAGCATGTTGAAAAGATGAATGATATAGGAAAAATATTCAAATATTTTTACCAAATGAAGATAGCCAATTACATCATACTACTGCTTGTAGCATTAAGTATGTAAGAAGTAAAATAGTAGTAAAAAGAGCCTGCTTTCTCTCTCAACTTTGGGAGTCTTAAAAGACAAACATTTCTTATTCAGGTCTAATGGATATAGAAATTTTCACCTTTTCATCAAATTATCATAGTAAAGACAAATGATATAAAAAGTTCTCAATATAATGAAATTTAGACACAAATGAATTTAATTATTTGAGCTAAAATATACCAAGCACTCTATTTGGGGTATGAAAGAGCTGATCCAATAGTTATTGGTAACCACAAGGTTCCTGCACAAAAAAGCAATTAAAAATTAACCCCTATTATTCTTAATCTTATCAGTGTTTAACCTGAACACTTCCTTAACAATAACATGCCTTACAATAATATAATAATTCAGTACTGAACCCAAATGAAAGTTCTCTATACCTGACCAAGTAACAAATGCACATAATTTTACATCTGAAGCAGAATTTGTAACAGTGGAAGCAAAAATTATCTTCTTCTGTTGTTGAATTACTTGAATCCATTTGCAGAACTGTGATAAGCAAATCTTCAAAGGAACTCCTTCATCAACTTGAGCCTAAATATAATACCATAAAAACACATTCAGATATTATATGTTTAGAAATGGTCATGTGAGTTTTTTAAATGAAAAGATTAATTCATCAAAGTGGTTCAGTCTGATTTCTAAGAATCTCTTTGGAAGTAAAAATCAGCCCTTCATAGCATACTATTACAAGCTATTGCAGCTTACTATAAATAACAGCTATAAATTGGGATGAATAAAAATAAAACAATACAGTAAGACTATGACAACAAAAATAATTCCTCCAGAATTTTCAGAAGGAAGACAAACTCTTGTTACTTAATTTCTATAACATTTGATATTAATTTCTCCAAGTATATTCCTTTTCTAATACACATATATGAATGATTATACATATACACATATGTATAGTGTTTGTGTGAGTATATGTGCACACATGTGATCTTTGAACTAATAGATATTTGAGGAAAAGAACATTTTTCTCAGCCTTTAATAAATTTAACTCCAAAAGTCCTTCATTTTTGAGTTTGTTCCCTTACAATAATTTATTTCTAAATTTTTATATTTATGCCATACCTGTTTTATACCTGTCAGTTCAACACAAAATTTGGAAAGAATTGGATGTTCCTCAGGCTGGACATAGGTCTGAAATTCAGATTCAATCTCTCCAGTTAATGTATTTAGAAGAACTGCTGGAAATTCAACTAAAAAAAATGATGAAAATATGTTAAAATAGAATTGCCAAACTACATCTTAACTACCACAAATTAAAAACACAATAAAGTTAAGTTAGAATTGAAAGAATAGTGAAAGGTGCTATGGTATCTGAATAGGCTGTATCACAGGTAAAAGTCCTAAGATCATATAATTTGTTCTCTTCAAAATAAAATGTTGGCTATGCTAAATGACTACAGCTAAGCATGAAGACAGAAAAAGTAGTGAGAAAAGGATCAGACTTAAGAATTTAAACACCTGGGAAACCATCTAATCCAATCACCTCACTTTACAGAGGAAGAAACTGATTTCTTCTTCAATAAGTTATTTGCTCATTATCTGGAACATCAGTATTTTTATACAAGTAATTAGCATGTGTGTATAGAATTTTGTTTTAGATCTTTGTATATTATTTCTTTCAACTCTTTATTTAAATCAGATCAATTTTACAGTAACATACCAATAGATGATGTATTTTATTCTGAAAAATAACATTTCTAATGTTAGATTCTAAAATTATTCATTATGATTGAACACATGTTAAGACACAAGTCACATACATATTGTTTTATTAAGTTTATTTCCTCTGCAAAATATAAACTGAAATTAATTTCGTTTTCAATCTTAATTAAACCCACTATCTGACTGACATAGCTTTTCATTCAGACTTACTTATCTCCTGGCTATAGTGGCGTTTTCCATCATTCCAGCATGTTGATTCAAAATCAATGATAATTAAGTAATCAAATAATTGCTCTGCAACAGACCAAATTATTGGTTAGCTTAGCAGTACTTAAAATGCTTTGTAATACAAAATAAGATGAAACCAAACACACTACTTACTGGACCTGATTCTACCCTGCTCATCCTTATTAGCAGGACTGATGGATTTCCTCCTAATTAATCCAAGTTGCCTAAAAATGTAGATCAAGGATAATCATTAAGGACTATACTGGACCTTTCTTTGCCTACATTTTGTGAAAATGCACAACAGAGGAGACACTACCATACTATAAGAAATGATCAACAGATTGATTTTAGAAAAACTTGCATGAAATAATGAAAAGTGAAACAAGTAAAACCAAGAGAACAGTGTATATAGTAATGGAAATTTTGTTCAAGAAATAACTGAATTGTTAAGTTATCTTGAATATAAATATTCAAATCTACTACAAAGGACCTAAGAAGAAATATGTATCCATTCCAGAGAAAGAACTGATAATTGGAAGAATGGATAGTATAGTTTTACATATAGAGAGATAGCTAGATATAGCTATCTATGTATTCATATTTGTGTCAGATAGTAGCCTTTTTCAGTACAGGGTGGGAAAGGAAGGCAAGTTTTGAATATGTAAATGTAACAAAAAAATTAAATTTTAAAAAATGAAGAAAACAGCTATTGAAATTGGAGAGGTATGAAACAAAGACCAACAGGGATACTGAGAGCACTGCCCCAGTTGGAAAACTCAGGCAATAGCTATAAATGTGTTCCCCATAGTTATTTCTGGGGCTCCCTTATAACCAAATTGCTTATCAAAACAGAAATGAACAGAAGGTAAAATTACTATTAATTGTAGTATGGTCTGATATTAAGACTAAGGAGTCAGGAGACTAAATTTTTCTTTTAATTTCTCTATGAGTCTCATTTTCTACAACTGCAAAATGAAGCTAATATGAATAAAATTTAAATAGTAATGGAATGAGTATTGGACTTATAACAGTATGTGCTTAAGAAAATTGTCAAAATCATCTATCAAAGACATAAAATCCAATCCTCTTCAAGAAATTTCTTACACTGGCATTTAAGGTCCTCCACAATCTGGTCCTTACCTACTTTACAATATCATTTCACATTATTCTCTTTAACATAATCTCTATTTCAATCAATATGAACAATTAAGCTCTTTCCTAAACTTGATCTTCTACCTCTATATACTCACCTAGGGTTAGGCCCCTACTTGGAATTCCTCATGATCTCTTTCTTTTTTTCTTTCAAGATTTCTTTCAGAATCTTTAATTTTCTTCAAGGCTAAGATCAGCACTCAGCAGCCATCTTCTCCAAAAAGGCTTCCTTGACCTCCCCCTCCCATTCCCCCAACCCCCATGTTCCACAAATACTCCTACAGCACTTTGTCTGCTTCTCTTGTTTAACTCTTAACTTTGCAGTACAACTGTGTATACATGTCATCTTTTGCAATTCTTCATACAGAATTTAACTGTGAAATCAGATTGTCATATTTTTTCTCGTTATATCCCTTGTATATACCATAGTATGTTAAATTCTGTGAGATTTTTAATTTCCTCACCTATAAAATAAGCTCATTTTGCAACTCATTTTGTTACTAGACTTAAACGAGAGCATGTTCATATGATACTTTGAATTTTTTTTTTAAATAATATTCCATTTTCCCCAATTACATGTAAAAAAAATGTTTAACATTTTAAGTTTCAAATTCTGTCTCTCCCTCCCTGAATAGTTAAGCAGTCGGATATAAGTTATACATATGCAATCATCTAAAATATATTTCCATATTATTTTCAAAATCATGACATTCCATTTTGTGAGAAAAAATTCAAAGAAAAAAAGGAAGTGAGATATTGTGTGTTTCAACCTGTATTCAACTGAAAAAGGAAGGAAGTAAGAAATTATTTGCCTTAGACTGTTTTCAGATGCCATCAGTTCTTTCTCTGGAGGCAGTTAGCCTTTTTCATTATGAATCCTTTAGGAAGTTATTCACAATTAAAATATTGCTATTTCTGTGAACAATGTTTTCCTGGTTCTGCTCATTTCACTCTTCACATTAAGAGAGCCAGAACTTTGGAGAAGTATACTTGAAATAAGGTGTTAACTCTGTGGAATTGGTGAAATTGTGGTTCTCTAGTTCACATATATACTTAGTACATGATGATGGTTCTCTAAGTTCACACATAATCAGTAGGCTGTAATGATGTAATTACAATAAGGTATATAAGAGCTAAGAAGGACTGGAAGAAACATTTTATCTTTGACCAGCCTTGTGGTGGCTCTCATGTCTCCTTCACTGAGATCAAAACTGGGCCAGAATAAAGAATTTAGACTCTATTTTTGACCACTCTTGTGGTGTCTATCCTGATGAGACCAAGGCCCTTCCGGAGGATCTCCTGAAAGCTAGCCCAGACATTACATTTCACATAAGTTTTTCTGAAATTATCTCGCTCATGATTTCTAATAAAGTGCTTTACAAATCTTAAAGCAAAGTATTACATAATGCAAAACTATTATTATTTTTAATAACATTAACCTCATACATTGAAAAACATAGAATAAGTAGAAATTATAAGAATTAGTCTTTGTGAAAATGAAGATAAAAGTATAAAGAGATGGCAATAAATTTAACAGATATGAAATATGTAATTGAAGTCAAGTATGCAGCATTAAAGAAGTACATTATTCCTGTCTTTATATGTATTTCATTCAGTTAAATATTGGGTGGCTATTATAATGAGAGACAATAGGAAACAATCACTTTTCAACATTTTGATGGGTTACATGTTATGGGAACAACCTGCATTAGTTGGAGATCCAATTCTGACCAGTAGAACAGATCCTTCATGTGAGATGATGAGACTGAAAGGCAGTTGCATTCTCTGACCTCTCTCCTCTTCCCTCCAATTTATTTAATTCCCAATTCACAAGTAACATCTGTGTAAGCAAAGACTGACTTGCAATCCCTTCAAGTGTGTGATTCACAGCCGTGGAGCTTTCAGAGAACTGACCTACTCCTTCACACTCAGGCATACTCCTCAACATTAACAATAAAGGGATTGCCACCATATATTTGGTCTAAGAAAGTCTCAAAATGTGTTTGATGAAACAATATAATAAACTATGCAAGTACCTCTCTCACAAGTATAAAAATATTTGGTTATCTTCCCTTGTCTCCTGCCCTTAAAAAGGGAAAGTTTTCTCATTCTGATGACAGATCCTGGCATCTACGTAACTAATAGTTTACCTGAAATCCCCCTTTTCTCAAGCTTGAATGATTTCCTCCATTCTCTAACTTTCTTCCTTCTATGAAAGATGCAATTTATCTATTCTAAATTTTGGCAGAAAGATCTTGATTGGCAATATACTCTATGAAGACCTAAAAAATATAAAAACTCAATCTGTACCTTAGGAAGTTGAAGCTGCTGTCAGCAGTTTCCTTTAAATGCTAATACATTTCTTTGCTTTCAGTTCAGCCTCTCATCTCTGACCCAGTAGTTGGACCTCCTCTTATCTCCCTATCCATAGATATGCCTTTCCCAAGAGGTTTCATTCTTCCCATCAGAGAACATTTCCAGAAACCTACATGTTCAAAAAGTGAAGATCTAATAGAAACCAAAAAGTTATAAGATTCAATCTCACGCTTTTAGGAATTTACAATTTATGTGAGAAGACAATTAAACTGAACACTTAGAAACCTTCCCAGTACAAAATATTATGAATACATTGCTAATAGGAGAGAAATGCCTATTGGACCATCTCAAACTGGATAGCCTATAGAGATCTTAAAATCAACGTATTTGAATTCAATCAGTTCAAAACTTCATCATCATCCAAGACTCTCATTCCCTCTTACTGGAGTCAGGAGTTGGGAGACCCTGAGCAAGTCAAGGGAACTCTGACTTAGTTTCCCAATTTTTAAAAAAGGGACTAATAGCAATATCTCCAGGATTGTTATGAGAATAAAACGTGGGAAATTGTAAAGAACTTTGTAAACCTCAAAGCGCTATATAAATGCGAGGGGAAGGCAAGTAAAATATCACTTTGAGGTTTACAAAGTGTTTTATATCTCGCTTGATCCTTACATCAACTCGGTTAGGAAGATGGAATTATCCCCGTTTTACAGAAGAGGAAACTGAGTTTGAGAGGTCCCAGAACCAATCCCAGGTCAGTCACACAGTGACTAAGTCTCCGGATTCGAATCCAGAAATATACAGATGCACCCCATGACCTCGCCCTGACCCTACTGGCGGTCAGGCAGCATCCTTCCTTCCTTCAGAGCCCAGACTCAACGGATAGAATAACACAGGGAGTGATCCCAAGGATGTACGACCGAGGTCCCTAGAAAGCTCTCCCCGACCCAGGTGTGCGCATGCGCTCACTCTAGCATCCAGAAACAATACTCGGGCTCTACCCACACGCCCTCCCTTCAACTCAATACGCACGCACTCACAAAAGCATACACACGCTCACAAATATACCGGGCCAGCTTCTTGGTGGCCATTGCCTCCTGAGTCTTCTCGGTTCTCCCTTCCCGGTCCGCCGACCAAAAGCCAGCGAGAAGCGACTTCCCCTCATTTCAAATTTCCCGCAGCCTTTGATGGCGTCATTTCCGCCACGAAGCTTTTCTCCTCCCTCACTCCCTAGGACAAGCCTCGGAGAATCGATGTTTTCCGTTCCTCTATTGGCCAGGCCTTGAGGAATTCCTTCGAGGTTTTAGCGTGGGACTGCAACGCTGTCTGTTCGCTGGAGCGCGGACCCGCAACCCATCGAGGTGAACGGGGAAGGGGATCCTAGAACAGTGGAAAGGAGAGGAGCGGGGGCGTAGCGGCTTGGGCGGGGGCAATATTACTGGGAGAAAGGCCCGAAAACAGAGCCGAGGTCTCGTCTGGGAAAGAGCCCTTCGGGAGGGCCGAGACGAGTAAGGAGGTAAAGGAGAAGAGGAAGTCCTGGAGATCCGGGTCCCGGACCCTCCCCTCTTCCGCGCATTTCCGCTTTTTCGGGCCCTTCCTCCCCTCCCATGTGATATTCCACAACATTGTATACATTTGGATCTTATGACAGCAGGAAGCATTTACTATATTATATACTTATTCTATGTACTGTGCGCCAGACGCTGTATTAAGCTCCGGGGATGCAAAACGAGGGAAAAGACGATCCCTTCTAAGGAGCTCACAGCCTAAGTGGGAACCTGTGTAGAATTAGAGCTGTGATACTTTGTATAGTAAGATATGTGTGCGGCTGCTATTTTGTATTCATGTGTAATATGTATTCCTCATTAGCATGAGGACTATACATGTATATAACGTAGATTCACAAATGTGTATCCATGTGTAGTGTATGGAAACGTAGGGAAGATTTGCAGAGGTTTTGTTATCTTATTGTACCTTTGGAGGGCGCTGCGATCATACTCATTCTACAGAGGAGAAAATTGAAATAGAATGGTAAATTACTTATCCAGCTAAGTACATACAGCTAAGTAATGCCTGTGGCTGGGTTTGATTTCAGGTCTTCTGGCTCCTGCTCTCGCACTGTACTCCAGGACCCAGCTAACAAGAACGGCAGCACCCGCTAATATTGATAATAGTCACTATTTTGTATTATGCTAATTGCTACATTTCTGTATTTATATATTTGGAGAGTATCCTGAAAGTTTCAGCGCATTTTAAGCTGTTACATTTCAGGGTAGATTTAGGACCCTAAGCAAGTCACATTCCACTCTTTCTGACTTAGTTTAATTTTCATCTTTTTTTGTTATTATATGCTTGGGTGTTTTTTTTTCCTCTTTCTCTTTTTTTTTTTTTTTCCTTTTTGATCTGATTTTTCTTGTATGCCAAGACATATAGAAACATGCTTAGGAGAATCTTTGCATGTATTTGGAAAAATAAAAAGCTGTTACTAAAAAAAGAAAGAAAGAAAGGGGTGCTAATAATAGCACCTTTCGTCCTGGGTTTTTGTGAAGATAAAATGTTTTAATGTTTATAAATCACTTTGCAAACCTTAAAGTGCTATTAATTGCTAGTTATTTTTAGGAGGTGGTTGGAAGAAGGCTGGTAGTAATGGTTCTTTAAGGGTTCTAATGTGGGTAATAATCTGTTGACAGAGGGACCAAGAAGAAGAATGGATACAGCTCTGGAAGAGAAAAGCAGAAAGAGGAAGCAGCCACAAAATGAGCTTTTCAGAGGGTCTGGGGAAGGTACAGCCACTAGAAATCCAGATAATGAAGAGAGTCACCCTAAGTGGAAAGTAAGTGCTTACTAATCACTATCTAGAGGGTGTTGCTTTCCCCAGTCACCAAGAGTTGAAAGATTTTATCATAAGCAGGTCCCACAGAATCCTATTTCAATATCTTCATGGTAGTATAGAAGTGAACTTCACAACAGTGACTTGATGGGAAGGCCCATTGAAGTATGCATATTTTGGTGCAAGAGGAGATGTAATAATAAGGAAATATGTAGAAGTTAAGTACCAACTATGCAGGTGAAGTAACTCCTCACACTTTTTGTATGTTGTTCTTTTCTAAATCTACTTTAGACTCCCATTAACATTTTTTACCAAATGAATTGAAGAATATACCTTGCAGTGTCATGAGACAAATGAAAGGCACACTTAACTTCGTGGGTTTATTCTTGTTTAGTTTGAGGTCTTCTCTCTGTAGTTTAATATTTATGGCTATAATTTACCATAGTAAACAAGTTCTTTATGAGCATAATCATATATAGATTTAGAACTAGAAGTGATCTTCTAGTCTACTCACTTCTAGATCTTCTAGAAGTGAGTCCATCTTGTCCAAACTCCTCATTATGTAGATGAGAAACTGAGCTTAAAAGACCTATCCATTGTCATGCTTATATTAAATTGTAAGAGCAAGAATCAAACCCAAGTCCCCTGAATCCAAATCCAATACTCTGTGTCATGCTGCCTCCCCAGTTTAACAGTAGGAAGGAAGGAAAGAAGGATTTATTTGGGGCCTACTATGATCTAGGCATTGTGCTAAGCATTTTAAAAACATTATTTTTCTCCGCTATTATCATCTCCATTTTGTTGTTAAAGAAACCTGGGCTGTCAGATGTAAGTCACTCAGGTAATAAGTTTGACTCTAAGCCCAGTACTCTACTTTGCTACACGAATTCCCCTTTTCAGCCAAACAAAAAACTTTTTAGACATACGTTGATAGGATCTGAACATAGACTACAATTTTGTTTTTGAAACATATTTTACTTTGCTTTTTCATCTGCAAACCCATCAGTGATTATGAGTGTCTATTTCCCATATTTGTCCTTTCAGAAAGCTCGCTTATCTACCACGTTATTTGTTAACAACTGTGAAATAAGCCATGACCAGCTTCGTGAATTGCTGAAGTCTGTAGCATTGGGAAAACAGCACGAATCCAATGAACAAGAGGTTTCTAATTTGGGGTGAGTGAACTTGGGTTTTATGTTTATATTATATATAATATAATGCAATGTAATTGGTTTCCTTTGTTATCCTATTTCTTTTTTATATACATTTAAAAATATTCTAAAAAGGGATTCATAAGATTTACTCAACTGTCAAAGAGATCCATGACATACAAAAAGATTAAGAATTCCTCAATTAGCAAGGTGTGAAATGAGTTTGGTCACTGTTTGTAGGCACCAATCTAATCTATTTTATATGTGTATTTAAAATGCTTCTATACTTACATGAACAGAATGATGGCTGGATATCTTGTAATAACCCCAATTTTAAATGCCAGACCAGGGGAAAATTGGAGTTCATATGTAGAATTTCACATTTTCCAAATTGCTTGGCTTATGACCATTCTTTACATGAAGAATGTTTATTTGACCTCCAGTAACAGCTGGCCTCATTACCTGTGTAAGGCACCAGTGAATATCTGTTAGTTCTTAATAATCGTTTTTCTGCACGCCTCCTCATTGTGTACTTGAAGCTAACTTTAAGGTCTTGCTGTTGCCTGTGTATTGCTTTGATTTTTCAACAGCTGGTGCCATCTTTCACACTCAAAGCATCTGAACAATGTGGTGGTTATTGTTCTTCAAGGAGTGAGTCAACTGCATTTTTACAAGTTCTATTTGCAATTCAAACACCTCCGAAAGGCATTCAGACATGTAAGTTGAGAAAGCCTTCCCGTGTAGCAGTCCTAACCAGGCCTTCCTCCTTATCTCAAGATGTACCTTTCTTCTTGTGATCCTAAAGACTCCATTCTGTTTTAGACACTCTTCCTATGGCCAAGTCTAGATTGCTGTGGTGAATGGTATTAAAGTTCAGGGCTAAACTTTTAGACAGACTGTATCACTGACTTGTTTTCTCAGTTGGCATTCCTATTTCCTTTCTTGTGAAATGGGAATACAACTACCAGCTTGATTTATCTAGGATAATAAGGATCAAATGAGGTAATAGATTGAAAAGTGCAGTCCCTGTGCCGATGCCTATGCCTGGGAGGCTGTGTTCACCAAGCAGCTCTAGTATGAGTTCTTAGTGGCTTTTGTTGACCCTCTTCATTCTTTATTGGAATGATTGAGGACAAAGGGATGCTTAAGGATTTTGATAAAGAATTCAGTCAGTAACATTTGAAAGGTGAGAAACAAACAAAAAAAGGGTGTGGAGCGGGGATCAAGAAATAAGTGAACATTTTAAATAGGTAGTAGAAAGGGCAGGAATAATGGCTCATATTTCTTTGTATACTTCTTAGAACCTAATATTGTATTTAGAATGTGCAGAGCAGTAAGAATTAACTTGCTGAGTGAATGGGTGAACTTGAAAACTGCCTGAGAAAAGAACATAATTTTCTAGGCACAGGCAAATAAATATATGTATTGCCCTTTCTTCTCTATTTCAGACACCTGGCTGTGGAGAATCCTACTAGAGACTATTATTCCAGGGACTGCACAGGTCACTCTGTATGTGACATTTTAGGTGTTTAAATTCTACAAAAAGGCTGTCTCCCTTTGCATTGAAACATTATGTGAAGTTTTCGTGTTATTATATATAAATTGATTTTGGAACAAAAACAAAATGGTCTCTGGCCTAAAGGAACTTACATTTTCAAAACACACAGCTAAATCAATTAGAAACAATATATAAAGTTGTTTTTTAAATAAAATCAATGTATTTTTTGACTGAGTGGTAATACAGTGCAAAAAGGCTGAATTTAATTAAATGGTGATTGTCCACACTCCTGGTTTATATCAACCCTTGTTCTCCTAAACTTAAAGGGTTTCCTTAAGGAGAAGGAAGTTTTGTACATCTTTAGATATGCATATGAGAAGCACATGATATGAACTGGTATGGATAAAGCCTGGTTAATCCATTAAAACATAGCTTAGGACCTACTCACCTTTTTTTTTGTACTATATAATAACCTTCTTAGTGTTCTTGCTGCCTCACCCATTCAGAACGTGACAGAATACTTTTCCTAATGCTTTCCTAAAGCATAGGTATCTGATTGTGTTTCTTACTGCCCTGCTCAGAAACCTTAGTGGCTCCCAGCTGTATTAGGGAATATTGAAGTAGCTTTTTAAGATCTTTCATTATCTGATAACTTACCATTCAAGCTTTTTTTTTTCCATACTATCTCACTCTCTCATGCATTCAATATTATGACTGAACTGTGTTGTTTGCAATCTTCCAGTCTCTTCCATTCTCTGCTGTCCCTCCATTGGCTTAGAATGTACACATTTCCCCTTTCATTTCCATTTAGTGTCTTTTCTTTTAGTCCCAGTTTTGGTGCCATCTTTTTCATATTTTTCCTTGATTTTCTCCAGAGGGAAGTGATCCTTTTCTCCTCCAATTTTCTTAGGATATTTTTTCTACTTTTATCATAATCTATTTTCTCTCATACTCATTTGGATATCTTCCTTCTTCTCACTTTGATTGTAAGTGTGCTTGAGGCCAGGGATTACATCTTATTTTGTCTTTGCCTTTCCAGTGCCTAACATGCTGCTTGGCACCTGGTTATGTACTTACTTAGTAAGTGTTTGTTCAATTAAAACTAAGAAAATTAATTCATAGACACTTATCAAAATATTCATAGATTGCTAAGCAAAAAATTCCTGCCTCTGTTAGACTGAACTGTCTCCAAGAAGGTCAGATCCAAAGAATAAAGAATGAAATGCATGACTATTGAGAGCCTAGAAATTTTAAGAGCTACCTAATTTTAACAAATATATTTTATTTGGGTGGTATTACCTCATTACCTTTTCAGAGGTGTTAGTGAAAATCTATTCCTGTTTACTCACTGTTTGCACAGAGATTCCGTTTGCCAGCTCCGTCAGCCAATTTTCTAGCAGATATTATTGGAGAACAACCTAATGGAAATAAAGAAGAAAGAATCCCGTCTACACCCAGCACCATACAAGGTAGAGATATAAATCTTGTCAATGATTTGCTCCCTCAAAAGGATGCTATGAAAATATTAACAATTCTATGAACTAAAAACATTTCAAACAATTTGTAAGTGCCATTTTACTTAATAATCTGCCCCTGCCTCTGGGACCTGGTTCCCTCCATTATTTTCTCTTTGCATAATTTCTCTTCTTCCCACTGTCATATGCAGGTTATTGTCTTGAAAGTGTTTTTCTCAATACAACTGATCTTTCGAACCACTGACTTTTTTAATGATTTAACTTTGATTTATTTATTTATATGTTGAGCATTGAGACTTTTTCATAGTTTGTTTTTCCCCATTTAAAAAAAATTCTGAGGGGGAGTGGATAGAGTACCAGCCCTGAAGTCAGCAGGACCTGAGTTCAAATTTGGCCTCAGACACTTAATACTTCCTAGCTGGGTAACCTGGGCAAGTCACTTAACCCCAATTGCTTCAGCCAAAAAAAAGAGAAAAAAATCTGAACTATACAGACATCAACTAAAGTGAGGACTTTCATATACATAGTAGAATAGAGAATGTTGTGTATGAAACTATGAATCTTTTAAATACAGTTTGCTTTTCTCTTTAAGTATATAGTAAATTTTGTATTATTTTCAAAAGTCCTGTTTGTGATTCCTTTTGATCTCTTTTGAGTATTAAAACACACACACACACACACACACACACACACACACACACACACACACACACACACACACACAAACATTTCAGCAATCTATTTATCTTTTTCTTTTCTCATTTTGGAGAACTCCTTTTCTTAACTTCTCTCTCCCTCCCTACTTTTTTGCTTTCCTCTCCCCCAAAAGAAGAATTTGAGAAAAAGTAGCAAAATCTTTATAATGATATATCTAAAAAATGTATGTCTTATTCTACAATCTGATTCTTTCTTGGGTAGCATGCATCATCATCAATTCTCTGGAATCATATGATTGGTTGTTGCATTGATTTAGAGTTCTTTCAGAGTTTTGTCTTTACAGTATTCTTATTATCACAAAAAGTGTTCACTTGGTTCTCTTTACTTTGGTTCAGTTTATACAAATCTTCATAAGCACCATCTTCAACTCTTCTCCTTCTCACCTCCAATATCTAATACGTTGACAAGTCCTGTCAATTTTGCCTTCCTGATACCTCTCATAAACACCCCCTTTTCTCTTCAAACACTGCCACCACTCTGGTTCAGGCCCTCGTTACTTGAGGTTCTGGGATGATGACTAATACAGTAGTAGCCTTCTGGTGGATTTTCCTGCCTCAAGTCTCTCTCCACTCTAGTCTACCTTCCACTCAGCTGCCAAGTGATTTTTCTAAACATAGGTCTGATGCAGGTCACCCCCTTACTCATTAAATTTTAGTGGTTCTCTCATATGTCAAGGATCAAATATAAACCACCCTTAACTTTTAAAACCTGGCCTTTCCTTCTTTTCTAGTCTTCTTACCCCTTCGTCCCCTCCATGTGCAATGCAATGACATGTGCAGGCTCTCATCCCCTCATATTTTGACTATTGCAATAGCCAATTATTGGTCAGTCTGTCTCTGCATTCCAATCTATCCTTCATTCACCACAAATGATTTTTCTAAAACCATATCAGACCATGTAATTCACTGCCCTACTTAGTAAACTCCTCTGGTTCCCTAAAATATGAAATATAAAATCCTTTACTTGGAATTCAAAACTCTTCATAACCTAGCCCCCTCTTATATTTCCAGTCTGACATCTTGTGCAAAGTCACCAGCTTCATTTTCTCCTCCAGACCCATCTGGGTCCAGTGGCCGGACATAGATCAGGACGGGTGGAGATGGCCCTGGATACAGTGGGAGACCCTGGCCATTTTAAAGTAAAGTTTTTAACAGGTCTCAGTTTGACTGAGGCATGCCCAATCAGCACTTATGGTTAGATAAGAAATGAGATCGAGAATGGATACTCAAATCCGGTCAAAACAAAAAAAATCTGAGAGGTGAAGATCCTCAGGGTTTTTGGCCAAAACAGAATCACTTGTCATTTACATTCACTCCAAGCCAAAGAGGGCTCAAACATGACCAGGTAGGGCTTGGCTTGGGACTCTATTGTTGGTCAGTTGATGACAGCCAGAATGATTTTAGTTTAAATAATGGTTCTAGCCTGTAAATCCCAAGATATCTTATGATGTTTCAATGATTAAACTTTATATTCCTTTGGGTAGAATAACCATAGGTAAAGGTATGATGTCTTATGTGGAGAGAGGGAAGAGAAGGGAAAGAAAAAAAAAGAAAAAAAGAGTCATGTTGCCCAACTGGCCAGTTCCAGTTGGCTCCCCAGTGAGGCAGCGCCTACTCCTTTTTTGCCAAAGAACCATGATCCATGCCATGCCAGGGAATTGGATTGAAGTAAAGGAGGTTGTGCAAAGATAGATGCCTCACTTTCTCCTCCAGAATCATCTGGGTCCTATAGGAATATATATCTTGGGGTTTAGAGGCTAGGGCCTTGCCTTAAACCAAAATCACTCTGGCTCTCATTGGATGACCAACAACAGGTCCCAAACCAAGCTCCACTTGGTCATTGCTTGGGCCCTGATTAGCTCAGAGCGCATGTAAATGACAAATTGTTTCTTCTCTTTTGACCAGAAACCTTGAAGGTCTTCCCCTCCCTGATTAATTTTTTTTTTCCTTTATTGAAGCCATTCTTTGCCTCATTTCTTACATATGCTTAATTACTGACTAGGGCTTTGTCTCAATCAAACTGAGACTTGTTGAAGACCTTGGCTCAAAAAGACTAACATTTCTCACTGCATCAAGGGCCATCTCCAGTTCTTTTGATCTATATCTCATCACTGGATCCAGATAGCCTTGGAGGGGAAAGTGAGTCAGTTAACCTTGTACAATCTTCCCTCACTTCAGTACAGTTCATTTGCTAATCAGGATATCCCCTTGAAGTCATGATCTTGTGTGAGAAAGAACCACCAAACTGCCAATCTGATAAGTGTGAGGCAGAACCTCAGGGTTGTCTTAATTTTATATTTCTCTAATTATTGGTGATTAGGAATTTCTTCATATGGTTGTTAATACCTTATATTTCTTCTTTGAGAATTGCCTGTTCAGGGGGCATCTAGGTGGTTACCCTCATTCCTAATTAATAACTTAGTCCTATTGTTTTACCATAATGTCTCTGCAATACTTTCTTTCCTACCTTTGCTCTAATTCAAGTCTCACCAGTTTTATTTTCTTTTATTCAGATTTACATGTTATTTATATTTATTTTGTTATAATGGCCTAAATATTTTATCCACTTCTTCTCTCCAAAACAAAACCAGTTCTGTACTATCCATCTTCTTTCCTACCAGTCTTGATATATTCATCTAATAAAAATACCATTTTGGTCATACTATATTATGTTTTAGAAATTCAAATAACTCCCCATTACCTACATAATAAAGATCAGAGTCCCAAGTTTGGAATTAAGGGCTCTCTGTGATCTATTTCCAATGTACTTTTCCAATCTTATCTTCCTTTATTACCCTTCACAAATGTTCTGTTTTAATCAGTTCCATCTACTCTAGTGCATTCACATGTTTTCACCTTTGTATACACTGTTTTCCTCACCTGGAATGCTCTGTTCCTCCTTTTCCACCTACATGAATTCCACTTCAAGTCCCAGCTTAAGTCTCACTGTTTCTTTGATACATTCCCTGAACCCCCAGTATGAAGTGATTTTTTTTTTCCCTCCTGAAATCATACTTTTTATCTCTTGTCATTTAAAACACAAGTAAACAGAAAAGTGTCTCCACATCTAGAATACTGGTTCCATGAAAGAAAGAGCTACACTTCCTCCTTACTTGTGTTATCTGTATTGTTGCATTTGGATACAGTGTGGTATAATATTATGGCCCAGGTGGTCACATAGCTCCTGAATGCTGCTAGAACCAGATTGAAGTGTAATTGAGAAATTTTTAATGACATAAAATACAACAAAAATAATATTAATCTGTAATTTTCTAAGTCAACCTGTAATCCACAGGGACTCATTCCTTTCCTTCCCCATCTCCACATGTGAGGGGCAGCTAGGTGGTGCAGAGGATAAAGCACCACACTGTATCCAAATGCAACAATACAGATAACACAACTAAGGAGGAAGTGTAGCTCTTTCTTTCATGGAACCAGTATTCTAGATGTGGAGACACTTTTCTGTTTACTTTGTGTTTTAAATGACAAGAGATAAAAAGTTTGACATTATTTGGTGTAATGAATTGAAGAACTGGCCTCAGATTCAGGTAGTGCAAGGTCCTAGCCTCATCTCTGATACATATCAGATCTGTGGCTCTAAGCAAGTAATTTAATTTCTCATTGCTCTGAACAGCTTTCCAAGTCTATAAGTTACAGAGAAGCTGACAACTTGCATTGTAGAGGGAGTTTTCTCATTAGGCTGTTCCCTATACCAAACAAGTCACAGGTCTAGCATTATCACCATACAGCATAACTTAAAAGCTTCACTAAATAGTTAAGGAATAAGGAAATGATTTTTTTTTTGTCTGCATTAATTTTTTTTTTATTATTTACAATTTTATTTTCCCCAGTTACATGTAAAACAAATTTTTTACAATTGTTTTTAAAATTTTGAGTTCCAGATTCTCTTCTCTTCCTTTCCTTTCCTTTCCTTCCCCATCTCCACATGTGAGGGGCAGCTAGGTGGTGCAGTGGATAAAGCACCAGTTTAAAATTAGGAGGACCTGAGTTCAAATGTGACCTCAGACACTCAACACTTCCTAATTGTGTGACCCTGGGCAAGGCACTTAACCCCAATTGCCTCAGCCCCCCCCCCAAAAAAAAGGCACATGTGAAGTTATGCAAAACATTTCCACAGGAATTCATATTATAAAAGAAAACATAGATCTCTTACCCACCCCCAAATAACTCTCAAAAATAAAGTTTGAAAAAAAAAAAAGTATGCTTCAATCTGTATTCAGATACAATCAGTTCTTTCTCTGGATATAGATAGCATTTTTTTTATCATAATTCTTTCAGAGTAGTTGTGGGTCACTATATTGCTGAGAATAGCAAAGTCATTCACAGCAAATCATCATACAACATTGCTATTACTTTGTACTCAGTTCTTTTAACTTTGCTTGAGTTCACTAAGGACTATCCAGGTTTTTTTCTGAGAGCATCTTGCTCATCGTTTCCTGTAGAACTATAATATTCCATCATAATTACATACCATAATTTATTTAGCTATTTGCCAATTCATGGGCATCCCCTCAATTTCCAATTCTTTGCCTTGAGAAGATAGTTGCTATAAATATTTTCATACATACAGGTTCTTAAGAAAATTATTTTCAAAAAGCGCCAGTAGGTTCTACAACAGATATGCTGTTGGATAGGGTATCTTAAAAGTACATTTTAACAATTCTGGATCTATTTGTTTCAGTGTCGTCGTCATCTCTTGCTAATCCACAAGCCATCATTGACCTGCAAAATGATCCCATCATTCAGAAATATGGACATGAAAAAGTAGGTTTGGTCAGATGCCTATTGACCAAAGAAGAGATGAAAAAATTTGACTTTCCACTTCAAGGTTGGTTAAGATTACAATTAGCAGAGTACCAGAAATATATAAATATAAGAAAGTTATTTTAAAACTAGTGCATTGATGTTTGATCTTCTTAACCACTGTATGTAGAACCTTTCCCACCCATTCTTTTATTAATAATAGTGATGCTTTAATAGAATTTGAAAGCTAAGTTCATAGGGACATGGAACAAAGTTAAACTGAGTAATTTTCCCCTGATTTTAATCTTGCTAAGTCTATATTAAATCCTCTTTTTATCTTGGGAAAAATTGCTTTTATATAGACTATTCTTTTTTTGTGAATATTAGCATAAAAATTCACTGGGAGGACAAATAACAATGGCCAGAGAAATTATACTAGCCAGTATTATTTTCTTAAATAAATGCTTTTTGTTTCAAAAAGATCAGCAGACTTTCCCCCAAAGCCACTGTTTCTTTTATTCTAGTAGGAATAAGTGAATTTTATGATGCTTTCATGACCAAAATGATGCAGGAAAGAAATGTTAGAATGCCATAATGGATTCTTTGGGGGCAGCTAGGTGGTGCAGTGGATAGAGCACCAGCCTTGAATTCAGGAGGACCCGAGTTCAAATCTGGTCTCAGACACTTAACACTTCCTAGCTGTGTGACCCTGGGCAAGTCACTTAACCCCAGCCTCAAAAAAAAAAAAAATAAATAAAAAGAATGCCATAATGGACAAGTGTAAGATGACCTTTTAGAGAACTGAGAATAACATCAGTTGTAGCATACAGGATCCAGTTTTCTTTGCTAAGTTCTGTATTCCTCTTCTAGATAACTGAACATTATCACTTCTATAGTTTTTTGTACAAATGTAGTTTTTGTTGTTTATTTCCAGGTTTGGCTAACTGTAAAAACTTTGTTTCCACTGAATGTGTTGGTCCAGTAAGCGACAGCAGCCCCCTTTTTGGCCTAGACTGTGAAATGGTATGAGATGAATTTCATTATTATGATGGGTGCTCAGAAGTAGATATTGCCATCCCAAAGATGGGGAATTCACTCAAAACGGAATGAAGCAAAGCTTTTTTTTTTTTTTTTTTTTTTTTTTGTGCTGAGGCAATTGAGGTTAAGTGACTTGTCCAGGATCACACAGCTGGGAAGTATTAAGTGTCTAAGGCCAGTTTTGAACTCAGGTCCTTCTATCTTTAGAACTGGTACTCTATCCACCTACCTGCCCCTAAGCAAAGCTTTTTTGATGGATTCAAGTTTAATGCAAAAAATTGGGTTTTCCATTGTGTTCATGGAGTTTGGGTGTCAGAAACATGAAAGTCACTGCATGGTTAAAAAAAAGCATTGTACCTGAATTCAGGTCTTCTGACTCACCTAGCACCACCACTGACTAGTTGTATGACTCTAGGAAAAATTCAGAGCCCCATTTTCCTCTTCCTACAAGTAGAAATATTAATATTTATATTACCTATTTCATGGAACTATTATAAATTATTACTAATGCTAATACTGAAAAAAATAAAAACAAACCACTTTGTGCTGATTTCCAACAGACTTTAGACTACAACTTACATTGGTTGTCTAATATTTCTGTCACTCAAATTATCACAATAAGGCATATTTATTTCTTTTGACAGAGAACTTTATGATCTCTTTACACAGTTGTCTGAATGCAGTATAATGGATTGGGTGCTGGTATTGGAGTCAGAAAGAACTGAGTTCAAAATCCTGAATAGTAATAGCTTTATAATCTTCCTCATGTGCCTATTATCATGACTGTTATTGTAAGATGATGTTTTTACAGCTACAGAATAAAGAATAGAAAGTAGTCCTGAGATCTTCTGTATGTAGCTTCATATGAATTAGTTCCCAGTACAGATCAGGCATCCCTGATAAGTAGCATCCCTTCTTTGTTTTTCCTATTCATCCTTTAGCATAGCCTTTACAATTAATTTATCATGCTGGTTTTCATGAATATAATATTCAGATACCTTTCCTTGACTTGACTTTTCCCATCTTGATAACCACAAAGTAAAATAGATCAGGTGATCATATTTTTAAAAAAGCAGGAAGCAGTGGCCTTCATGAGTAAGCAGCCTGACTGTGTCCTTGGTTTTTTCAGTGCCTTACACCAAATGGAAATGAACTCACTCGAGTTTCGTTAGTTGATGCAAAAGGCCAGTGTGTCATGGATGAGCTTGTCAAACCTGACAACAAGATTCTGAACTATCTCACCAGGTGAATATCTGCAAATTGATATATAGCTTTTTCCAACCCAGGTCAGACTGAAATCGATAAAAAAAGAGGCCTGGACCCTCTGTGGAGTTATATGATTTAACTTGCTCTGAAATATGCTCTATAGGAAGAAATTTACACTATCCCATGTCAATTAGATTTCTTTACCAGAAATGCATTAGTTCATTTTCAGATGTATAATAATATTCTTATGCTTTTCTCCCTATAATTCTCTTGAGAACTTAGACCTGTGGGAAATTGCTAGTTTCTTTGCCATGAAATCTCATAATAGTCATTCTAGCACTAGATTACAGTAAGTAGAACTGTGACATTTCCTTTTCTGGAAACTTGAAGTTCATCAGATTGCATGTATCAGTTGATCTTAAAGTTTAGTCTACTAGTTAGAAAAAAACTGAAATATTCAGAATCAATACTTGTGTACCTTTCTGTTCAGAGATTTGAATTAATGTACTGAGGCATGTGCCATATAATGTGCTTGATTTTAGAATTCCTGAAGCATTATCAAAAAAAGTGGTCAATAAAACTTTTTTGGTTATTCTATCCTTTGACAGTGTACTTGTGAGAATGGACAGGATCACCAAGGCTTAGATTGTAGATAGAAAATAGCAGAGGCCCAAAAACAGAGCCTTGGGAGATTCCTGCCTTTACAGAATGAAAAAAAACAAAAGAGGCAGCGAAGAAAACATGATTATTCAGAGAAGTAGGATGGGAACCATAAAGTGACATGAAAACAAGCAAACCACTTGTTTCAAAAAAAGAGTTTCCAATATGTAATAGTAGATAGTATTTCAGAAGAAGACTTGTTAACTGTTTTTAATTAGACAACAATGACTTAGATTTCATTTTATAAATACTGTCTCTATGGTAATAATACTTTCTTCAGGAAACATTCTGGGGTTGGGACTAGGAGGATGGAATCTAGCTACTCTCATGGCCTTCATCTTTTTGCTTTTATGGAAAGGTTCTCGGGCATCACAAGGAAGATTCTTAAACCTGTGACCACAAAACTTAGAGATGTCCAGACCAAGTTAAAGAAGTTACTCCCTCCAGATGCAGTATTAGTGGGTCATTCCCTAAATGCAGACCTTCAAGCCTTACAAGTGTGTATTTCTTTGGCATTTCCATTTTTGTGTTATGTCCCTTGTCCTTTACCTTTCTCACCTCCCTGATCCTTCCATTTACCCATTACTTTAGAATGTTAAAAAAAGGGTTTTATTTTTCCTTTTCCTTTGCAGATGATACATCCCAATGTTATTGACACTTCATTGCTTTTTGTCAGAAATTTGGGACGAAGGTTTAAGCTTAAGTTCTTAACCAAAGCTGTTTTAGGGTAAGTCTATTACAGTTTGAGTTGTTTTACACTAAAATAGTTCCCTCTATTGACATGTTCAAATAGGCCAGAATATCTCCATTGCTCAGATTTGGAACTCTTTAAGGTTTGAAAAGTACTTTATATGTATTATCTCATTTATTCCTTGTGCTGAATTTATTTCCATCTTATATGGGAGGTACCTGAAACATAGAGGTTGTGACTTGGCTTAGTCACAAAGTTAATAAGCATCTGAGGCAAGATTTAAACCAAGATTTGAATTCGTGTCCTTGGTACTATGCTGCCTAAACAGTACAGTGTACTTCATGCAATGAATTGGAAAGGTATACCTCTCATATTATCTTTTATATGACTTGTGATTAGTGCCATACATGTCTCTTGGAAATCCTGAAAAAAGTATCAGAGTTGACAAAATTCAAAATCCCACCAGTTTCAGCCCTAAACTGTGACAAGCAGCATCTGTTGGTAATTTAGTTTAAACTAATCCTTTTAGTTATTTCATCTGAATATTCCTGGTATTCCACATGCAGCCAGAAAACAAAGGAAAAACATCAGCTGAAAAGAGCTTTGTAGATATGGACCTTTAGGCCAAGTTGTTAGCCTCTGATTCTAAATTAATAAGCTCTCTTTTACTCTTACTTCCTTTAGAAAGGAAATACAGTGCCCTGACAGGGTTGGCCATGATTCCACAGAAGATGCTATGGCAACCCTTGAATTGGCTCAGTATTTTATTCAACATGGCCCAAGGAAGGTTAGTACTGAGAACTTTAAATTTACCTAATCTCTACATGCTTTTAAAAATTAGATTGAAATTGTAAATTTTATTATCTTTTTTTTTTTAATGGTATACATGTTTTGATTTTATGTCACTTTAATTTCCTGATATGTTCCTTCCTTTCTCTTTCTCCCAGAATACCATTTTCACCAAACAGAGGAAAACAGTTTAGCAAATATTATCTACATATCCACCATTTATGAAATTTTAGGTAGTGTTCCCCTTCCAAAGTCCCCTATCTCTGGAAAAAAAGGGGGAAGGAAGAGCATTCTTATATCTTGACTTTGGAATCAGGGTTGGTTGGTTGTTATAATTGCATGTCATTCAATTTTTATTTTGGGAAGGTTGTTCTTGCTATTTACATTGTTCTAGTCATAAATGTTGTTTTCCTGGTTATAGTTGATTTTGCATCAGTTCCAATGCTTTCCTTTTTTTTTTTTTTTTTTTTTTTTTTTTTTTTTTTTTTGGCATATTCTTGATTTCTTGCATCACATATTCTACAATAAAGTTAGGCATTTCTCCCTTTGTGGGCATCTACATTTTCTCTGCTTCTTTAGTCCAACAAAAAGTGCTACTAAGTTTTCGATTCTTTATTTCCACTTTCTTTACTACTGCTGCTATTACTACTACCACTGCTACTGCTACCACCACTACTACTACTTTGTTTCCAATGCTTCCACAAAAAATATTTTGTTGTATGTAGGACCTTTCTTTTTCTCTTTGGAATATATACCTATTTCTGGGATCCCTGAGAAAAGGATATTGACGTTTTAGTCACTTTATTAGCATGATTGTAAATTGCTTTCCAGGATGGCTAGAGTAATGTTCAATTCCACCAGGTACGTATCAGTGTGCTCTTTTTTTCACACTCAGAATTTTCTCATTTTTGTCTTTTCTTATTTTTGTAAATTTGTTAGGTATAGGCTGAAACCTCTGAATTGTTTTGATTTGCATTGCTCTTATTAGTTCCAATAACTTTCATATAATTACTGAAAGTTTTCAATTCTTATTTTGAGAACTATTTGATTATTTCTTTTGACCACTTATCCTTTACAGAGCAGGTTTGGTCTTAAGAGTTTGTGTGAGTTGAATTAGTCAATGAAATAGCATTTGATAAGCAATTATTATGTGCCAAGCACTGGGGATTCAGTTAGTAAAAGAAGATAATCATATAGCTTACATTCTAATTGAAGAAAATAACACATTAGGAATTTTCAATAGAAGAGTATATAGAAAGGACAGGACATTCTAAGGATATAGCCACAAGGCAATTAAAATCCCTAGAAATCCTTATCCAGGAAGGGACTGCCCCACTGTTTTCATTGAAAAGTGGGAAGTGAGTTTGAGAGACAGTGGAACTAGGATTCTGAGTTCCTTCTGGCATGGGGTGGAATGGAGGATCATTGTTCGGCAAGGAGCAAGAAAAAAAGGATAATGAACAGGAAAGTAGACTTAAGGGCTTGGAGAGGAAAAAGGGACCCCCCTCTTGGCTGGCTAGCTCTATTGGCTTCCCCTTTTCTCTCCCATATACGGAGACTAGACAGACAAGACAGAGAGGAAAAGAAGAAGAGAGAAGGAAGAGAGATAGTGGTGTAATGTATCTGTACACATATGTACATAGAGGACATTTCCTGTAATCTTGGATCTCAGATTCTTTATTGAAGATATTCAATAAAAATATTTTCCTATTTCACTACTCTTATCCTGGTTGTATTGATCTTATTAGTATTAAAATACTTCAGTTTCATGTAATTGAAATGTTTTACTTTTTGTGTTGCTTCTATCCCTGTTTCATCAACTTTTAAAAACCACAATAGAATTTTGAAAAAAAAAAAAAGATTTCTGTTGACCATGAAATCTGTCTTTAAGCACTTTTCAGGAACCTCAGGATCATTCTTTTGATCTTAAGAGTACCATTTAGTATAAGACAGATTAGTCAGAACCATTTAATAATTGAACTCTTCTCTATATTTCCCAATTAAACATACTTAAGGGCAGGGAGTATTTCATATTTGCCTCTATAAACCCCAGGACTTGGTATAAATACCCTTTTTTAATTAACAAAAATTTATTTTCTCTCCATTTTATCTGCTCTCTCATTTTGAAGTAAAGAAAAATAAATATGTCCTTCCCCCACCCCCCCCTAAATAAGAGTGTGTGTGTGTGTGTGTGTGTGTGTGTGTGTGTGTGTGTGTACATAAGCACAAATGCATGTGTCCCTTGAGACCATCCCTTTTCTCTTGGGAAGTAGGGAACTTTCATCATTATCTTGACTGCCACTAAGTCTTTCAAAAGCATTTGTTTTAAAAGTGTTGTTCACAAAAAAGGGCAGAAGACAGCCTCTGCTTTCAAGGAGTTTACAGTTTAACAAGGGAGACAGCATACAAACAAATATATGCAAAGCAACAATTAACAGAAAGAAGAAACTGGAATTAAAGGGTTTGAGGAAGGCTTCCTGTAGGAAGTGGGATTTTAGTTGGGACTTAAAGGGAGTCTTGGATATTTGGCATGAGTGGGGAATTGATCGCCTAGGAAATGGCATAGAAGCCTGGTTCTGAGGAGGAAAAAGGTGAAAACTCATCATAGCTAGGAGGCATAAAGGCCTAGTTGTTGTGATGAAAGCTGAGGATGATGACTGAAGTGGAAGCATGTTGGTTAGGAAGTGTAGACCTAGTCCTAAGAAAAAATAAGGTTAAAGGTCTCCCCCCCTCCCTATCAAATACAAGAAAAGAAGAGGAGGACAATTCCGTTGTCTTTTTTAAATTGGGTTATAATAAACCTTGTGATACAATCTTACTCTATGTGGGTTAGGAGGGTTTCTATAAAACCAACTTGGAAAGTAACTTTGCAAGTTACAACAATGCTCCATGTCACATAAGAAATAAGCCCATTTGACAGAATCCACATATTTGTATTCCACATTCAGCCAGAAGGTATTTCAATGCTGACTTTTGAGACAGAGCTTCTAAACCACACAAATGGGCCCTGTATCTTTTCTATCACTTATATGGGGACATCTTTTTTATAGATGTTTTACCTTCTGCCCCATCTCATTTCTTATCAAATCAAATCAGTACAAGATTAGACCAGCATGAGAACTAATAACAGTTAGAAGAAGGGTTGGGCTGAACAATGTGATATGTAATTGCAGTGACCAAAAGAGTGAGAAAAGTCACTTTTCCTTCCTTCTTTATAAAGATGAAATGTTGCATATGCTTTCAGATTTCCTTGACTTATGGGGTTCTTATTGAGCTGCTTTTCCCCCTCTTTCTTATTTCAAGGGATAGTTCATTGGAGAGGGAGGGATAGATTCAGAAGCAAAGAATAATATAAAAATGAAAGCTACCAATAAAGTTTTAAGAATGGGAGTTTGGAAATTCAGAGGATTTTTAAGCTAGATACAAATTTGTATCTTCTCTGGAGTAACTCCCAGGAACAGATAAGTTTAAATATTACAAATGGACAGAGTGGCATTTCTAGAACTAAACAAAAATAAGACTTGTTTTTCTTTTTGCAGCTATAAAAGTAAGTCTACTAAGAATTTTATTATAGTTTCCAAGAGAAGTAATTTCCTCTCTCAGAGACCCAGTTGCACATTCAGTGTAAAAAATATATTTTAAGCAACTAACTGTAATGATCCTGCCAAAATCGGCATCCCTTTTCACTGAGCCCTGTGTTGGCATTTCCTTTTCATATGTAACAACTTGGGCTTCTTGTGACAGATTGATATCTTTAGCAAGCCAATTAGAAACTATCTGTTGAGTTGTCAGGCCAGTATCTAAGAAAGGAGAGAGGGGTTCATTGAATATGGTTTGTTTTATCCTTTCTTCCCTCCTACCTTTTCTTTTTTCTTTTTTTTGCTTTAAAAAATTGCAGTCTGCCTAGTTGGAAACTTTTCTATAATGAACACCCAAGAAACTGGTGGGTTTCCCACTTTTTCTTTCCTCAAGATTGCAGAAATGAAGCTGGATATAGCAGTAAACTCCCAACAATTTCTGGCAAGTTCAAAACAGAAAAACACATCGCCCTTGTGCCCCAGTGGACCCCATAAAGAAGCAAGACCCTCAAGAGATGCAACATGGCAGAAGAATGCAGGGTAACTTTTTTGATCCTTTAGACAAATGGAGAGAAGTAGAATGAAGGTGGAGGTCGCCTTCTCTATGTAGTTTCCCAATGTGTTGAGAGGCAGGGTTTTGTAAGGGAAAGAACATTTCATTATAAGAAATAATTCAGTTCAAGGAGGAGGAGGCATATTCAGAAGTGATTGCTATGGAGAAAAAAATCTACAGTAAAGATCTTAATTCAATAAGTATGTTTTTAAACATACTTTGTCCATTGAAATCTGATGGTTATTCCCAAGTTATGTCCTACTTATAAGGTTACACAATCAGATGCATTAGTATAAAGGCAAAAGAAAAACTAATGAGAGATCAGTCTGACCATGCAGCAACTGACTATTCTTTTCTCAGGAGCTTCACTTCCTTGTAATCAGGTTTTTGTTAGCCCCAGTCACATTCACTAGATTGCAAATAAAATGTTGATTCATATTTTGGAAGGAATTTTGATACAGGTAATAGCATACATGCCTCACTGGGAGTTGATTAAGGCTTCAGAGGGATTTTCCATTCCTCCTTCTCCCATCTCATTGTCATTCTTCCTCTCTTAGTATCTTAGAGTGTTTGGACTTGGCTGGTCGGAAACTCCTCTTCCTGTCCCAGAAAGCAGGTGGCAGCACATTTATGTCTTCCAGATTCTGCCAGAGTATTCTATGTACTTCTGATGAGGAGGTAAGGGATGTGGACTTCTTGTTAAAAATGATGCCTTTTCAGGGTGAAAACTTCCCCTAGAGCAGTTCATGTATCATAATGAGAATGATGATAGATCACCCAAAGTGCTTTATGTAGATTCTTTTGTTTGATCTTCATTCACAACACTGTGGGATGTGAGCTGTTATTTGAAGAGTGAGGAAACTGAGGATCAGAGGTCTTAAATGACTTGCCCAAGGTTTCCCAGTCTGTGCATAGCATAATTCAATCTTTCCAACTTCAAAGCCCAGTACTGTATTCACTCTTCCACACTTTCTCTCTGTGTATGTGTGTGGTCAAATAGGCAGCTTTTTCCTTTTTTTTATCTGTGACAACAGCAGTGATGTGGCTATGAAAGGTGGTTAAGGTGACATGAAGTAGTATTTCATGTCAACACCCAGGTCTTCAGTGCATTTCATTTAACTCTGCTATCCCAGAAAAATGTGTCAAAGAACTTGTTGAATATGAAAACTTCTGTCATTCTGACTACAAATGGAGAAACTGCCCATTTCTCTCCATGTAGGGGTTTTAACTAGAGAAGTAGAAATAAGCCAGAGGATCCACTCTGGCACCATAGGGTACTATAGCTTTTTAACAACTCAGGCATTTCCTCTAAGATAAAAAATAGTCAGGGCCCTTTGACCTGTCTCTCAGTGCCATTTCCTTCTTACAGGTTCTAGAGCAAGCCCAAGCAGAAGTCCCTCTATCATCCTTCAGCATCATCCAGTTCTCACAGTGGCCACATCCCCTCCCACCCAGCCTCACTCTGGAGATGCATAAAAAGGTAATGGGATCATTTGCTGAACTAGAGTCTCTTGGGGCTAAGGTCCATCAAATGAACTGCTACATCTTCTGACCTTAGGGGCTTTAGTTCTCTCTGCATTCTTGCTTACTCACTTTGACCCCTTGGTTTTTTTGTTTTGTTTTGTTTTGTTTTGTTTTGTTTGTCATATTTTTCCAATAGATGAAAGTCAAGTGGGCAGAAATGTCAACTGTCTACGCAGGGCCATTTGGGGGAAATTTCTGCCTTAAGCCTCTGAAGAAGTTGTTTGCAAGCTTTGGTCCTATCCATTCATTGGAAATTGTTCTTGAAACTGTTGAGGTAAAGAGAATCGCCCTTCAGCCACTGCCGGGATAGTCACAAACTGAAACCTCTGCTGTAGGGGACCTGTATACTTTTCATAAGCAAGGGATAGATTTTTTTTTTTTTTTTGTTATTTCATGCTTTGAAAAGAAGTTCTATTATGATATTAAATTGGACCATATCTGGAATGTTCAGCATAACTACCTTCTTCAAGTTAGAGCTATCTAATAGTGGAATGGACTACCTCAAGAGTTGGTAGGTGCTGCTCCCTTTCCTGGGCAATATTTAAAGGCTGGAGCACCATCTATAAAATAGCTTTTTCAGATGTAGGTTGAACTGGATGCCTCTAAAGTCGTTTCTTTCTCTTTAGTTCTTTAAATTTATTGTGGAGAAAATAGAAAAAGAGAAAGGATTTTGAAAATAAACTTTAGAGCAAGATCTTTCCTGCCTTGAGAACAGATTATACTTACTACACTTAGTTTGATGGTAGCTACATAGAAGTGTTAATCTTCCTGGGTTTTTGGATTAGATTTATTGGTATAAAACTACTACACTTCCAATGTAGATTGTCACTTGCTCTGCAGTTTATATAATCTGAGAAAATTGCCTGGGGCATTGAAATTAATGATATATTCATAGCCGGTTTGAATTAGAGATTGGATTTGAACCCAGGTCACCCTGACAATCAAATCTAGCTCTACCTAGCACACTACATTACCGTTCTCTTGTATGTTAGCTCTGTTTTTGTCACTGAAAGAAGAAATAACAACTTGAATAATTACAAAAAATGACATTTAGGAATTTAGGTAGAAAGATTCCAGACAACTAGGAAAAGATATTTAGAAAGCTAAGAATGTTACTTTTTGATGGCAGCCCTAGCAACTCTAGCCCTGCAGAAAAAGCAGTTGCCAAAGACTTAAGGGATTGCAGTATCTGAGTCAGAACCACTCATTTCCTGATGATTTTTTCTGAATTGCATATGGATCTGCATTGTTTTTACATTTGCTTGGCATTTTGAGATCTAATAACAATCCCATGAAATAAGCCTTATCAGTATTGTTTTGCCCGTTTCATAGATAAGCAAGCAGATTCTGTGAAGTTGCACACACATCTAAATAAAGGCAGAGCCAGGACTCAAATTGAGATTTTATGATTCCAGTTGTAATGTTTTTCCCCTTTTGTCACACACTTTCTACTACTAACTTCTCAGGACCTGAAGATAAAGTTAGAATATCTAAGACTCCAAAGCAGGACTTGGAATAATAAGAATTCTCATATACCATGAATTCACAGATCATCTTTGAAAAAGTATTCCACCCTAAGAAATGATTCATAAATAAAATAACAATAATACTAATTAATGTTTATATAGCACTTACTGTGTACCAAGCATGTGGGTGTAAACACACACACACACATACATACATACATACGTACATATATATAGGCAGAATAAAAACCTCCCTTTACCACCTTGGGAAGCTGCCAAGCTAAACTATAACTACTTCACTAAAAGCATTTTTAAATGTTTTCCACATCTATGAGTACCTCTTCTTCATCACTATAGAGCCTACCTCCTCTACAACTTAGTAAATAATCTTCATTCCTGAGGCCTCCTAGGGTTACCTATCTCTGACCTTAGCTAGGATAAGCTTAGTGATAATGACTTAAGTCCACTGGACAGTGTGCAACAAATTTAAAAAAAAACAAACTGATTTGAAATTACAGTATCACAAGGTAAAATTTTAAGGTTAAAAGTTAAATAAGGAATCCTGAAGGATTGGAGAGCATAGGATTGTCAGCACTTTAGTGAACAGAGAGAAGGAACCCTGAAGTTGATCATCAGATAGAAACAGCATGAGATGGCAGAGGGCTGGCATGGGGTATATCTCTTCTTTTTTTTTTTTTTTTTTGACAAAAGCTGTTTGTTTCCCTCTCATTCTCTGCTCCTTGATCAAAGTTCTAATGTGTAGTTTCCTCTAGGAATGGAATTATTTTGCCATGGTTTATTTCCCATTGAAATTTAGCAAATTTGGGGGCAGCTAGGTGGTGCAGTGGGTAGAGCACCAGCCTTGAATTCAGGACGACCCAAGTTCAAATCTGGTCTCAGACACTTAACACTTCCTGGCTGTGTGACCTTGGGCAAGTCACTTAACCCCAGCCTCAGGGAAAAAAGAAAAAAAAAATTAGCAAATTTTCATTCTAGTTTCTAATTAGTCCTGTTTAGATTTAGTTACTATGACTCAATCTCCCCAATTTTAATCATGGCTGAATAGAAATTACAGGTCCCAGATTTATGGAGTTGAGGACCCAGGATGTGAAGTATAATAACCCCAACAGAAACAGGCCAAGAAAACCAGCAAGCTCGGTAACAAGTGTATTAAAACAGCTAGAATTGTTTGCAGTGTTCTTGATTGGCATGATTCATCTAGATTTTTTTTAAATTTGAAACTGTGAAACAGAGTTGATTCTGAGTCTGTCTCTTTTTGCAGCCCTACCTTTGCATCCAGTATGGAGTACTAGAAGCTGCCCAGCTGGCCATAGAGACTTTGAATGGTGCATGTGTCCAAGGAGCCCGGATCAAGGTAAGAGCACATGAGAACTACTGAATGAAAACAGGAAACAAGACCTCCTACCAGCATGCATTCTTCAAGCAGTCCTTAAGACTAGAGAATGAACACTGGGAATCCAGATGCAACAGTGTGATGCTCATTAATTCTAGGCCAGCCTTGATATGAAGATACAGAACATACATGGGAGATAGATGTCTTATTCATTCCTGCTGTAGAAAAATACCAGCAGAGGAAGAAAATTAACAGTCCTGTTCAGAAATGAAGATCTTGATCAGTTACTATGGTCCTGGTGGGTGGGTATTTTAAATTTGGAGTCAAGAATACCTAATTTACCTTAATTCCATATGCATTTATTTAGTTCCTATTATTTGCTCATACTTGACGACTTTGGGACCATGGACAAGTTGTAAGCAGAACCTCGGTTTCTTTATATGTAAAATAGAGATATTAGCTATTGGTCAACTTCAAAGTGGTTATGAGGCTTAAATGGAAGTACTTTGAAAGAATCAGCTGTTATTATTTATTAACAGCTTAAATATGTGTAATATTTCTTGCTTATTTCTTAGGACCTTGAACACTTTGCTCTGAGAGGCTCTTTCTGACTGGAAAGAACCAGATGTAAGCACCTTCACCCTTCTGACCTAACAGAAGTTAGTAGGGTCAGATGGGCAGCCTTTGGAAAGTTGCTTAAGTCAGATGAAAATCATCTGTCAGCCTTCATCTTTTTCTACTCCAGGTGCAGAGACCAGTGCAAGAGCTCACTCTGGACTGTGACACCCTAGTGAGTACCCTGGAGACAGACCCAGAGAATGAAAGTACCATTTATGTGAATGGCATGAAGGAGAATTATACTGAAGAGGATATGACCCAAAAATTTAGTCTTTTGCCTGGTCTGGAAACTGTCTTCTTGCCTGTGGATCCTCAAAGCAAAAAACACAAAAAGTATTGTTTCCTAAGTAAGTCTCTCAATTCATTTGGCTTTCAAGGGAGCCAGGCACATTAGGATGGGGATGAGAGGAGCAAAAAATGTTAATGGTGATGCTTCTAATTGAAATGGGGAGATCAATATATGGAAAGTAGAGAAGACTGAGGCCTGACCCACACAGAAGCTAGTGACTAGAACCTGATGAACTTTGGCTTCCTGAATACTAGTGTTTTCTGGGCTTTTTTTTTCCCCCTGGGTTTTCTGTTAATATATTGCATTTTTGTTTCCAGAATTTAGAAGCTCTGAATGCACCCAGAGTTCCTTGAAAATTCTTCAGGGTCCAACTGGTCTCAACTGGAAGCTGGTATGCAGAAGAGCCCTGACCCCCATCCACCTCCATGAGTGGATCTGTCACTCCTGCCCTGACGCTGTCCCACTAGCCTCAACGGAAAAGTCTCCCTTAGTAAATAAGGTCACTGATGATCCTGATATTCTTTTGGTTAGAAAAGCTACTCCAGATTGGGCCACATTTGCAACCCAACTACATCCAAGTGCTATAGATCAGTTATCCTTAACTGCTCTGTCTCCTAGAATGTCTCCATTGTCTTCATATCTTTGCACCAGTCCTTACTCCTTATATCTCTCTCTACCAATACCATTAATTTCCCCCTTATCATCTCTATCTCACCCCCATATTCCTTTAGCACATCTGTTGTTGATTCCAGCCTGTGAAGAGTTGACAATCTTCTCTTAGCAGAGTAAAAGTCAAAATACTACAGCCCAAAGGACCCTTAGTCCACTCTATTCATTTTACAGATGAGGAAATTGAGACCTAGAGAGATTTGGGATTGTCATGGAAGATTGCACAGGTAGAAACTAAGTCTTCTTGCTTTAGTCAAACAGAGCATTCTGTTTCGCCATAAAGAATATACAGTAATTTTCTGCTAGTTTCTTTTCTGTCCTTGTTTGCCATGGTCATTTTATGTAATAGATGCAGGCTTGAAGTGGTGTGGTCCTCAATTGGCGGAAGTTGAGAGTAGAGGAAGATACCCTCTTGGTCTCAGCTCTGGTTTTAATTGCTTAGCTATGGAAAGGCTTCATAAGCAGTATTTCCATCTCTTTTCTTCCTTTACCACTGGAGGAAAATCTTCAAGATAGGCCAGAGGGCCCCCAGACCCTTAGAACTGACTTCTCTTTCTTATGGCCTTGCCCAATCACCATAGGGAGAAGAACTGAAGATAGCCATGAGTCGGTTAGATGAAAGGGTCAAGAAGCTCCACAGGAGGCTGCCACCCAGTACTCTCTGCATTGTTCTTCTGCCAGGAACAAAGAGGTAAATGGGCAGAGGCTAGGCCTGGGAAATCCACTAACTGTTCTTCATTTACTAAATGTCTCCCAGATGCCAGACAGAGTTAGGCACTTGGGAAAACAAAAGAAATGAAACGGCCCCTGTCCTCAAGGAGCAGACATTCTATCAGGGGAGATAGGCAGTACATAAATGAGTACATACAGAATAAATACAAGTAAAAATTCAAGTAAATGGGGACAGGGTGGAGATATGGCCCTGATGGCAGAATCAGCAAAAGCTTCATGGAAAATGGGTTACTTGGGCAGTTCAAGGGAAACAAATGTTCTAAGAAGTGGAGATGAGGAAGGAGAGAGTGCCTGCCAGGCATGGGCAAAGCTGAAGAGATGGAAGGGAATAGCAAGGAAACCACCATGAGGCAGAACTATATGGAATAAATCCTGCACAGGCAGACTGGGGCCTTTGATCCTAGAGGTAATAGAGAGGTTATTAAATAGGGAGGTAACACAATCATATTTTTACTTTATGAAAATTATTCTGGCAGGAGTATGTATGGCAAATGGATTGGAGAGACTTTAGGCAGAGAGAGAGAGAGAGAGAGAGAAACTGATTAGGAGGTGATTGCAATTGTCCCAGGAAGAAACAGAGGGCCTGACCTCAAGTGAGGGCTTAGAAGGAAAGAGAAAGATGTGATGGGTATTTGGAGGTAAATACAGGATTCAGCCTTTGGTTGGGGTGTGGATTGAGGGAGAGTCAAGGATAAAGCCAATGTAGCAAATCCAGGTGAACAGAAGGATGATTGTACCCTTGTCAGAAATGTGGAAGTTCATAAGAGGATCAAGTCAGCTTTGGACATGCCCAGTAACTTCCAATGACTGTGAAAGGTTCAGAAGGCAGATAATGATGCAGGACTGGCATCCAGGACAGATGGTCTGGGAGCCATCTGCATGGACATAATGATGAAATACATGGGAAGGGATATGGTCCCCAATAGAGAAAAGAGGGCCGAAGGAAGAGCTTTGAGGTGTACCTACCATTGTAGACCATATTATAGAAAAGATCCAACAGAGGAAATTTTCATTAGGCTTGCCACAGAAAGGGAGGCACTGGGGCTGCAAGAAAACCTCAGCCTAACAGATAACTTCTGGCCTCCTTATGCCAGTTCATTTCATTTTGGGATAACTGATTGCCATCCTTTATCAACTCTTCTCATGTGAGAGGAGATGAAGGTGGTGTTTTCTCTACCCCAAGACAGAAGACTCACTTCATGTTACCATGAGCTTAAACTTCTACAGTCAGCCCCATACTGAGGAGCCTTTCCTCTTCTCCCAGAGACAGTTTATTCACAGTTTAATGGCAAAGGTCCAGATTTGCATTTAAGACCTCTAGACAGGTTCTTTATATACCTCTGTTGAAGGGAAAAAAATATCCCTTCTTCTCCCCCCAGGCCTCGGGAAGTAGAGGGTTCCCCCACAGTGGAGGTCTTCAAGCAGAGGTTGGATGACCACCTATTGAGACTACTCTAGAAGGGATTCCTATTTAGTTAAGAAAGGCCGGACTCAGTGGCCTCAGAGATTCCTTCCTGAACTGTCAGCCTATGCAGGTTGGTAATAGTGAGGATCCACGTGGATCCGTTCCTTTTGATCTGGCCACTAGAGAGCACCATCTCCTCACAGTAAACCAGGAATGTTTTTGGTGCGTGAATGAGAGAGGAAAACAGGGAGTGAGGGGAGAGATTTTGTGTATGAGTGTGTGTTTGTTTTTTTATCTCCCTTGGGAAAGTGGGAAAGGGAGGGAGGTTTTTCTATTGAATAGTCCTGTTCTCCATCTCTAGACTATACTTAATGCAGTCTGCCAGCATACAAGCCTCCTTTTCTCCTTTTTCTAAAAGCACCTTCCAGCCTCGTACTATATTTAGAGTCAAAGGACTTGGCTTCAAGTTGCACCTTTGTGGCTCTCTGTGACCTTAGACCATTTAACCTCATATAAAATGAGGGGGGTTGGACTACATTGCTTTAAATCTCCTTTAATCTCTATATCTGTGATCCGTTTGTTTGGTAAAACTCAGTCTGAAAATATACAATAGAAACAAATGTTAGGATGCTTTTTGAAAAATTAAACTGATGTACTTTAAGTAGGCTATAGCTATCAAGGAGGGACAGGAGGAAAAGTATACAAAAATTATAGAAAACATAGCTCATAGCTAAGGTGATCTTATTTGTTTGGGAAGATATGTTCCTGTTTTGGTTTGATCTTTTTTGCATTTTATACATGAAGAAAACATTCTATAACATTCTTCCATATCACAGTCATCACAATTTTTCAATCATTGTTTTGCTTTCTATATAAAGGGCTAGTCCAGATTCGGTGTTCATTTATTACTGGCGATTGAGCAACATCATAATAATCTTTGCAGAAAACCAAGTTTGCCTTTCTAGCCAACAGCAGCAATAGCCCTTTTTCTATCCACTACTGATGCAGATTATTCATAGCCCAGATTTCTCCTTGGCTTTAGAAAGCAGAATACTCAAGTAAGACTCTGTTCTTTACTTTGTTCTCCATTTTCCACTTTGATGTTAGTCCCCTTATCCCCACTTACCATAACTTTAGAAACAAATTGTTAAGGAGCCACAAATCTCAGCATTCACCCAGAGGGTGTTTCTTGGTGACCAAGTGTATGGAGCACAGGTCAGAACAGACAAAACTGAAATTGGATCTACCTGTAATATCATTCTCCACCCACTCAGTAGGCAGACAGCACTTGCTTTGGACACTGACCTTTGTATTTCCAGCTGGTACTCTTTATCCTTTTATCCCCTAGGATTCTGTGTACTCTTCCTCCACAGTGGTTTTCAGAAACTTATCTTCTGGTTGAACAATAAGTTCTTTTCTCAATTATCCCTTTTTTGTACCTGTATGTTTTCCTACATTTTCCATCTTTAATATGATTTTTAAAATATTAATTGAGCATCTATTGTGTGCAGAGCAATCATATTTTAGCTATTAGTCTTCCAGAATCCAAGTAATCAATTTACCTTATCTACTTCTATTCACCAGAAGTTTGCACTCTTTATGCTACAAGGCTTAATTATCAGTGCCAATTATTATTGAAAACTTACTAATACTAATGTTAGCTGTACAGTCCTGTGAGAAAATCAGGCTTCTTTCATTTAAAACTTGGCATTTTTCTTGTTTGTTGCAGTGTTCATGGATCATCAACTGGCCTGGGGCTAATATCAATAAACGATGATTTTACCTCATCAGAGGTACATTAGTGGGTTGCCAGCCAGGCCTTTCCTGCTACCATTTCCCATCCTGCTGAACCACCTTAGCAACACGAAAATAGAAGAAACATGCATCTATCCACCTTCAATTGCCAGTTGCATACACATGGATAGCACAAGCTGGGCTCTGGGTAAAAAGCAGGCAGATCCTTCTAGCAGTCATTTCTCAATTTGTGAGAAATATATTTTATGGGATGGTGGCCATAAAGCCAATTCTGTTAGGAAATTGGATATATATCCCAAAGGGGGAAAAAATCCAAGACTTGATACATAAACCTTTTGAAGGAGGAGGTATTAAATGGTAGCCAGGTCCAAGGCACCCATGGCACATTAGGCTATGGGAATACTTTTGCAATTCTCTCGTAACTCAGCACAACCTCAGTCCCATCTTTAAGTGGTAAAAATCTCCAGACATAGAGGGAAAAAATCTCAAGGCTCCCTTTTTTTTTTGTCTATACCACTCTCTAATAGAACTATGGGCTACAATATTCCATTTCACTAACAGGTATCTTTGTCTAACAAACAGATGTTTTTAAACTGGGATCCACAGATTCTCAAAAGGATATATGAACTTGGATTGGGAAAAAAAAAATTACATTTTTATTTTCACTAACCTTTGGCTTCCTTTGTAATCTTTTGTATTATATTTTATTCATTTAAAAACATTCTGAGAAGGGGTCTGTGTTTTTAACCAGAATTTCAGAAAGGTAAATGACAAAGTTAAAGATTTCTGATCTAACACTTGATAAATTTCAACCTGAAAATTTCTTAGGTTTACATCAAATAAAAAATTAAAAATCAGTATCTTCCTAATTCTTTTAAGTTGGAAATTCAATAAAATTAGTTTCTATTGTAGAGTGTTGCATAGTTAAGCTACTATATGATTGTCATAGCTGTCACTTACTATGTGCCAGTCACTTTACAATTATTATACTTATTTGATTCTTATAACAACCCTGGGAAGTGAATATTTCTGTTAATTTCACTTTAAATTTGATGAAACTGAGGCAGGCAGAGGTTAATTGACTTGTCTTGGAACACATAGCTAAGTAAGTACCTAAGGTCAAATTTGAACTCAGGTCTTGACTCCAGGTCTGTTACTCTACCCAATAAGCCAACGAGCTGTGCTGAATACTGAGATCCAAGTACAAAGAATGAAACAGTCCCTGCCCACAGTGAGCTTTCATCCAAATGGTAGATGAGAAAATATATAAATGTATATACCACAAGTATCAAATGAATAAATTAACAGATAATTATCCATTAAATATATATACACATTAAATACAAGGTAAATAGGAAAGGGAGGGCATCAGCAGTTTGGAGGATTTGGAAAAAGTATTTGGGCTGCATCTGAAAAGAAGAGAATGACTATGAGGTGGAGGGAAGGAGTGCAATCCAGGCAGTTGGGATGGTCAGAGCAGGCTGAAGAAGTTGAGCAACTAGAGGATTCACAATCGGATCCATGGAAAATGACTTGGCTACAACATAGGATAGACTAGAATGGGTAAAGATGTGTGGAGGAAGTTATTCCAATAATCTGAGAGATATGCAGTATTCACATGTAAAGCCTGAACAGGAAGAAAGGCTCCTTGTTATAGAATAAAGAAAAAGAATGAAACTTGCTGTCAGTCTTTAAAAATGAAGAGAATGAGAGCAGAGAGATCTTGGTCTCTTTCCCTAGTTCTAAGCACATAATGTTCTGTCCGTGTGGATGGTCACATATGCCTATAATTCCCTTGCTCCTCACCTTCATTTTGGGGATCCTCTGTAGTCCTTCGCATTCTAGTCCCATCTGATTTAAGTGCAATGACAATTTTGTGCTTTGTGTTTGCTTAGATGTTTACAAGTTGTTTACCTCCGCTGTTGAATTTTTCTTTCATCAGATCTCTTAACAGGGACATTCAGTTAAGGGAGAGAAGAAGTGAGAGGGCTGATTTAAAAAAAAAAAAAAAGTTTAAGGTAGATTTTATGGACAAGAGCAGTGAAAAGGGATGAGAGAAGAGTAGTGCCATGAAGTCCGGAGAGGAAAATGGATCACAGTATTAATGGAGCATATGGGCTGAGGAGGAGGATGTTGGAGAACTGAGAAAAAAGTCTATAGGATGCATTCCACTATAAGGGATGTGTTATGCATCTACCGAATATGAGATACTGTAATAGGTATGGAGGTACAAAGAGTCAAAAATGAAGCTGTCCTTGCCCTCACTGAGTTTACAGAGTACTGAAGGTAAACAACATGTAAACACCTAAGTGAATACAAAATAAAACAAAAAGTAATTGCAAGCACTTAAAACTGGAAGGACTTCCTATAGAAGGTAATGTGAAGGACTGCAGAGGATCCTGAAGGTAAAGAAGATAATGACCACCTATGCAAAAGGTATAGAAATGGTGAATAGAACATTATATGCAGAGAATCTCACCAGGCCAGTTTTGAGTGTGGGGTATAACCAGATAAAGATAGGTTCAACTATACTATAACAATACTTAATATACTATAATAATACTTAAAGCTGGGTTGCTATCTAGTCTAACCCCTTCTTTCTTATGGATGAGAAGACCAAGGCTTAGAGAATAAGTGACTTGATAAAGGTCATATAAGCAAAATTTGAACCCATGTCCAACTAAATCCAGTGTTCTTTTCCAGTGCCCCTATGCAGGTCTATAAATGCCAACTAGTTTTTGTTTTTGTTTTTTAAATATTATCGTGGAAGCAAATGAAGCTTCTTGGGTAGAGAACTTTTCAGTTAAGAACTTGTTTAAGAAATATCAATTTGTCAGTTGTATTGATTTGGAGATGAGATAGTTGGTATATCAGATTAGGAAATAACCTTAAAAAACCTTATGGTACTTTTGTCTTCTTTTCATTCCCACAAATTTCCTCTGTAGTATTTATGTTTCTTATAACAAAAAAACCTTGGGAGGAAAATACTTTGAGAAGGAGTGGGAAAAGAAAGGAACCTATGATTCTTACCCACAATTCCTGAGGGTTAAAATAACTCTGAGAAAAAAGCAAAAAATTTGTGGAGAGCAGGGTCCTGGGGTTAAAAAAAAAAAAAAAAAAAATAGGAGGCACCAGGAGAAAGCAAGCAGCCAGCAGTGGGTTTTTTGTTTTGTTTTGTTTTGTTTTGTTTTAAATACACCCTCAGAATCACTATTGAAAATCAGCAATACTATTTTACATCTTTCATTTTATAGATGACTAAAGAGGCAGCCTGGACTGGTAGGCAGAGCACTGGATTTGAAAGTTATGAAAAGCTGGATTTGAGTTCCACTTTAGCTACATGACCATGGAAAAGTCCCTTAATTTTCCTGAATCTGTTTCTTCATTTGTAAAATAAAAATAATACATACTTCACAGGATTGTGAGGAACTGATCAAATAAAGTATGTAAAATACTTTGCAAACCTAAAATACATAGAAATGACAACTTCTGTTTATTCAGAATCATCACTCTTATCCGGAGACTTACCCAAACAGGTTAATACTGTATTTGGAGTCAAAAGAACTAAGTTCAAATCATCCATTTGCCACTTTTAAAATGCCTACATAAACTTGTCCTTGAGCAAATGTTTTTCTGATGAATATTAAATGGCTGTTGTTCTAGCTATTAATCTCTAAAATGTATGAATCTCCCATTTCCTAAACCACCTATCAGGGCCAAAACCCAGGTCTCCTGACTTTCTAAATAGTTTCCTCCCCCACTTTCATATCATAGGTACTAGCTTTCTTTACCCCAAATTATCTGGATTTTTAATGAAAAATCCTTATTGTGGCCCTCTTCCCTTCTGCTACCACATTAACAGTGGTCTTAATTTATGGACTAAAAACTACTGAGACAAGGATTGCTTTTGGACTGACACAAGTGGTAGTATTTACTTTGGACCAAAAGCAAGGGGAAGCCTGAAGGTTCCCACAAGCCTTGTATTCATAACCCAGGAGATGTGTCACCTAATAAGTCCTAAACAACAGAAATCCTGCATCTCAAAACTACAGAGACTGATCAGATCCCTCACTTAAGGTCATCTAGGCTGAAATTTTTAATAGTAGATAGCTTGTTCTATGCAGCTCCCACCTTTTAGGAGCCAAAACTGCCACTTGGACTCTAAAAAAGGCACATTCCATTCACAAATGAGTTGTGTTCCTTTTTCCCTCCCACGCCCTTTAAGCCAATTCAAAAAAACCAAGGCTCTACAGTCAGTTCTAGCCAACGCAGCTGCAAAAGAACTAGCATCTTGTTTGGGTGGGGAAGTGGGGTAGGGAGGACTACTTTTGGAGGCACTGTGTATAAATATTGCTTCTCTATCTAGTCCCTTGTTCCCCACATTTGGCTGGAGAAGCCAATGAGTTAGTATTTGTTTTTTAAGCCTAGCATATGGCCTAGGGCATGTAAAGAAAAAGGTGCAGCTGGAGAGATTGATTCTTTGGCACCTCAGTAGAACCTAAGTTAGTCCAAGCTGTACTCCTCTCCCCTTCCCAGGCCCCCATCATCAAAGTCAGTGGAGTGGCTGAGTTTGTTGGGATCTGCCGAAACACCTGGCAGAGTTACCTATGAGCTCATAGTCCCCAAGGCAATTCTTCAACAAAATATAAACAAAGCGGTCGCTGTTGACTGCACCTCCTCCACTGCCAGATACCATATAGGTAAGGCATTCATTGTAAGAGGACCCTTAACAACAGTGCCCACTGGCTGAATGTATCTTGTCACATGGAAGACAAGAGGCAAGCTCCTGCCATAGCATCAAAATAAGGTCAAAGTCATGATGCCTCAAGCTCTCTCCTCTGAACTAACTCAGCTAAGCAAAAGGACTTTAAGAGGATCTAATGAGAACAATGTGAAAAGTTCTTTGTAAACTGTGACATGTCGGCTATTATTTGAATTCAGAAAGACCTGAGTTCCTGTCAATAAGGAAGTACTTTAAGGTCATTTCCAGTTCTAAATCTATGAACCTATGATCTTTATTATTACAGAAGGACCAATGATAAGTCAGGTCTAAAGACATTTTCTTGACAAAATCTCTTTCCTGAATTACTTTAACAAATGTGTAATTTATTGCACATAGGACAAAGACAGATTCAATTTCTCCTCACCTTCCACCCTAGATCAAGAGCCTGCTGAGCTATTGACTTTGGAAAGCTCCCTAAATGCAGGAGAAGAGATCCTTTCCATTCATTGTGGGTGTTTCTTGATACCCAAGGTTTTCATGAGGCTATTTAACAGCTGTAAAAAAATCCAGAAATGTCCCATCATATTAATGGCATTAAGGTCAACTATTAATCAAGGTAGGTGATAGCTTTTTTTCTCCCTCCTTTCCTCCATTTAAATTTCAATTTTTAATAATTTATACAGTACAGTAACAAATCTTGGAATTACCTCTACTATGCTAGGCAAACAGTGAAAATGGTATTTGTCACTTCGGCATGAAGCTTCAGTTTAGTCTAGTAAAGGCCTTGGGTTTCTGTAGCTGTTACTCACAAATATTATAGGAATAGAAGTGCCAGTTATGAAACAGATTCAAGCCTAAAAGCCAACTGAGAAAAAGTCTCCAGGCAACATCTTCACTAGGGGGGAAAATACTAAACTATAAGAGACTTTTAGTTGATGCTGAATTTGGGTTATGTAAGGGGAGAAGGAACTAAGGTCAAATGGGGAAAAAGCAGTCCACTGACAATGTTCTTATGTTAAGGGAACACTAATATCAACCCCATGGCTAAAGACAAAATTTAATTCCTAACTTAGTCTGGAGCCCATTAAAACTACATTTCAGTTTTATGAGACAGAGACAGAGCCCTACACAAGACAGTATGTAGTGGAAGCCAGGGTTCATTCTGCAATAAGTAGATAGGCAATACCCCTTACTCTTCCTCCCCAAAAAAACAAAAATTGGAGGAATTCAGCTGTTTCATATTAACAATGCAACAAAAGGGACTCCCTTTACTTTTTCCTGAAGTCTGGACCAGTGGTGTCAAACTCAAATAGAAATGGAGACCATTACTCTGTATATAAGGATCTGTGTAGGAAGCAAAGTTTTAAAATGTAATGTTTTCTATGTTTTAAAAAATTTTATTAACTATTTTCTGATTACATTCTAATCTGGTTTGGGCCAAATCTGTCCTGGGAAATTTGATATCTCTGATATACAGAAATGTATACCCTTGGATATAGAGAAAGAAACATATACTTCCCACCAACAAGTGTTCCAAGAATTGACACCCCATAGATCTACCTACCACCCATCAGAAGTGACCAAGGCTGGCCAGGGTGGTGACACTTAAGAGTGATTTAGTTTATTGTAAAGGGACCAGAGTCCCAAAGGACCTCCCATAAATAGGACTATTTTTAAAAATATATCAACAGCTAGTTCTCCCACAATAGTATATACTTGACTCTGAGTTTTTGTTCTAAAGTGATCATGTATAAATTGACCATGGGAGATGAATTTTCCACTAAGTCTATAGATCAATTCAGAGAAAGATTCTAACATGTATAGGCTAGCAGTGGGACAACAAAAGGGAAAACAAAATCTATGGTCAAAGGATGTGAATTCAACTGCAAGCTTTGTTATTTATTACCTCTATGACACTAGTAAAATAATTTTATCTCAGTTTTGGTTTCCTCTATAAAATAAGGGAGCTGGACTGGAGCAACCTCTAAGGTTCTTTCCCATTTTAAATCTATGATCTTTGGGAAGATCAATACACTAAAGCCACAGATCCTTGAAATTAGAGGGATTTAACTGCTGCTAGTCATTCCCCTTCTTCCCCTACAAGCTCCATTCTTCTAAGCCCAGAGTTCAAAAAACAACTTTACTGATTGTTCTGCATTAATGGCAATAATCAAGTAAACAAATTTATTAAATTCAACAGCAGGTAACCTTCAAATAAAATACATTTAAGGGAAAAATAGTGTAGACACCAAAGACAAAATGTGTGTAACAAGGTAACAAACATATTAAAAAGGGGCCATTTGAAGAGTGCAACAATGCAGAAAACACAAAAGGTAGCTTTTCAACAGTTTGTATAACCTTGAAGTAAAGGATACACTTATCAAAAAAACCATTAAAAATACATAAAGGTGGAGGATTACAACATTAGTGATAAACTAATCAACCCAACAGATTAAGGCAAGTTGTTTGCAGGACTAATCTGTCCAAGCCCTGTTGCCTATTGCTTCAAATTTCCCTTTGAAACAAAACTGTGCCCATTAGTGCAACAGGTTAAGAAGTGAATGACCATATAGACCCCCAAGTTATTTGTGTGGCAGGGCAGGGGTGGGTAAATTGGGAATGGCTTTGGGAAGGAATTTCTTAAAAATAGAAAAAAAAATCTTATCAAGAATGAACTGCAGCAATTGCTAAGTAGTTTCCTTTGGAAATTGCCAAGCTTTGTGGGGGTTTTTCTTTTCTGATGAGTTTTATCTTAGGGGGAAGGGAATGTAGGATGGGCTTCAAAGGAACAGAGGCAGACTTGTAAAAAAGACCATGATAATCCAGCATCTGGATCAGAAAGAGAACCCAAGGGTTACCTCAATTCTGTTCATACATTTCTGCAACAAGTGGTATGCCAACATCAAGTTTTGTTCCACACATGCTCAAAGCAAAAGCTATTTCTCAAGGAAAGGCAACCCTAGAGGGAGGCCAACTTGAGAACCACTGATTGAATGCTCCAATTACAGTGTAACTAGGAAGATCAACTGTGGGAAAGCTTCTGGACTCCATAAACAAGATGGATAAAAATGATTAATCCTTTGTTGAGATCAGATGGATTCAGAGGGGCATATTTCAGCAGTCTAGTCTCATCATCCTTTTCAGTTAAGACACTGCCAAACTCCCCTAAGGGAAGGCCTATATCAGTTACTGAGTCTAATTCAAAACATTAATTACCAGTTATAAAAGAAATAGGACAAACAGCAAAGCAAATAACGGATCAAAAATCAGCTCCCAGTCTTTATCTTATATATGGGTCTATCTTTGTGTTGTCCTCTACTCTTCTACTCACCAGTGACACCATGGATCTATGCACTCAACCTTTAAATATGGCAAATCAGTGACATTGCTCTTCATAATACAGGATTTGTTCTGTTCTCAAGAAAGAAGCTTTCGGGGTTGGTCACGACTCTCAGTAGACATATTTATTGTAACTAAAAAGCACTATGAACTTTTCAACTTCAGAGTCAGCTGTTTTATCAGGAAAACTGGATATACAACATAAGACTATGAAAACAAATTAGCCAGGTCTCACTCCTACCAGCACCCTGTACTCAGGAACAAATTTTGGCACCACTACCTGGGAGATACATTTCAGAGATAGCCTAATACTGCACAGTTGTATCCTTCCTTTTTAAAGGAGGTAAGAGTGTTCCTCTCCCAAGTAAGCGTAATATTAAAAATACTGCACTTCTCAATAAGACTTTTCTGGGTCAAAGGATGTTGCACATTTACATTTCCACTTAATTCCAGTTTTTTCTAACACAAATATTTCACATTCCAATCACTAATAGTTAAAACATGTTCCTTTATCAAAATTAGTAGGTGTGAGTTCCTGGTCTCAACTCATACATATGGGTAAAACCATCATGAGAAAAATGGGAAAGCCAGGCTGGTTAACCTAAAATGAGTAGTATTTTATCACTAAGGTAGCAATGTATTCCAATTGTGTCCCACTTCTTAGGGACAAAAGAGAAAAGAATAATCAATGCCAAAGCTTCCTCTCATACTAGTGTCCTAGTAAACTAAGGAAACACTAGCTGATAGATATAAGCAATTTGCCAAAAACAAATTTCCCAACATGTATTAATTTGTTGTAATTAGCCACACTCAAAGGGTCCTAATGGTTTCCAAAATAGCATGGTCTTCCATTAACTTCTGGCTGTTGCAATTAAAGTAAAAGGTGTCTCAGTGTTTGCAGTGTCCCAAAGTTGTGCACATACACACTCTTATTTTTTACATATTCCACAGAAACACAACTCAGCCATTAGAGAAACTCATTTTCATGTCAGAATTACTAGCAATGAACTTTTCATTTGCAAAAAGAAGGAACAGCAAACCCACACTCCCAAGGGGGAGGGATCCCAACATAAAAGCCTATAACTTTATGACCACAATGAACCCAGAGCTAATACAGACACATCTTAACTCCTTGCTGTACAATAGGGACACAAAAATGGGGAGGTAGGAACAGCATGTACTTGACTTAACACTCCATTTTCTGGCTCATTTGCAATCTGAACTGCTTTTGTGTTACATTTCTATAATGAATGGTTCATTAAAAATATTTTTTTTTAAATGGCTCCTCTGAAATTTTTTTTTTTTAACTTAAAATAAACAAAAAACAAACCCATAATACAGTACGGAATGCCCTTCTTTTCAGGCTAGGAAAGGAATCCAATCCCTCTAAAGTCTAGAGGATTTTTATGGCTTCCCTCACCACCACCCCCTTTTGATTGGACTGCTACTTGTGGGATGTGATGACCAGCTACCTGCCCAAACAATGCCTGAGAATTCCACTTCAAGAATTAGGGACTCTAAAACAAACTGAAATGGGAAGTGCCCTCTGGTCTTCACTCCGGCATTTTCAGGCAAAGGGAGTACTTTTCGGTCTTAAAACTGCAATAAAACCTACCAAACCTATTGGGGCTTCAGTGAAGCTAGCTTCAGATAAAAAGCCACAAGATTTGGCTGTGGCAAATCCAGGGAAATTAGCCAAATTCCCTTCAGTCTTAGCATAGCCTCCAATATCACCTATTCACTTTGTGGTAGTTTTAAAATGTAGATTTTTTTTTTCCTCTCCCATTTTTTTTTTTTTAAGGGAAACTTGTCAAGTTCCGGGCTCTAAAAAATTTCAATACAAAATGGATTTAAGTTCACTAGAAAAACATTCACTGCAGAAACTCCACAAAACATCATTCCTGCAAAGATGTAAGTTTAAGCTCTCTAGTAAAGGGGGTAAGAGCTAGAAATGACTAGACCATGCCCAAGCCAAAGGACATGCAGCCCATGGACAGAAAATGGGCTTAAAATGTTAAAACAAATTTTACTATAAAAGGACATAAAAAAGTTTTCACTTGACAGATTCTCTTCTTTATAAGTTCAAAAGCATCGGAAGCAGATTGTTAAATCCCCATTGCCATCCTCTTTTCCTTATAAAACTAATTTATTAAAATCAAAATATAAGAGAATCCCTTCACTGGGATTAGGTTTGGACCTCATGGCCCAGTCTGGGAGATCAGTCACCCTAAGATTTATCCAAATATATTATAAAGATCAACCAGTATGTTCTGGGCAAGGAAAAAGCTACAAAAATCCATCCCCTCTTTATGAAAATGGTCCAGATTCTGATTTCAGAATTCAAAGGCTCCATCAACAGCCTTTAAAAAGCCTTCTTCATTCCACACTCCCACCTCCCCCAACACACTCTGCACCCTAGAGGCTGCTTCCCTTTTTACAAACCAGTTTAAACAGGCAATGAACCTAAGAAATTTCAGAGGAGGAGAAAATTTATGTAAACCTAAACAGTCATCACGTCACCCCAAATGAGCCCAACATTAAAAAAAAAAAAAAAAAAAAAAAAAGATAATAAATAACTCACTGGGTCAGGTGACAACATTGCTGCAGCAAGAAGGGAGAGGGCATAAGAGTTTAACCATTAAACACACTTTCAAACATTTGTTTGGCAGCATTGAGGCCAACCTGGGCTTCCTGCACTTGCCAGACAAGTAAGCTGATGATACTTGAGAGATCAAAATAAAAATTCAAGCAGAGCTCCATACCACAGTTTTCCTTCAAGTTAGTTGGCCAGTGGGCACAGAGTTTGCCAACCATGGGGAACAGAACCTTTGGCTCCGAGTCAAAAAAAAAAAAAAAAAAAAGTATTTCCACTTAAAACATGAAAATACAGCAACTTCATCAAAGACAGAAAACTATCAAAGAGATCTACTTCCAGCAAAACTGAGGTAGCACTGCTTTCTCTGCATTTGACGCTTAAGTGGTTTTTAGTACAATGTATTAGAAACCGCTCACTTGAATGACAGGCACAGCATGTCGATGAATAAACTATGTAATGCAATGGGAGAGGGAAGGAATGAACAGGGGGAAAAAAAATTAGGGTTTCTAATGAATTAGCTTAAAATAGGATTTCGCCAGACTACAAATCGTTTCCTTTGTTTTTTAGAGCTTCAAATTGTCTGGAAATTAACGCAAAGTGGTTAACAGTTAACACTGCTATTCAACTCTGTGTAAATCTTGTAAAATAATTATTACAACCTAAATTCAACCATGTAAACAGCACTACACACAGTACAGACCTGCCCTGAAAAATGTAGTATGCAAAACTGAGATCTGGCACTGTATCATTTTGTAATGTTAATTCAACCTAACCCTCCCACCCCCCCCCAAAAAAAAATCTAAATTGTGCAAGAAATGGCAGACTCATTCTATCTGAAGGCTTTAAAAAAAATTACACAACATGTAGCCAGGGTCAAATATTTCAGGACCAAAAAAATGTTTAAAAAGAATAACCAAAAACGAAGAAAGTGCCTAAAACATGATACAGCATTTTAGAGCCCTTTCAAATACAAGGCAGAGAAAGGTGTAAAGTAGAAAATATCCGGATCCTCAGTAATTTCCAGAAAGTCCCCAGTTCTCTACTGGCTGAAGGTCGACAGACAGCAGGTGGTTCTGTCCCGGCTGCTCACACATACTGGTAAGTCTGCTCCTCTTGACACAGGCTCTCTGTGTCTGAAGTTGTCAGACATTTTGACTCCTCTCCCTTTTTCCTTCGCTCCATCTCCCATTCCACAAAGGTATCAAAGAGACTAGGCCAGGCCTCATCTTCACTGTAGTTACTGAGGTCGGGTCCGATCACCTGAGTAAAGTTTAGGAACATGTTCCATGTGTCTCGGGAGATTCCTTTGACTCCCGAGGGGTTCTCTGTTAGGAAGTGTAACCACTGGTCCAATACAGGGGGATTGTTTTGGGTAAAGACAAGCTTCCAAAGGGCAATGGCTATTTCTCGATGCAGTGACCTCTGCCCTTCTTCAGAGTCCAGGCCAAACTGAAATGTAAATCGATAGAGATCCTTGAACTTATCTTCCTGTTTGGCTTCATTTAAGAGACTGGGGAACCGAGCACAAATCCCATCAATGCTGTCTGCGCTTATGGCTTTGCAGCCTTCAAAAAACTCCTTCCTATAAAAGGAAGTAGAAAAAAGGCATCAATCAAAACACATTCAGATTTTCCATTAAAAGATCATGTCTTCAAGACAGAATTTAATTTAACTCAATAAGTATTTATTAAGCAAGACAGGATGGGGATACAAAACCTAAACTCAGTTTCTGACTTCCATACTAGGCACAAATAACAACATATACACAAATAATAAGCAAATATGAATTATATATACAAAATAAATATGAATGGGGAAGAGGGTAGAAAACATTAATTGGAGGTATCAGGAAAACTAAATGCTGAATTACAGGTTTTTACAAAGCAGAAGAAAGAAATTCATTCCCACAGTAGAGGTCAGTATGACAGAGATGGGAGATAAAATACTGTGTATGAGGAATATCAAGTGAATCCGTTTGAGTGTAACATGCTTGAGAGAGTTACATGAAATGAGCCTGGAAAGACAGATTGGAGCCAGATAGAGAAAGACTTTAAATGGCAAACAGAAGCATTTTTACTTCATCTCAGAGAAAATAAATTGCTGAAGATTCTTCTGCAGGGAAATGACAAGGTCACATCTATGTTTTCAAGTAGATCAATTTAGCAGGTGTGGGGAGAATGAATTGTAGAGAAGACAAAGTGAAGGCAGGAAGACAAAATTAGGAGGGTATTGCATTTGTAAACATTTTATCCACTAAATAGATATGTCAATTAAGAGAAGAATAAGAACAAGGTTTCAAACCTAAGTGATAAGAACCATGGCACTCTTGACAGAAATAGGGAAGTTAAAATACAGTGGAAATGTCTGGAGATCAAGAAAAAATAAAGGCTATCAATGTAGACTCAGGAGTCATCTGAACAAACATGCTAATAACTATCCATGGGGCAGGGAGAGAAGGAGAGAGAAGGAGAGAGAAGCAGAGAGAGAGAGAGAGAGAGAGAGAGAGAGAGAGAGAGAGAGAGAGAGAGAGAGAGAAAGAGAGAGAGAGAGAGAGAGAAAGAGAGAGAGAGAGAAAGAGAGAGAGAGAGAGAGAGAAAGAGAGAGAGAGAGAGAGAGAGAGAGAGAGAGAGAGAGAGAGAAAGGAGAGGGAGAGAGAAAGGAGAGGGAGAGAGAAAGGGAGGGAGGGAGGGAAAGAGAGAAAGAAAAAAGAGAGGGGGGGAGGGAGAGAGAGGGAGAGAAGGAGAAGAGAACATCATGATGATAATCTGACTAAAGATATAAAGAGAAAAAGAGACAGTCAGAAGTACCTCAATAGCCAAGATCTTGTTTGCTAGCAATCCAAAGACCAACTAATTCAGAGTCTTTGATATGAAAAGAAATGTTCTGCATTTTCATTTAGATCCCCAGAAGGGATAAGTATGAAATTAGTAATGTTAGTGAAGTCACTTAGTATAGTTAAATACATGGAAGTACAGTCTCTGAACTTCCCTTCCTATTGGGAATATCATGAAAAAGAGAGCATGGCAAAAACTACTATGGATATCCTGGTGATAGATAGGGTCACTTTGCAGTAATCTCAGCTCCTAAAGAGATATGGTATTAGTCTAGAGCAGGAGTTCTCAAACTACGGCCCACAGGCCAGATGCAGCAGGAGACATTTATGCGGCTGAGGGGCAGAGACAGAGTGTGAGTTTTTGTTTTTACTATAGTCCGGTCCCCCCACAGTCTGAGGGATAGTGAACTGGCCCCTTATTTTAAAAGTTTGAGGACCACTGGTCTAGAGAGATAATCTCTAGGAACTAGAGAATACTACCATAGCCATTCTCCCTTTCAGTAACTACAAATAAACTGCTCATTCTTATATAGATTCAAGAATTGAAAGAAACTTTAGGAGTTGAAAGAAACTGTAGTTTTGGGAACCTTGCTGAGCTAAGGAGAAAAAGGACAGAAAAGAAAGGGAGTGAAGGAAACTAAGTAGCTACTATGTGCCAGGTACTGTACTAAGCATTTTATAATTATTATCTCATTTAATCCTCACAATAACCCGGGGAGATAGGTGCTATTATTATACCCCTTTTATAGTTAATATACTTGCCAAGGAAATGAATGTGAACCACTTGCATTTTGTTTTTCTTCCCAGGTTATTTTTACCTTCTGAATCCAATTCTTCTTGTGCAACAAGAGAACTGTATGGTTCTGCACACATATATGTATCTGGGATATACTATAACATATTTAACATGTATAAGACTGACTGCCATCTAGGGGAAAGGGTGGAGGGAGGGAAGGAAAAAGTCGGAACAGAAGTGAGTGCAAGGGATAATGATGTAAAAAATTACCCATGCATATGTTCTGTCAATAAAAAGTTATAATAATAATAATAAAAAGAGACTTGCCCAGGGAAACACAGTTAATAAGTGTCTGATGCCAAATTTGAATTCTATCTTTATGTCTCCTGGCTCAGCACTTTATCCACTGTACTACCTAGCTGCACAGCTGATGGTGGATCATTATTTCCACTAACTACTCAAAATTAAAGAACATTAAATTTTAAAAGTGTCAATTGGGAAAGCACAAAACTGAGCACTTTTCATCTTTGCAGATCTTCTGTTAGCTTAACTTTGAAAATCTCCATCTGAGGCTCTTATGAATTATCAAACTAAAGAGGGCAAAATGCATGTATGTACATAAGAGAGAACAAAATTGAGTTTATTAATCTTCATCCCATACCAATTTAAGAAATCCTTGAGACAAAATAGTAATATGGTTTACCCATGACCAAGAAATAAAGTACTAAACTTGAATCTAAATCTCCCACATTCCGTTCCAGTTCTTCCTTCTGCCTCTTTATATAGCTCTCTTTAGACTCTCTTCTCACCCTCCCCACCTTGTAATCCAATCCAAAGTAATTCTAACTAACCTTGTGAATTTGCACATGGTAGCAGCCTGGAATTTCCAAGCCAAGACCAGCACTTTAAATTCTGTGGGATCAACACACAGATCATTACAGAAGCGCTCCATGCCTTCCTCCAAAATCGCCTCTTCCCGCTCATCCTTGTAACGCCTAAACAGTTCCTCCATCCTCTGCAGGGACGACTCCTCAGTGTTGGACTCAGGATCTCTCCTGGCATCTCCAGATGATGTTGGAAACTGACATGACTCTGAGGTTGCCTCTGCTTTCTTGGTCCCATTGACAAGGATGTCACCACCAGGCTTCCCACAAGTTGGTGTGTGGTCATCTCGATGGCTCCCACTACGCTTACCATGGGATTTGCCACTAGGATCCCGATCTCCATTTTTGCTGCCTAATGTAGAAGACGGATTTTTGCATTTGGTGACACACTGGCCCATGGTGCAGGTGGCCCAGCCTTTATAGCGGCCCCCTTTTGATTGGACAGCCTCTTTGATGCTGGCCAGCGTGCCTCAACATTCCATCAACAGGAAACAAACCACCTAGAAACAATTTGAAGAATAAGTTGTCTCTATATATGAGAAAAATATAGCAAAACATCTGAAAGACAGTATTCTAAGGACCACCCCACATGAAATCCAATTAGGTATATTGTTCTTTCTCAACAAGCAACTACATGAGACACTGGTTGTTTATGCCAATCTATTTGCAGACCAGCTTTGCTGATTTACCTTGTAAATGGAGTTCTTTTCACTGCTAAAGTACACTAGAAGAATAAAGGAAATTCCTAAAATTCTAACTGCAACATAGGATGATTCATGTGTAGAATTCATGAAGGGAAGTCTACTCCAACCTAGAAATATTCCAGAGGAAAAACTAATGAGCCAACTTTACAATATGTAAGGATGTTATTTGGGCTTTAATCTGCAAAGTAAGAAAGTCCAAAAGGTTTCAACTATAAAGATTATCTTAAAGGCTCTAATTATTCTATTTCTTTCTTTTGGGGAGTGGGAAGTAGGAAGAAAGAAAAATGAACTCTCTAAAGTCATACAGAATATGGCTATTTATAAATTTAGACAGGTGAGGTCATCATGTTCACTGGCTTAAAGTCCCTGCCAGGGCACTGGGGATATTAAAATTGTCTTGTCTTCACCTTCCTTATACAGTGCTTTCAACCATCCTGTTGCTCAAAATCCCCCAAGAAATCCCCAAAAAGTGATACTAGCTAATAATTGGTCAATATGTGGGAGAGGGGCAATTTCTCTATGCTCCTAGCCTACTTTTTCAAAAATAGGTAACAAACATCCCACTTCTGAAAAGGTGCCAATCTCTGTGCTAAATGCAGCTACTCAAAACATCACTTTCAAACTGTCATGTCTAGAACTTATTCTTTTAACTGGCCAGGGAACAAACAGGTATCTGATGAAAAAGGAGGAAGCCCATTTAATTAGAGCTAAATTAAGTGTCTAAATTAGCTCAGTCCTCCTTAGGGGTCAAAAAGACTGTACCATTCATAGGAAAAAGTTCATAGAGAATCCTAGTTGCCTTCAAGAAAACCTAATTTCTGTACAAGATTATAACTTTATTATTTCCTAAGAAGACAGCCTCTTCAAGAAATACCTGGATAAACACAGCTTTATGGATAGCTTTCTTAAATACAATCTAAGTTTAAAATAAAAACCTGAATAACTCCTTTTCCAAATAAATCACTTCAAGGTGTTTTTTCCCCATCCTCCCTGCTATGAAGCATTATAAGACCAGAAACATGGCTATACATGTCTTCTACCAGATGACTTGAAAGGATTCTATCTTTTCCTAAGTTTTTGAAATCAAGAATAAAAAATTAAATGGCAGAAAGCCTTGTTTTTGAGAGGTGGGGGCTAATTACAATGTAGAATCATAATTAGATTGGAAACTTTATAGTTTTGAAATGTGAAGTTATTTAATAGGAGCATATATAACACAATGGGAAGCAACTGGGAGATCTGCCTTGTCAACTCAAAACACAAGAGATTAAGCCATGTGGAGGATCTGGTTGCCAGATTTGTGTTTCCAAAGACTGGAGTACTGCTGAAAGAAACAAAAGCAGTAAACTTACACAAATCCCACATGCTCACAAACTGACAACTCCAATTTCCAAGCCCTCTGACTCACCAGCATACGTTGCTCTCTTTCTGCTACAGCAGCTAAGCTTGTTAACACCCAAGAAGGGGTTTCCTGCCTTTATCTAACACACCCCAGAGTCCCAATTTTCCCATCTAGGACAGATTACCTACTTCTTCAAAACTCTGCCATCAAAGAATATGGATTTCAGATGGGATTGCACAAACGAGGCTCCTCCAAAAATCCTTTACTTTTAACTGACCCAAAGGACCCTGTGTAAGAAGAGTACCTTAGCTAAGCAGCCCACTGCAATGTTAACACCAGGAAGCTAAAGGCCTTTCAGTCTGTCCAGAAAGACATGGGACAGGAGTAGAGATAAGAGTCAGGGGACTGGGGGGGCAGGTGCATCAGCATAGTTATATGCTGGTCAATTTGCTTATTCCAGAAAAAGCACATCAATGACCCAATACTCCCATCATAGTGGACACTTTCTATGGGGGAAGGTTCTGAAGGTCTTCCAGAAGCACTGCATGCAAAAACTCATTACCTTGGCAGCCAACCTGTGAATAAGCTCCTATCAAGCTGGCTCGAAGATGTCAGTCAAGTCTTCATTCCTCCCTAGTTGATCTACTTGACTTCTCAGACTTTTCCACAACTTCCCAGTCTGCTTATTGTTGGGCAAAACTCATTATTCTGAAGGACCCAACAACACTGGCATCCCACCTCATCATTACCTTCCATCTCTAATATTGCAGGGTGGAGCTTGCTTAGAATATCTCATTCTGCATGATTCTGGGGTTTATCCACCCTTTCCTATATTTCAGTTATCTCCCCCACCCTCTTTCAGCTTCCTTTTGTGTATTATCTTCCCCAGTTAGATCATAAGCAACTGAAGGGAAGGGAATGGCTTTCTTTTTTGGTATTTGCATCCCCAGCTTAATGCAGTGCCTGGAACAAAATAGACAATAAATGTTCACTGATGGACCAGACCTAACTGGAAGCATTAAACAAGTGCTACATTTTTTTTTAAATGACAAGTAACATAACTGAAAAAGAATCTACTAAACTGTATTTGTATAAATAAAGATGCCTTTATTCTAGACCTGATTCCATTCACTAGAAGCATGATATTGGGCATGTCATTTCACCTTCATTAAGTCCCCATTTTCTCACCTGTAAAATGGAAATACTTTCCTGTCTACAGATTGTAGGCAAAAATCAAATAATGTGAAAATGCTTTTTATACTATAAAGTAATGTATAACATAAATTTGTACTATTTGTTATCTAAATGTCCCCAGCTCATTAATTCAACAGGTACCATTTATATTGTCTTAAATAGAACACTATAGTCATGAAGACAGCTCAGTCCTTTAATTACATAAAGAGAGCCCAAGGGGTTGCTATTTTTTTTTTTTGCACCTACCTAGTTATCAGGTAGTGGAAGAGGGCAGGGTATAGAAAAAACAAAGGAGGAAGGAGACAGGGAAAGGGTCAAAAATAAGAGAAACCAAGGGATAAATAAAGAGAGAAGGGAGGATGGAGGAAGAAAAAGAAAGCCAACGTGAGAAAGGGAAAGAAAGCAACAGATATACTTGTACTCGGGAATGGAAAGCTATAGTGGCTAAGCAAGATTACCCATGACAAAGTGAGTTAAGTCTCCATTCCTACTTAATGTCTTCCAAGAAAACATTAAAAAAGGTCTTTTGATGCATCAGTAGCAGCCAAGAAAAAGAGAGTAGAAAGGAGAATGGACAGTCCAATAAAGACCAGACCTATACCACAGGTGTACACACACACACACACACACACACACATTTATGTCACTTATAGGGGAGTGTTGCTCAGCAAAGGGAAAATTAGGTGCACAGTGAACAGAGTGCTGGGCTTATAGTCTGGAAGATTCCTCTCGGAGTTCAAACTTGACTTCAGATACTTACTACTGTGTGATCTTGAGCAAGTCACTTAACCCTGTTTGCCTCAGTTTCTTCACCTGCAAAATGAGCTGGAGCAGCTCTGAGGTGTGTGTTCAGTCATTTCTTTATGACCCCATATAGCAAAACTTGGAGTGGTTTGTCATTTCCTTCTCCAGCTCAGTTTACAGATGAAGAAACTGAGGCAAATTGGGTGAAGTGACTTGCCCAGAGTCACACAGCCAGTAAAGTGTCTGAGAACAGGTTAGAACTTGGGAAGATGAGTCTTCTTGGCACCAGACCCAGTACTCCATCATTGCATCTACCTAACTGCTCCAAAAGATCTGGGCTCAAATTTTATCTTTTGACACATTGCTATGAGAAGCCTAGGTAAAGCCCATAATTTCTCAAATGCTTTAGGCAACTCTAATACAACAAGGTAGCTGAGAAAGTAGAGTTGGCTCACCCAGGAGCTCCCTATACTAATAAATTCACAGATCCAGTCTCCATCACCCTTCCCTAAGGATTAAAGACTCTTGATGAGATAAAGATCATTCTACCTTCTCTCTCTCAATTTCTACTTCAACTCCAATTCCTGTCTTCTCCTAACCATTCTCTTTTGTCTCACATCTACCCACAGTAGTGATGTTTCTGGAGAAATGATTAGCAATTTTTCTGAAGATAAGGTAGAAGGGGCAGCCTGATTCTGTCACTGAACTGTCCAGAACTGTCTGAAGGACTTCTCTTCACTTCTTCAAGCAACAAAGCCATATCCCCATCCAGCATGTGGCACTTAGTTTTCCAATACAGGGGGGAGGGGAGCCAAGTACAGCATCTGAAGTCACAACCCTCTGGAGGTCCCACACTTTATGTTCTTGAAAGAGCAGCTGGTATCCCATAAACCTGTCTGTTGACCAAACCTATCAGAGTGTAGTAAAAGTTTTTTAAAGGAAAGAAAAAAGCTTCCCTAATCAAATCTAAACTAGCTGATAGATGATAGCACAGCAGCCTTACTTTCCCAATTAACTTTGATCTCTGCAGGGACAGCAGGAGAGCTTGCCTCTGCAGTTGGATAGGTTGGGGTGCTAGTTTTGTGGAATTGTGTTCTGGCTTCTGACTAGGTAATATGTCACCCAAGAAATAACTTAGTGAGACAAAAAACTAAGAAGCTGGAAAATCCAATATGCCAGAAATGTATATAAGCACTATTTCTCAACTATTATCTCATTAAAAAGAGACAAAGATATTAGTAGTTGCTTGATTATACATATGTTACAAGGGCTTCAGTTTTCATTTTTTCCAGTAGGGCTGGGAGGGAGGCGAGAAAAACAAAACAAATATTAGTTAATTGAAAAAAAAAATTGAAAGACAATCACAAATTCAATTCCCTGGACGCTACAACTTTCTCTTGTTGTTCTAGCTCTCATTTATAAAATGTAATAAACATTTATCAATTTCATGTTAAGTAACAAGAAAGTCATTGATGGATGCACATAGATGTCAATATCTTTTGCCTAACTGCTCTTTTCAACCTTCATCCAAATAATCCACAGTGCTATTAAAATGTATGAGTATCATTGCAGGATTTTGTGCACATATTTTTATAAATAGAGATGCCAGACACCAAAAGGCCAAAGAACATTAATGCATGAATTCCTTAAACAGCTTTTCTCCAGCTGTCAGACAAGGACAGTATATTAGCAGAGGCTGGATTCCAAGGGAAAGAATCTATTCCCTATGGGAAAACTGATAAGGCCACAAGCACACACATCTTTAACTGAAACCCCTATACCACCCATCATACAACAGTCTCAAGTTGCTCCAATTATTCAGGATTCTGGAAATCAGAGGCATCAAACTCTGAAACATACCTATTAGAAAGTAAGCTTTCATAAATAAGAAAAAGAATTATTGTAAGAGTATTTTAACATTGAGAGTGGTTGTTGGTGTTTATGCAGAAAAATAACCTAAGGCAGCTTTGGGATAAGGTCTCATAGCAAGCAACTTGGGAGGGAAAACCTTCCCTTTTTCCAAAGCAAACTAAACATGTCTATCTCTATTTTCATACTTTTCCAAGACTTTTTGTCCTAAAATGTACTGCAGCAGAAGGTTAAAGCATCTTTAGTTTGGGTGAGGCCTGATCGCATGATTCCTCTTCAGCCAATCATGCAAGTTCCCTTTAACTCCAAAAAAACCAGAAAGATTCATCAGCAACTATGCTAAAGTAAAATAAATTCAGGATACATGAACAAACTCGACCATCAGAACTGTTCCTGGCACAAAAATGATTTTGTGGGATTTTCAAAAAGTGTATTCTATTCATACTCCATAACCCAATATACCAATATCTAAATTAGGGCCTGAAGACTGTAGGCCAGCTCAAATCACTCCAAGTTGCCAAATTTAATGGAGCCAACAAACACACATTTTAAAATGTGTCCAAATACCAAAAGTTGAAGCTTTTTTTTTTTTTTTTTTTTTTTTTTTGTCTCCAGGTCTAGTTTAATCCCCTGTGGCTCAAAATAACTAAAAGGGCCACATATTTTATGTTGACTCACACTGGAAATTTTTTTCCACATCACTACTAATCTGGACAATTTTGTTTGATACTTTCCTAAACTCATATTTTGTGTGTAGTATACACACATTAAAGAAGACTGGAAATTTTTAATGGCTGATCATGAATTTTTTTATCTTTATACTTAATACTTTTAAGTTACAATAACAATATATATAATATGTATATATATGTATATACACACACACACAAATATATATATATATATAAGGTTCACAAAAGTACTTTACAAATATTAATTCGTTTGTTCTTCATTTTATTGTGAAGCAACCATACTATCATTATTGCATTTTTACAGATAAGGACACTGAGGCAGAGTTTACTCAAGTACACACATCCATTAAACCACCTAGTTACACAAATAACAGTGGATAATTATTCTCCACTACCTGCTTAAAAGTGGAGAGCCTTCTTGGAAATATAATATAGCCAAAAACCAAGGTAGCTCTGCACTGAAAATATATAGCCATCACTTTTTTATCCTGAAGCTGTCAAAAAGTTCACAGTTCCTTGTGTCTCTACCCTAAGGTTCAGCAATTGGGATTAAATTGCACTCAAGGTAAATCACTAATTCCCAGCTTCTGAATCAGGATATAGGTACCCACTACTCTAGAGATCTACCTAATTATACTTGATTAGTACTCAAACACTCAATTACCATGTAAGCTATTTATTTTTCAAATGCCTTTCAAAGAATATAGAATATTCAGCAGCTTAATGACTGAATAGCTAACTGGAAATTAGGTTTTTGCTTCTAAGGAAAGCAGAACACAAAGGAAATTATGGAAATAGCTAAAAAGTCTACAGAAGGAACTCAATATAAAGATAATAAAGAATTGACTTTATTTGTATTAAAGCATATAGTTCCAAAATGTCTAATAATATGGTTCCTGGAGCCATACTTAGTTCTAAGCATCTATCAGAGTTATTATAAAATATGCTACTGTTCTTTTTTTTTTTATATACATACCCTTCCCCCCCCTAAAACAAAGGCCAAATCCATTAAACCACATTTATTAACTTTTTTTAAGAGTCATCATCAATCCCAATTATTGTGAAAATAGGAAGGAAAGAATATGGGATCTCTAAAACTCAAAATAAAATCTATGCTTAACGGCCTACCATTTAAAACCCTCTACACAAAGGTAGGTTCCCATCTACTTTTTCTTTCTTATTTCACTTTACTCCCCCCTTCACTAACTTTCCATTCCTGTGAAACTGGCATTTTGGCTATTCTCTGTACAAGATATTCCATTATCTTTGTTTTTCCATGCTTTTATACTAATAGTCCATTCTCTATGGTTGGAATGCACACCTTCCTCACTTATGCTTCAGATTTCTTAGCTTCCTTCAAAACAGAAGTTTAAAGCTACCTCCTACATAAGGCTCTTTTGAATTGAATGGGATTCTCCCAAATTGCTAATACTCTCTCTTGAAATTATTTTGTATTTACTTATCTGCATAAATGTTTAATCTTCCCAGTGGAAAGTAAACTTGAGATGAAGGGCTATTTATTTTCAATTTTTTGTATAGTAGGCATTAACAAATACTTGTTGAATTTATTTGATTTTTATCTACCATGTGCCAAATTATTTCAAACTATCTCAGCCTGTCTTAAATGCATACCTTTACACACACATGCCTCCCTCTATTCACAAAGATCCACGAAAACCTCTTGATTCTTTGCTTTATAAGCATGTGAGTGAATATGCATATACACCCATGTCAGAATGAAAGTTTCTTCCTGTCACAAGTTCAATGAACAACAGACATAACTTGTAGAGGGCAGCAAGCTCTGATCCATAAGACAGACAGTCCAATTAGTATTTCCAGATGGCCTATGACTTGACCACAAAAGCCAAAGTCTGAGCCAGACCCAAGAAATGAGGGACATTTGAAAATATTCATTGGGCTAGTCAGTGGACTTGATGAACTCTAGATAAAATAGTATGTATCACTTAGTTTGTTTTTCCCTTTAGATGAGCTCAAGCTACCAAACAGACATCCTACTTAAGACTCACAGGTACATTTAATTTGAAAAGATCTGGGAATACCCACAAAGACCCTACTAAAAAAGGAAGACATACCAAGAGGTTCATTTTATACAGTTGGGAGGCCTCAAGCCCCAAAAGATATGTGACTTGTTAAAGTCACATAATCTCAGAATTTCACTGAAGGGATACCACAAACCACCTAATCTCAGACATACCTAAATAAGCATCCTCTCAGTTTGTGATCCATTTCCCAAACTTCACATCTATTTTCTTTCACTCTAGATAGTTTATAATATATTCTGATGACAACTTCCATCTTCACCAAAATTATTTTCCCCTACCTGATTTCTAAATTGTTCCACATGAATGTATATATAAAATGATATATACAATATTGCTCCATTCTTCACTCCAAGCCAATCATGAATTTAACCTAGTAAAAGTCAATTCAGCCAAAGAGAAGAAATATACCCCTTAAAGTGCAGCCTACTAAGTATTTAAGTAAACTGGTTCTAGATAAGTCTTTCTTCATGGTAAAGTTACTCTACACCAGAAAAACAACAGAATTACTGAGTTAACAGATCCTTTCAGTCCCAGTTTTTAAGAAACTAGACCTAAATCAAGTATATAAGCACCTACTTCACCATCTATACTCTTCAAGGTGAGAACTGTGTCAACTTTTAGTTTTACTAAAATCTTTAAAAAATATAAAGCCATAAAAGAAAATGTATATTGTTATCAACTGAGACATGGTCCTTTTATCTAAGGCATATTTTATGAAACTGATCTATTTCTCACCTCGTCTCATTGTAGCCACTGAAATAATTAATTTTAAGTGCTGTTCAAATTTTCTGAACGTAGATGCTAATATCAAATACATTTGATTGATTACAAGTTTTATACTGTTTTATATAAACAGTCTTTTAAGTTCTTCATTATGTCACCAGACTATTAGGCAGAATAACACTTTAAAATAAGCAATTAATTATACTGTTAAAAAAAAATAGCCCAGCTAAAATGTCTTTGAATTGATTAAAATCATGGTAAAAACTTATAAAGTAGGGGTGTGTGGGAGTGTGAGTATGTATGTAAACAAAATTTGAATGAATTGTGACCAATTTCCTTGTTTATTTTCCCATTCTGATTTTAACAGCAACAGATGGTCTGCCATCTAGTGGCCATTGCAATATTGTTTTTTTAGAACTACCCTCCTTCCCCCCCAAAAATGCCTTACTTTAAGAAAAGCCAATTGTTAACAGGCTAACAAGACAAAAGTGATTTAATGTATAATACTGATAATATAAAATGATGTAGTATTCATCAAATATCATTTTCATTATTTAAGCAGTTTTTTTAAAAAGTATTTATTAATTTATCAAAAGTTTTAAAGGGAGAGAGAAAAATGTAAAATATTGTCTCAATATATATTGAAATGAATCAGAAACGAGGATAAGATATTTATCAAGCTTACATCTAATGAAAATATATTAAAAGACACCCAACTCCAAATTCTTTTCAGAGATAGAAGTCAATGGATAGAGAACAATGATTAGTTTCACCTAATTTTACTTCCTCCTCTTTTTACTTCTTTATTTTATGGAATAACTCTCTGGGAGAGGGTAAAGAGCACTATATAGTGTTAGGTTCTTACTAAGTACTAATGAGATAATGAGATATTGGGTTTTTACTAAGTGCTAAGTCAGTACTTAACAATTTTCTAGTTCCGGCCTTTCCTGGTAGTTTGACTTGTGAATTCCTGGGGAACAGCTTGCATGCTTAGGAGGAACTAGCTCATTGGTTGAAGTGGTTCTTCCCAGAAGCCCTTGCATTATCCCACACCCATTCTCTGAGAGGATAAAAGAAGGGCAGCATTGGGTCTGAGAGAATCGACTCTGGGATAAAGTCTTGCCGCCAGGCAGGCTGAAAGAAGACTAGTCTGGATTGGGGAAGGATAAGAGCTGGAGGAGATTCAGAGCCAGGATTCAGGAAGAAGAAGAGGCTGGCTGGAGGTTCCAGAAGCCTCCCAAGAAACCTGCTCATAGAGGAAAAGATTATACAGAAAAGAAACCTCTTCCTAGAGAAGGATTACAACTGAGAGACGATCAGAACATTACAATATAGTAGGGAAATGTAGGTGATATAAAAATGAAAAATAGCAATAAAAACAAATTCAGAGCATTTCTGAAATTTTCTAACTCAAGGAGATGAAGAACTCCATTTACAAAAATTTACTCGCAACTTTCTTGGAAAGTCTCTCACTTAAAGCAAGGTACCATCAGTACTGCATTAACCACACCTACTCTTTTCATCCAAAAGTCATCAGCAGAAATGTACATGAGTAATACAATATAGTCATGCCAGTGTTACAGCATAAATTCAGAAGTCCAAGGGGAGAGGCTCCCCAATATCCAAATTTACTTGTTAAACTGATTTCAAATGACTAATTTATATAGAAACTCTAACCTTCACACTACTTTCAGAGGAGGACAAAAAAAAAAAAAAAAAAAAAAAAAAAGCTGAAGAAATCTCTTCTCAGTCTTATTCTGGAATCTACTCTGAAATACTTATAATTTTTTAGTATTCAGATTATTCCTTAACTTATCAGTTCCTAAGACAATGTGAAAAAACACTACCTTTATAATTGCTCTCCTCCCTATAATCTTCACTTCCATTAGTCTAAATGAGGAAAACAGCCATGCTCTCTTCTTTATGTGTGCTATACAGTCTTCTTGTAACTCAATGTACTTGCCCTTTAAAGGCTTAACAGCTTTACCTTCCCACCTGCTTTTAGTGAGTACAAAGCAAGATCCCCAAATATTCATCTGAGGGGAGATCATATTAAACAACAGAATGAGAGCTTCAGATATTTGGCAGAAGTGGGAATGAGGAGGTAGAGAAAAGAAAATGGGAGAAGTTCAAGGAAAATTTGAAAAGCCCTGTGTAATAAACAGCATTCTCTTTCCCCCTATGAGTCATATGTTTAATGCATTTGAAGATGCAAGCACAAGAACAGTTAAGAGTACTAAGAATATGACTTTGCTTTAAAAAAAGGATTTAAAGTATTAAAAGATAATTAATGAAAGCAAAGTTAATGATAAGTACAGCATATTTTATTATTCTAATATCCAATCTTTGTATGCTATTCATAAAACTCATTTGATGACAAAGTGACGTAATTTGGATTGAAATATGTATCTTGTCAAGAAGGATAAAAATGAGCTGTCATTCCTTTAATTCTTCTAAGAGAGACCAAGAAGTGAAGACAAGTGACGTGAAATGATGGCTTACGGAAATCTGGGAGCAAAACTTATAATTCAGAACTTATATATACAGGTAGATCTAAATACTTGCTATGAAAATACAAAGAAACTTTCACCTTGGAGGATCTGCAGGATGATATTCTCTGCCTGTGATTTAAAGATTTCAAAAAGTCAGCTATTGTTCTCCAACCCTAATCCTAGTTTAAGGATTCAGAATAGAGAGCAACTCTTAACTCACATAGGACATTTTATAAATATCACTTCCAATTTTAGGCTTAAAGTAAAATAGAAAAAAAAAAAAAGGACAAAATTCAAAATTTACTTTAACACAACACATTGAAGATTATAAGGTGAACAAAGCCATCTTCTACTCATTAAAAAAGAAGTTCCCTTATTTGAAGCTAAATGAAACCAAACTGACTTCTCTAATGCAAATGTCAGTGAGCCAGGAGCTATAATCCTAGACAAGTTAAATTGCAGTAGTAATTTACAAAGTGAAAAAAATAATAAATTTATTTTTGAGGCTATTTAAAGAAATAACTTTTAAACTATGATTCAATTTTAGGAGTCAAATTTGTTTTAAAATTAAAACTATAAACAAATAATTAACTTTGAAGTTATCTTTCAATTTCAAGTATCAATTTCTGATTAACAAGCCTTCATATTAAAGCAAGAACTAAAAAGATAAAGAGAGAAGCAGGAAATACTCTCCCTGGGAAGTGAAACACTATGAAGAAATAAGATAGGAAAGTTCAAGAGACATTAGTCAGAAGGCTGAAATGAATGATGATGATAATCAGCTGAGAAACAACAATCTTAAATTCTATGGTATAGAGTACTAGCTAGCAGGAATTAACTTTCAATCTTTCCAGTGAGTGTTCAATGTAATGCTTATCAAAGTGAAATATAATTATCAAGCAGGACTTAAACAGAAAGGTAAAATCTTTTCACTGTACTGTCTCACTTGTTTTTTAATCAGACTAAGTATTCAAAAGGCAAAGAAATAAAATTTAGAATGAGTCAATAGAAAGAGTAATAATTTGGTACTTAGATGACCATAGCTCAGTCACTTCAATTCTCTAGGGTTCAGTTTTCCTATTTGTAAAATGAAGGGAGTGGGCCAATTGACCTTTAAGGTCCCTTTGAGTTTTAAATCCTAATCTCTTTTTTAAAAACAAGACAAAAAACTACCACCAAACTAGAACTTCAAAAACAAAAACCTAAAAATGAAAATTCTATTATCAATTTTTCCTCATAAAGCTGACTTTAAAGAAATGGTATTTATGATTCTATTATAAAGGAAATGAAAAGTATGTGGCACATTTAATCTCTAGGCATATAAACATGTTTCACATGCAAAAGGACAAGCATGACATCTATATAATAATTCCATTACAAATTTTTTTAAAACAAATTTTTAAAAGCATAATTGAGAAAGGAAATATGATATTCTTTGACTTAATATCTACAGAAAGTACAGGATCATAACTGAGACTCCACTGTCCAATGACAGCTTATTGCAGATCAATTCTCTAGAACCTACTAGTTTTACATAACCAAACTTATGAGACAAGTGTCACACTTCTCACATTGGATAATTTATCCATCCTCGATAACACTGACTTCACTCTCATATGAAAAAGGACAACTTAAATCACACAGTGATCCAAAAATTCATCTTCCCAGAAATTTCCAACCAGATAAAAATAGTAAATTTGTTTCCACTGAAGAAACTAATATTGACAGAGTTGATTAGAGATCATGAAGTGCACAATCCAAAGAGAAATACAAACAAAATTAGAAAGTAGATTTTTAATTATGCATACATAGCAGGGTTTTTAATCAAAAGATCTCTATCTACCAACCCCCCCAACATTTCAGGAAATTTTTCTTAGAATAGTTGATCTAAATGTCAGATGACACTTCTATCAGATGACAGATCAGTAATTTTCAAAGTAATGCATAATATAGAGACCATAATATGGATATGTTTTAACAGTTTCTTGTTAAAAGATCATACATAGACATGACATTAAACAAAATGGAAGGGAAAAATATGGACTGGGCTACTGATAAGATGTAACAGAGACTAAAGCAAAAAAAGATACTTTGTTTTTTTCAAAACCAATCTAAGCAAAGACAACTACCACAATAAAAAGTGGTGGTAAATGAAGAGAAACTTAATATTTAAAACTACATTTTCATTGCAAGAAACCAATTAGCCCTACAACCTTTTGTGTTGTTAATTATAGAACAAGATTAGCAGAAAAAAAGATCAATAAACAAATACACATAGTGAAATACAATTGTATAAGATCGGCTAAAAAAAAAAAATTAAAAAGTTGAAATAGTAACAGTAATTAATGCTTTAATTAAAAAGTATATTTTCCATTTGGAAGAAATTTTCTTGATTTCCATAATTCAGCTGAGATTTTGGTTTTTAATCTCAGGGTTAACTTAAAAAAAAAAAAAAAAAAAAACCTTTCTCAAACAATTTTTCATCAGTTTCACAACTTTTCATGTTTGCATCTCATAAGAAATATAGTAGGAAATGAAAATAAATATTAAATAAAACGTGTTTCAGTGATCTTGGGAAAGGCACAGAATAGGGGTCAACATGCCAGCCTGTAATCATTCTTGGCTCTTCTAAGATCCTCAATTCAAATTCTGGCTTAGGGTTATGATAGCTTAGTTGCATGGTCCCTTCTTGGCAAGATCACTTGGGGACGAGGACATCTAAACTAGTGATTTCACTGGTGTAATGAAGTAGGAAACCACCTGTACTAATGCAGACTGACATCTGTTCTTCAATCTTAGTGCCTAGGGCACTAAGAAGTTTAAGTACCTTGCCCAAGATCCCATAGGCAGTAGGAGGCTTGGGTAGTAATTGAACTTGACTTTGAGGCTGGCTCTCACCCCATTATACCACAGTGCCTCTTTAACTGAAAGGTAGCCACCTTACTACTAAAGGGTGAAGAAAAACAGTGACAAATGGAAGTTCTGTTAGAATGAAAAAGATGCCAAAACAATCTGGAACAGTGCAAATTTTAATGAACATCTCCAAAAATCATAGGACTGAGGGTTGCTTATTCATTTTAATAACCTGACATTTTCTCCAAAAATGCAAAGAAAACCTTAAAGTTTGGGTCAACTTTAATTGGTTTAGGCAACAATATGCTGTACATTCTGGAACTTATTTTAGCCATCATAAAAATAGACAATGTTTACTTGGATGTCTCTATATTACATATTTTGCTAAGCATTATAATATAGTTCTCTCTCATATGGCACTTTACAGTATAAAGTATATTCACATTATTATGAATTATTAACTATTCATATTTATACAGTGCATTAAAGTTTACAAAATATTTTCTTCACAAAAATTTGTGATAAAAATAATATCATCCACACTTTACCAAAGAGAAAACTGGGGCTGAGAGAAGTTAAATGACTTGCCCATGGTTACTTAGTAAGTAGCTTACCCAAGTCTTGTGGCTCCAAGGCCCCAGGGTTCATTCTATCATACCAGGCCACCTGCCAACTGATTGTATGTCTTCTAGGAGTAAATATTAGTGAACTAACTTCATTTGGAAGTAGTAAACCTGTCCTTTCCAATTTACTTGGAGTCAAGCTCTTGGCTTCCTCTGAGAGGGAGTAACAACAATATGGAGCTTGCCAACTGACTCATTATAAGACTGTCTGAGCAGGTAAAACTGATGTTATAGAATCTATTCAATTATTTACTCCCCAAAACATGAAATGGTTGTGCCTAATTAAGTCCCCTGGTTCAGTGCTCCATGTCCTAACATCCTTGTTCAAATTCTAAAAAGGCCTTATAATATAGATTATATATAAATTTTCCATCTTCCCAAAGAACTGGAAATGCACGATTAACTTTCAATTAGAGTCACACACATTTAAAATACCTAGGGGGGCAAGATTTTATTTTCAAATTATTAAAAACCTGAGTCCACTGGATATATATATATTATTGTTTTACGTTACTGTGAAACATTATAAAACACAAAGCTAGTAGAGTACCTTATAAAAACTGACTACTATGATGTTTTACTGGGAACACCTCAACAGATTACTATTCAACCAAGACTCTTTCAGAATTAAAAGCAAAATGTGTCAATGACACCTGTCTAAGTAAGTTTAGCTGCTGGGGCAGCAAAGCATAGGGCTAGCACCTTTTAATGTCCCACCCAGAGGTGAAGAAATCACCTTCCCAACCCTGATTCCAAGTTTTGAAGTCTGCTCTTTGGAATCTGAAGTTTTTCAATCTGTAGCATCTAGATGCTGAATAGATTGAAACAAATCATAATAGCTGCCCATCATCCAATTCAAATTTGAAGGGTATTAATAGTTTCTTCCCTGCTTCCCACCATGCCCTCTTAAAACCTACTTACTTTACTCTTAGAAGCCACTTTCTTGAGTGATATCTAATCACTAATTACAGTGACTATGGCTGTCACCAGGTCAGCATATGCTGGGTGTCTGCAGCACTAGCAGGAATTCTGACCCTACTGAGCAGAACCAAGGGCACCTGTTAAAACAAAAAATAAAGAGAGAAAGGGAAGGTAAGACTAAAGAGTTAACTGAACACAGAAAGAATACCCATCGACGAGTCAAGCAGTTTCTGATTTTTAAGAAATAAAAACTTCATTGTCTGAAATGTACTTCATATTCACATTAAAACTATAAAGATATGGTAAATATTTAGTTCTTATATTCCAGCAGAATATAATAGATATTTGTATACATATTTCTAAGAAATAACTTCTCTCAAGGAAAGAGAAGCCAACTTTTTTTTAACTGTTTCATAAACTTTGGCAATCACAGATTATTTCAAGTTTTTAAATGTACTTTTTTTTTCATTTAGGACAGGTCACACTGTACCAATAACAACAGTCATACCTAGTATTAGCATCACAAAGGACTCTAACCTAAGTTACAATTTAGATTCAGAAACATTCCATTCACTATCACTTACTCACTATTGCTTCAGACTAAGTAATAGAACCCAAAAAACATCTCAGAAAAATTAGAAGACCTCTCCTAACTATTAAGTCCTGATTAACCAGTCAATCTTGAAGATCAACGTAGTCAGACACAAAACTGGAAGCTGTTTTTCCTTGCTATGGCTCAAGGGCATTTCAAATTGTGAAAGGGGACACAGTTTGTGTTCACTTACATGTCCTACCCTCTATACTCAGTAAAGAACACTCACCAACAATCACCTAGTCTTCCCCAATATCAGCCATCACAACCCTCTTCTACATCCTTTCTCTCAATAATTTATTTTCAGCATTCCCCCTTTCACTTTTTACTGATGACCTTAGGACTTGAGAGAAATAACAATAGGTTCTACAGAGGAGAATTTATTTAAAAAAAAAAATCTGCTAGATTGTGAACTCCACATGGATAAGGATAATGATAATACAGAGTCTATTCACTTTTACAGTCCCTTCACAGTTCCCATCACCCAGAATTGTATAAAAGATGCTTAATAAATATTTGTTGAATAGTAAAGACTGGCAACCTCTAAGTTAGGTTCTCTTCTATCATAAGTAAAGCATGCTGACTTCATCTTTTCGAAATGACAGCAGGTATCTGATCAAACAGTTAACTACTTGTTTCAAAGGAAAACCACTGTATAGGAAAGATAACCCTAGAAATCAATCACTTAGATTCAGCCTATTTCATCCAAGGAATCTCATCCAGTGTCATTCCTTATTATCAAATTATTCCTTTGCTTAAAAGGAACAAAATATTACCATGGTTAAGAAAATGGTTGTATCAAAGGCTAGGCTATTATTCACAACAGCTCTCTAAACATCCCGTTTTAAATCTACTCTACTAGCTCTATAATATCATACATCCCTTCATTTAGATGACATTCATATAGCTAAAGATATATCTTATATAACTTATATGAGATATAAGGGAAAATCAATGAAAAGAGATAACCTGCATCTAACTAAGCATTTTAAAATATTCTCTCTCTTTTTTCTTTCTTTCTTTTTTTTTTTTTTTTTGCTGAGGCAAACTGGGTTTAGGTGACTTGCCCAGGGTCACACAGCTAAGAAGTGTTAAGTGTCTGAGACTAGATTTGAACTTAAGTCTTCCTGACTTAAGTTCAATTGTGACCTTAGACACTTAACACTTCCTAGCTATGTGATCTTGAGCAAGTCCTCAGCAAAAAAAAAAAAAAATAAGTAAAATAAATAAAATAAAATAAAAAGAAACTGCAATAATTCCTTAATTGTTGATCTTAGTCTTGATCTTTACCAAAATTTGGTAAACATTTGGAACATTTCTCATTTGCAGCCTAAATATTTGTCCCATTGTCAAAGAAGACAATTGTCTCACTGAATGAAATAATCAAAATTTTTTCTCTTTTACTTTTTTTTTTTTTTTTACATACTACACAAGACCTTTAATCCAAAACCTTCATGGAAACTGATAAACTCCAAAGTTTAGCAAAGTAGGAATAAAAAGGAAAACCAGGAGCCCAGAAGTTTATGGGCAAAATTTAAGTATCTATTTTTCCTTCTTCCTAAACTGTATATATAGGAACTGCAATCAACACCATAAATGCTGTGACTCAAGGCCTGCACAGACTCAAAATGATGGGTCACATACCACCTCACTTTAAGCAAACAATGCACACTCAGCCAAAAACCTTCATTAATTGCACAGAGTTGAAAACTATAACTCTCCTATCTCGACACAAAGATGATGCACTACAAGATGAAGAGGCAAAGTAGAGTAATAATCAGTATATACAATCAGGTGGGCTGGCTAGCAGAACGTAGTAAAGTATTAAACAATAGTGAAAATTACAAGTGTTAAATACTAACTACATAAAAACGTCTAATCTCACTCATGTCTAGTATCAAGCTTGGAATAGAGCTATAACAGACAAGAGCAGAATGAATTTCTTTCTAATCACAGTGGTCTTAAGAGTTAAAACCTTGAAGAAAGCAGATGAGATGGATGGATGGTATTCACAGAGCTATAAGATCAAGGTCTCTTAGGCAATGCTGCTATTCAGTCTGAAATAACACAATATGGGCAAGGCTAAAACATTGATCACTACAGCCCAAATAAGTAAGAGTCAAAGTCTTTAGGAAGTCATTAACACAAGTTCAACCTTTCCAAGCAATCATAATGGTGTCATGTTGGCAGTATATGATGGTCACAAGCATGTTACTTTAAAACATAAAGAATAGCTAGCTATATGTTTCATCTCTGCAGACGTGATCCTTTCAGCTAAACTCACATTTATGCATAATCCTAATGAGGTTTCTCTCCTCCCAGTATCTTCTTCCCAGGCAACTCAAATTTCGAGAACTTGCAAACTACCATCTTACCACCGAAAAAATTTAGGTGTAATTATTTGTAATTAATGATTTCACTGGTATAAGGAGTTCCCAATAGTGAACTCCCTACTTCAATGTACATAAACCCTGCAAGTTATATAGCTTATGGCACAGAAAAACTAATCAATTTGCCCAAATCGGTCAGTAAGTATGTGTCAGAGATTGGCTTCTTCCAAATTCCAAGGCAAGCTTTAACTATACTACATACCATCTTCCAATTAAGATATCAAATAATCTAAAACAACCTATTTCTCTGCCTCCAAAAAAAAAAAGGTGCCCTTCCTGCCTACCATTTAGGAAGAACAACAGAAATAATTGGTTCAAGTTTTGCTAATATATAAACATTACACTATTGAGAATTTTCCCGAATTTTATGGAGAACTGGTACTCAACTAGTTAGTTCAACATCTGTAAACATATACAAAGAGGTAATTGTAAGTTATCAAGAGACAGGGTAACAGGAGTTACCATGTAATTACCATTGTTTCATCTGAGTTACCATGTCCTCACCTCAAAACCAGCAGTCAGTAAGCAATTAACTCTCTTTGCCACAGAATGTAAATCAAAAACAATATCAAAATCAGATTAAATTTTATGTGATCTGATGAAATTTAAAACCACTTAATCACAACTCCAATAATTCAGTGATCTCAACTGCTTTATTGAGTTCCCCATTACTTAGTGAGTTTGACTTTTTTTTTTTTTTTTTTTTTTTTTTAAGAAGGCCCCCTGAGATTAAGAAACAAGTCCAAATGGCAATCTGGATGAAAAAACCAAAACTTGAAATTAAAATTCATATAGATTGGTGCAGGTTCATTTTTAAAATACAACTAACCAATTCAGATACCACTGGCTTCAGCTTCTAATACTTTTTTCCCATTTTTTTTTTAATATGAAAAAAAAAAAAGTCACCAGTCTCTAAACTGGCTGATGAAATTTCAACCCACAGGATATTTTCATACTTGAATTATAATAAACCATTGAAATAAGGATGAATAGTGGAAAGCTTAACAGCCCACTGGAAAGAGCATTTTAAGTGCATCATTAGCACATAGAGTAAGTCAAAATTCTTTAACCTGGGCCAATGCCAAAAAAGCCATATAAATATAAATTCTCCACTTTTCTGAATGGCCTACTCTATGGAATGGAGAGGGGGAGGAGGGAGAGAAGGAATCAAATTATCTGCACTGTATTAATTTGTTCACTTTTGCAATTTGCGATGTAATATATATGCATATACATTGATTGATTCAGCAAAAATACTCCTGTCATCCAAATGATTTTCATAATTGGAACAATTGGAAGCTTCTGGCACACAATCAGTAAAACCTACCAAAATAATAACATTTGAAAATGGCAAACAATTTCTTAATATAGGATTACATTTTCAGAAACACTAAAAGGTTTTAATTAGCATTTGTGAAATTGTGTGTAATTGTACAAGTAGCTAAGCAACATTTATATTTTTCAGCATTGGAAGGACAAGAAGCCACTTTACCTGGAATACTATTCACTATTTTTCCCCTCAGGACTTGAAAGATCCAGTGAGTGAGTTACTCTTGCTACAGACACATCAAAACCTCTCAATCCAGACATTTTCATAACTGATAGAAAAATTCATCTTGTGAGAGCTAAACTCTACACCCAGCTACACTGTTATTCTCAGTGCAGATATTAAGTGGTGGGAGTCTCTACTTGAAGCCTTTTAGCTTTGTAGGAAATGACTAATACTATGGCTCACTTAGCCTTAGAGAAAGCAGAAGCATCTCCACTGCATAAAGTATCCAAGAGAAGTTCTCCAATGAAGGTATGTTTTGAAGATAAGGAACAATTACAATTGCATCCCACTGTATTTTAGTTCATTAAGAAGGCTCATAGAAGCCTTTTTTAAAAAATGGACTGTTATGTGGAGTCTAAAACATAAAGCTATTAGAAATTAGTGATCTCAAGAGGAAAAGACAGATAGCTCATAGTTTAATATGGCTTTGAGAATGATATTTTAGAAGTGTCATAAGTTCAAAAATAACTGGTAATAATAGCTAGCTTTTATATTTCTATTTTAAGGTACACAAATTTTTTTACATATATCACCTCACCTGTTCCCACAGCAAGTACAGTTAGCTACTACAGATATTTTTATAGACGGACTCAAAAGGGTTAAAATAGCTTGTCCACAATAACAGCTGTAGCTTGTGTAGTTTACTAGGTGTGGACAAGATTCAAATCTAAGTCTTCTTGACTTCAAATCCCACTTCATCACACTGCCTTTCTAGTTCAAGTACCAAAGTGGACAATTAACTTTGCTCTTCCACTGACAGTTTGGACCCCTAGCACAGGTGATTCATCTCCTTTTTTAGATATCCTTTAATCAATGCTATGCTGGTAACTATTTAACCACCATTCTTTTGGAGGGTTGGGAGTGAAGGAAATAGAAGAAATATATTCACAATACACTTAATCTGTATGAATAACATTTTCTCCAGCACTTTCCTAAGTCTAGACAATCCACAAAACTACATCAAGCCCTGATTTATATCATTTGCCAATTTTCAAGTTGTAGATACTGTTACATTGAGTCTGAGGTTGCTCCAGCAGCACACCCTTAACTTTAATCCGGCAGAAAACCAATATGTGTTGCCTAGGTATTTTGTTCCTCAGTCACAAAAGAAACCAGTCAAAAATATGAAACTATGTCAACATTGAACCATTCTTACTACTAAAAGAAAAAAAAAAAAAGCCAATTCTTGGATCATTAGTCCTCTTGATATAGATCAGTGGTATCATCATCCTAGTCTTTATTAAGTATTAAACAGTACGTTTTACTTAGTGAAATGCTGTCACAGAATTATACAGTGGTTATCAAAAAGGATTCCTATATTAGGACACATAATTAATAATTTAAAATAGCACAGCAAATTCTACATAAATACCTGACTTGAAAAAAAAAACTATAATAAATTAACATCCTATGAATTTTAATTATGAAGAATGGAAGACTCATCAGCTAGAGAAAAACAAGGTGACTACTACCTCTATGACTTAGCCCTCATCACAGTATATTAGTTTTTGATGATAAAAACCCAACAGCACGAAAGAAAAAAGTAATTAAAATTTTAAATGCCTGTTGGAGTAACAATGGAGTATAGTGGAATTATAAAAGAGAACCTGTCATGTTTTATCTTGACGGCTTATTTATATTATCCAGAATATTAAATAAAACACTTTATAGTCATGTAAATATGATTCAGACTCAACTTTCAGTCATTCTTTTGTCATGTATTTTTACACAATCTAATGCAACTTTATGAATTTTAGCACAGTACTATTATATCTACAAAAATCTTTGTGACTTGTTTTTTTGGGGGGGTTCCCTTCATCAGGATGATGTTATATGTAAAGATGTAGATTTTTTAAAAAATATGTTCAAGCCCTATAATAGAAGCACAGTTAATAGATAAATATTTCAGCCAAAAACTAGCAAGAAGTTTGGATACAGACTCAAAAAACGCAATTCCTACTTCCAGATGAATAAAATGGTGTATCAAAATAGCAATTTTCACACGGTGAAGGCTAGCCCCTTGCTCCAAAATCCAAACAGTGATCTGTGAAGGCCCTGAGTCCTTTCTCTTTAATACTATAAAAAACAACAAAAAAACCTTCTTTACAACTATTTTTCGCATTAGTTGCAGCTTTCCCTCTTCAAAACCAAGCCAAACAGAGATCTCCTTTAAAATCAGCTATGTACATATCTAAATAACTAAAATGGAAAAAAACAAGCCCGCATATGCTCTATGTGCCTTAAAAGTCTTGTGTGCCAAACACATAAAAGGAAAATAATAAAGAGCTGTTGTCCAACTGTGAAAACAAAAAAGTAACGTGGGGTTTTCTGCTCTCTGAAGTGCATCATCAAGTGTGGGTGGAGAGAGAAAAAGAATCTAGAATTAGAAGAACACTAAATCATTCTAGAAATAATTGACAAGGTGTAAATTCTTCATACACAAAGTATTTAGAGCAGACCTTGATTACTAAACTAGAATGCCATTTAAATCCTTGCAGGGGATAAGGGATCACCCTAACTCTGGAACCTTGAGGTCAGATTTTTTTCATATGAGTAAATATTCATTATAATCTGAAGCAATCAGGCAGCGAGCGATGCTCCCCGTCAGACAGTGCCTAGGTTACAAAGCTCGCACTTGTGAATGGTTAAAAGCAAAGGCTGAATTAAACACCGAGTTTGAAAGAGACTGGCACCGGGATAGACAGTGCCACTTTATAAAATAGTACTGATAGTCACCCAGACACGTTAGCTGGGATCATGGGATCATAGTGGAAAAGAATGGAAATGGAAAAAAAAAAAAAGACAACATAATATCTGTCACCACATCCCATTTCCTACACAGGATATAGGCGAAGGCTGCAGCCTCGTTATCCTAGGCACAGATGTTTATCATTCACTGCAAAGGTGCGGAGAGGCCTTCGGGTCCAAGCTTCTTAACCCTAGAACAGTTTATCAGTAGAGTTGGGAGGTGGGGAGGAGGTCGGGACTGGAGAAGCCATCCACCCCCCCCCCCAGGCACAGACACCAATGCTCTTACCTGGGGCACATTATCCCAGCAGCTCCAGCTCCCTGACACACACCCCACCCTAAAGGATCCCGTCTCCCTTTCCCCATCCCCCCGCCCCAAACCGCAGGGTGGGGGCTGCTGGGGGTGCTCAAGAGGAGAGGATGAGTAAAAGGTAAGTTTCCCGAGCCCCAGGTGACTAGGCACCAGGTTTTGTTCACAGCCACCTTCTGGGTGAATAGTTCCTAACAGTCGTAGACCCACTTCCCCCCCCATAGCCACCCCCTCTCAGCTTTACCTCACTTCTCCCCCTCCTCACTCCACCCAACTCACAGCTGCTCCTGAGGCTCCTCCAGCCCAGCCAGCCAAACCCTTTCTGGAAACGACGGCGGCCCGGAGGGTCCAAACCACCTACCATCTCCGCTCGCGTTCCAGTTCCCTACACCACAGCCGCCGCCTCCTCCTCTTCCAACACCGCAGCCGCCTCCTCCTCATCTGCAACACCACCAGCGGCGGTCGCCCGGAGGCCCCGCCTCCTCCATCTCCTCCTGCATCATCACTTCCGGTAACCCCGCAGCTCTGGGAGGGAGGATCGAGGAAACGGGAGGGCGGACTGCGGAGTGACGCACACAGAAACGTGCGAAGCCGTCGCCAAGTAAGGGCAACGACCCGACCTTCTCACCTCCCCCCTCCCAGTTGGGGGGAGGAGGAAATTGCCTGGGCGGAACTGGGCCGAACCACAGTCCGGTTAGGTATGGGGTGGGGATAGGCAGGAGACGGATAACGGAAGAAAGAGAAGAGGGAATTGTAGAAATTGACCGAGTTCTTAGCGAATACGCCAGAAGGTAAATTTCGCGGCGAGTGGAGGTCTGTGTGAAACTCAAGCCTCCTCCTGTCTATAACTGATGCTTCCCACCTATGTTTCCTCAGGTGGTTCGGTCCGACCTGGCCTACAGGACTAGACCCGAGGTCCGTATCGGCTTTACTGGGCTCCCGACTCTCCCTCCTCTCATCCCCCGCACTGTGGGTGGGGGGGCAGACATGATGGACACTGTGTGACCGTAAGAGGTGAAGGTAGTCTACTCTGGGTGATGGAGAGCGCGGTTGGCTCGCTAGAGTTGGAGGCAGCGAGTGGGGAGGGAGCCGTGGCTTGGTGCCGCGTTGCTAGGATACGTGGTGGTGTGCCCTGCCCCTCCCCCTAGACCCCTAGTACCCCCGAGCTCGGGCTCACCCCCTTCCGAGTCTTGGCCGCCATTTCCCCGGGGCCATTTACCTGCATTGGCTTAATCCAACCGACCCCTGTGGTGAGGGTGGGGGCGGGGAGGCGGGGCCGTCTCACCCGGGGTCGGACCTCCAATTAGCTTCCTCTTTCTTTGCCTTGTAGACGCGGGACGGCGGGTTTTAGGTACACTGGAGAAATGACGTGAGCGGCTGCCCTCCGGGAGCTTCCACTCTACTAGAGGGGTCGTTACACGGATGCTTTACCGGGCGGGGAGTGATGGGGGCGGGGGGACGGGATGGCCCAGGACTGGGAGGAGATGGGACCTTTGAGGGATTACTTGCAGCTGCGGCGGAGACTCTGAGAGGGTTTGGAGAGGGAGTCACTCCGGAGCTGGGCTTCTCCGTGAGAGCAGGAGAATGGGGAGCGCATCTCAGTTGTGTGGAAAGTACACGCTCGTTTCTGCCCCCTAGGGGGTCATGGGCGACTGGAGAGGTCCGCGGAATAGGATGAACACTCAAGTACACTGAAAGCTGGAGGGATGTGGAAAAGCTTCAGTCGTGTCTGTCCCCCTTGGGGTGTTCGAGGCATTTGCCATCCTTATCCAGTCCATTTTGCGGAGGAAAAAACTGGGGTAAATAAGGTTAAATGACAAGGCCAGGGTAACAGGTAGTGTCCGATATGAACGTGCATCTTCCTGAGCTCGGACCTCCGTCTTTGGGAATAAAGGAGAGTGGAGAATGAGAGATGTAAAATGTTTTTAAGGCTGGGAAGAGTTCGTGAAGGGCCCATCTAAATTAGGGAGAGGACATTCTACTGGCTGGAAAATGGGAAGGCACCCTAATTACGGGGAATTTGGAAAATACATCTCAGTCCTGACTTCGAGGCGCTCAGGTTATTGGGGATGGGAAGTGGGGAAGGCCCCAAAAAGTACTTAGTAAGTATATTACAAGATGGAGAGGTAATGCGGACGGGGGTGGTGGCTAGAGCTGGTAAGCGTTTGGTGGGTCACACCTGAAAGGGGAAGGAGGGGTTGAGAATACAGCTGGCTTGAGAATTACAATTGGGTGGAATTTGGAAAGTCTAGAAAGCATTTATCTAGCACCTTCACTGGGTATGCCCTTGAGAATACAAAGAAAAGCACTGAACAAAAAAAAGTCCTTGTCAAGAAGATCATCTAACCAGGGAGATAACATACTAATAAGTACAAACAAAATAAATACTATACAATATAAATTGGAGATTATCTACTGAAGGATTAGGAAAGGCTTCTTGTAAGAGGGTGGTGTTTTGGCTGAGACTTTAAAGAAGTCGGGGAAACCAGGAGAGATGAAAAAGGAAAGCATTCCAGGATTGGGGAAAAGCCAGAGAAAAATGCACAGAATAGGGAGATGGAGGAAGAAGACTACTATAGCAAGATGAGTTGACTGCAATAGTACATTAGGAAGATAACACAAATTGGAAAAGGGATGATGGGAAAGGAAGATGGCATTTGTGAAGAATAAGAAAGTGTTAAAATAGCCTAATTGGAAAATCATAGCACCCCTCAACTAGGATCCTAGAATTTTAGTATGGTGAGAAGAGCTTTGGAAATCATCCAGGCCAGGAATTCTTAACTTTTTTTGTTTCATGTTCCCCTTTTGGCCATCAAGTGAAATTTAAGGAGCTCCTTAATATTTTTAAATGCATACTGAAAAAGATATAATAAAAAAGAAACCAATTATATTGAAATAGTAATATCACATTTTAAAAAACAGGTTAAACTCCTGTAAGCCATCATCTTTATGAGGAAAATTAGACTATGAGAGGAGATGGAATTTGTACTACACAGATAAAACAACCAGAATTTGAAACAAGATATTGTAGCTACAGATCCAATGTACTTTCCACAGGATGAGTACAGAAAAGGGCATAGATGTGAGGATTCTGGAGGTAAGACTGAACAATATTTGGCAACTGATTGGAAATAGAAGTGAGGAAAATTTTTAGGTGACTCCCATCTTCCAAAGTTTAAATCTTCCAAGATGACTGGAATAATAGTACTATACTAGCAGAAATAAAAAACCTTTGTATTAAGAATAGTTTGGGGGAGAGAAGAGTTCAGTTTTGACCATAAAGGATTTGAGGGGCCAAGGTACAGCACATCCAAGAAGATATTCAGAAAGCATTTGTAAAGTGTGCGAGCAGGTGAGGAGAGTGATTAGGTTGCCTATTTTTTAGATGGTTTCAGTCAAAAGCTTGAATTTGGTTCTCTTCCCCCTCACAGCTATGGTTTTAGAACATCCAAGGAGCTAAAGCCAACCTACACTGAGATTCCATGCCTTCATCCTATGGACCTAGCCTAGGAATGACCTAGCATTTATTCCTAAGGCATAAAAATTTTAACTCATCTGTCAACTAGAAATCTGGAAGCCAGTGTTGTTTTGCTGATGTTGCTAGTGATTTAATTTTTGATCCTAGCAAAAACTTTTTCTATCAAATTCTTTCCCTGTAGATTGAAAATAGCGATAAAGTCTGGCTTTACCTATTTGTTGTTGATATGATGAAATCTGATGGGATAATAGGAAAATATACTTATACTCATGTCTTGCTTCCTCATTATTTATTCCTTAACCCTTTGGCAAGGTGATTTCTAACCCCGCTTTTGATTAGAATAATGTGCTGACCCCCTACATTGCCGATTTTTGGAATTCCCTTCAAACTTATGTCTGAGGCATTTCTTTTCCAAGGTGTTAAACAATTTTCCCCCAATTATAATCGATCTTTCACTGCCTCATACTTTGTATTTATAATTTATTTTGTATTTACTTGCTATACCTGATACTTCCACTCCACAGAATGTTCTTGAAGGCAGGAATTTTTTTTTGTTTTCTATGTATCCCCAATGTGTGGCTGTAAGCACTTACATATTTCTTCAGGGTAAACATAGAACTTGGAAACTTAGACCTATAGAGAGGGAAGATGGCAGAATCATTTTATTGAACAATTAAATGTAGACTCACAACCTGTGAGAACAGCATTGTCCTGTTAGTATCACTTATGACAATACATATAGAATCCAGGTAGGATAGTTCTGTGCTTCCTGTGAATCAGCACACTTTTTCCTGTGGTCAGTCCGGATGTGGACTCCCTTGTTTTCATGTGATAGGCAGAACTCACATAAAATGCATTTAAGTGAATCAAAAGTGTTTGAAATCTATAAGCTAATTTAAGGCATCTCTTTGACATGGCAGCAACTGTGTAATAGCAGAAAATTAAGAGGTAAAAAGTCCCACTTCTAGTAATATTTTTATTTCATAATATACTTTACTAGATGAATCACTGCAAATGAAGGAATTACATTGGTGTTTATACTTCCCATCTTTGTTTCCTAGATTTCACAGAATGCATTTCTTATGTGACCAGTATTATGTGCTGTTTATTCATAGTGCCTTTTTGTGGTTCTAAGTGAAGGGGTTTGATCTTTAACTTTGGCTTTCACTTGGTCGTGGCAGGTTCCCTCCCTCTTCTATTCAGGATAACTTTTTACACCTGATTACTGTTACTTTATGTAGGTTGTTTTAGCTTGCTTTTTCTTTCCTGCTATGGAAAATAACTACATTTATTTTCAATCAGGGACCTAGGTTCTGTTTTAATTTTAAAAAGTTTCTCTGAGAATATCAGCTACTATCATGGTTACAGTAGCCTGATTGAAGAACTCCCCAGTACATACATAATTTAGTGTAGTAGACATTTGAACTTGGCACATTTGTTATGGTTGAGATTTATATTTTGAGAAAATTTTCAGATAATAATTGTCCCATTCCTACTTTTGTTGTAGAGAACTGTTGTAAAGGATCTGGCATTTTTTTTTTTTTTTTTTTGAAGTAGAAAAGCAAACTAGGTGTTTTTTTTTGTTTGTTTTTTTTAATGTTTCCAACATTTACATCTTCCATTTGCCTTTTGTATATTCCCATATACACATGTGACAGCAATAGTGGCTTAACATGGATACTATCTTTTTCTCCATTATTTGTAAAGGATACAGCATTAAATTTCTCTTTTTAATTTATGATAACGAAGATCTATTTGCAACAGCAAATAAAAAGTCCAATCCCAAAGGTAGGGGAGAGGTAGGTAGCAAAGATCAGGGCTTCTTAAACTATTATCACCAGAAACCCCTTTTCTCCTGAGAAATTTGTAGCTCTGGTCATATCGAATTAAAAAACAGGGATACAAATCAAACATTTACTGATAATAATTTTTCAACCCCCACACTCAGTTACTAGACCCCATATGGAGTGGTGATCCACAATTTAAGAAGCTTTGGCATACATTCTGGAGAACAATTTGGAAGTGTGCCCAAAGGACTATAAAACTGCATCCCCTTTGATCCATGCCACTACTGGGCTTAGATTTCAGAGATCATAAAAGAAGGAAAGGGACCCACATGTGCAAGAATGTAGCAGCCCTTTTTGTAGTGGCAAGAGACTAGAAACTGAGTGGATGTCCATCAATTGGGGAATGGTTGAATAAGTTATGGTATTATGGAATATTATTGTTCTGTAAGAAATGACAGCAGAATGATTTGTGAAAGGCCTGGAGAGACTTGCAAGAACTGATGCTAAATGAAATAAGCAGAACCAGGAAATCATTGTGTATATAGTTAATAGTAAGATTGCATAATGATCAACTATGACAGACTGAGCTCTTTTCAGCAATGCAGTGGTCCAAAAACAATTCTAATAGCCTTTGGATGGTAAATACCATCTACATCTAAAGAGAGAGCTGTGGAGACTGAATGTTGATCGAAGTATGCTGTCTTCACCTTTTTAAAATTGTTTTTATTTGCTTGTGTTCTTTTCCTTTTTGTTCTGACTTTTTTTTTCCCCAACATGATATATGGAAATATGTTAAAAGAAAATAAACTCTTAGAAAACACCCCCCCCCCAAAAAAAAAGCAGCTTTGACATAGATTAATAAAATTAATTGCTTTTTTTGTGCACACATTTGAGAGTGTATGTGTATGTGTGGGTGGACTGAAATTAATATATATCTCTTCACCAGAAAGGAGGGAGCAGCATAAATTTGAAAAAGGGAATGCATAAAAATGAATGAGAAGAAAAAATGAAAAGGGAAGCATGGTGATAAATTTCATGTACAGTATGTTTTCAAAAAGAATCAGGAACTGTGGTATGTAGATAAACAGGGTGTTTTGAGAGTTAAATTTACTCACTTTGAAGAACAATAGAACTTATGGGAATTAATGATCAAGTTAAAACAGCTTCGAGATATCTTGGTAATGTCTTCTAACAATAAATTCACCAGCAGGCAACAGATTCTTTTTTCCCCCATATCAGGAGTTACAGAAACTTCAGATAAACTATTTCCAGCAGTTCCTTAAAATTGTGAAGAAAGGGAACAGTTAAGACACAGGGAGTCAATAAAACTTTTAATTTGATTTTTTAATTTTGTGAAGGTTTGCAGCAAGATTAAAATTTAACACATTTACCCAAGGTTTCTTGGGTGCTATAAGTTGACCACATAGCTCAAAAGATTATCTTTCAAAAGAAACGTTCAAAGAGCACTTTTTTATGTAGTATGCATTTATATTTGGTTCCAAATAATGCATATTATATAATAAAAAAAACACTTAATCTTTAGAATTTGTTTAAATTGCCAATGAGTAAGCATTAAGCACAAAATGCCACATGCTTCTAGTTATAGTTAATTTTTAACATGTTAGACCTTCTAATGAAAATTATTAAAACAATCCTGAATCTACAGTAATTTATTCTGGGTCCCCATGTTCATGAAAGGCATAAGTATTAATCTGTAGTTAAAATATTTTGATCATTCCTGATAGTTAAGGTTTCATAATCACCAGTCATGAATACCCTATGATACAAATGTAATTGGCCAGTTAATACTATTTACTATTTAAAATTTTTTGAAGATGTGCTTTTCTGAGTTTTCTTGATAGTATTAATGAGGGAAAGTAAAGGGGAAACTCCATTTCTCGGTGCACAGATAATCCCATGAGGTGCAGTGTCCCCTGTAAAATGAATTTACAGGCCCGAAAACCTAGATTGATAAATAAAAGGTTTATTGTAGGAATTTGGAAGTAAAACTCAGAAAGACGCCAGGGCCAAAGGTGGCGCTGGCGGGCAGGAACCCTACATGGCTGGAAGGATACCATGTGTTGGCTGGGAGGGCTCCTGCAATGAGGGAGTTCCAGCTCGTTTCTTTTATACCTAGAAGATGATGGGCAGTACCCAGTTCTGGCGGGCTTTTCAGTTAGCCCTGATCAGGTGAGGGCTGGGGGAAGCTGAGCTGAGAGTGGGGGCTGGGCCCAGATATTCAAAGGGTTCCTTTAACCAGCATTTGTGAATCAAGGTCAATCATGGGTTGGGCAATTAGAAAGGAATCTTAAAGGGACCCCAACCCTCATCAAAGCTACTGAATTTTTTTTTTTAATAGATTATCAGAGAATCACCTTTTTACTCATCTGGAATTAGGAAGCAGTTTATTATTTTATTGTGATTGCCTTTGACTTTTTCTGATTTTCTTGGTAGTGGGCAATAGTTTCTCTCCTACCTAGTAAAGAGCCTTAGGAGAGCCTTGTACTTGGAATTCTGGCATTCCGGAGATCAAAGTCATGCTTCTGTAAATCTCATCAAATCTCATCATTTAGAGGAATTTTTCCTCTCTGCAGTTAGGACAAAGTTATCCATGCCAACAAGCCTTTTTTTTTTTTTTTTTTTTTTTAATTGTTATTCTGAACTTAACAGTAATATTTTCAATATACAAAGAACAAAAAAGAGGTTCATATGTGAATCCCCAAATATAAGTTTGTTTTTTAAGTAATAAATTACATTCAGAAGTTACAAAGCCGTATTTTTTTTCCCCTTTTCTTTCTATTCCTTTTAAAAAGTTTCATTGGCACCTTTATTTCTTGGGATTCAATATCATCAGCCTCCTTTCCCCCTCTTGTCAAATAAGCATAATCAAGTAAAACAAATCCACATGTTGGCAGTATCTGAAAATATACATTATATACAGCTTTTTTAGTCCATTACCTCTCTAGCAAAAGATAGAAAGCATCCTTAATTACTAGTCTGTGGGAAGCCTGGTTCAATTGCATTGATCAAAGTTACTAAGTCTTTCAAAGTTTTTCTTTATGATAAGTTGGCCATTGTGTAATTGTTCTCTAGAGGCATAGTGAATAGAAGACTGGGCCTGGAGTCAAGGCTACCTGGGTTCAAATGTAGTCTCAGACACTTAGCTGTGTTAAGTCATTTTTTTTTCCTGTGGCTGGGGTTAAGTGACTTGCTCAGGGTCACACAGCTAGGCAGTGTTAAGTGTTTGACACCAGATTTGAACTCGGGTCCTCCTGAATTCAGGCCCCCTCTGTGTAAGTCATTTAACCTCTCTAGGCCTCAGTTCCCTAATCTGTAGATGGGGATAATAGCACCTATCTCACAGGATTGTCGTAAAGATCAAATGATATTTCTAAAAGCACTTGACACAACATCTGGCACATAAGTGCTACATAAATATTGTTTTTCTTTTCCCTAGGTACTGTTTTACCAAACACTCCATCAGTTCACACAAGTCTCAGATTTTTCTGAATTTTTTTTCTTTTGTCATTTCTTATAGCACACTCCTATTCTAACACATTCTTATACCATAATTCACTCAGACATTCTCCAGTTAATAGACATCTCCTTAGTTTTCAGTTCTTTGCTACAACCAGATATTTGCAAAACAATCTATGCAGTAAGTTTCTATGATAAAATTCTCATAAGGTCTATAAGGATCTTATAGGTTTCAAAATTATAAGAATTAACAGCCATTCCCCCAAAGATAAATTGTATAAGGAGGTGAACAGCCTATTCTCAAGGGAAGAAACTCTTGTATTTCTTGGGTCTTAGGAAAAAATGCTTCGAATCAGTACTACTTAGAAATATGTAAATTTAAGCAATTCTGAAATCCCACTTTGCACCCCTCAGATTTTCAAAGGTGACCAAAGAAAAAGCCCCAAATGAGGAGCAGCAGGAAAAGTTGCATTGATGTACTATTGATGGAGCTGTGAATTGATCCAGTCATTCTGGAAAGCGATATAGAATTTTGCCTAAAAAGTTTTTGCATCAATAGTGATCTAGCTATACTACTGATGGCCTTGTAAAAGAGATCATTTTATATGCAAACGTTTTAACAGCAGTTCTTTGTGGTGTCAAAACACTAGAAACTTAAGTGGGATGAAGGAAGTGGGGAATCCCTCTCCATTGGGAATTGAACAAATTGTAGTATATGAATATATTACAATTATATACAATATATTACTGTAGTATATGAATATAGAATATTCTTGTGCTATAAGAAATGGGAAGGAAAAGATGGTTTCAAAAAAAGATTCTGGAAAGATTTATATGAACTAATGCAGAGTGAAGTGAAGAGAACCAAAACAGTTTATAATTTCAGCATTGTAAAAATGAACAGTTCTGAAAAACTTATGTATTAAATGATTAATCATAATTCCAGAGAAATGATTTTTTTTAAAAAGATAGAGACCATGGACTACCATACAGAATAAGAAATGTATTATGGATGTGGCCAATGTGGGATTTTTGTCTTGACTGTTTATATGATTCAAGAGTACTGTATTTTTTTTTCCCCTTTTTTACTGGGTGTGGGAGGTGAGAGGAAAGAAAATGTTTGATAATTGGAAGTAAAACTTAAGAGAATTTTCTGTGTCTGAGAGGCCTTTGTTATTTATCTAAAGGTATAGGTCTAATAGTCATGTCACTGGGTCAAGAGTATGTACAATGTAATAACTTTTGGTATATAGTTCCAGATTATTTTCCAGAATGATTCAGTCACTTCATACCTGCACCTGTAGTATGCTTATTTTTCAAAACAGCTTCTTCAACTGTTAATTCCTTTTTTGGCTGTTTTTGCCAATCTGATAGATATGAACGAGAACCTTAGAATTGTTTTAATTTGACTATCTCATTCTGGTGATTTGGGGGAAAAAAAATTTTACATGGCAATTGATAACTTGGATTTCATCCTTTAAAAAGTACCTATTTGTACTCTTTGAACATTTTAGCTGTTAGGAATTGCACTTGTTTTTATTAAAGATATAAATAGATAAACCTGTTCTTCAAGATAATAGAAAACTGATGTATGTCAATTAAACATATTAACATTATTATAAATATGTCAGTATAGCAATTCATGAGTATTGGGCTTTTATCAGAGACTCTTACTACAAGATTTTTTCACAATTGTTTTCCTTTCTAACTGCACTGATTTTGTTTATGCAAAATCTTTTCAGTTTGATGTAATCTAAATTTTCCATTTTTTGTCTTGCAATCTTCTTCATTCCTTGTTTGGTCAAAAATTCTTCCCTTAAGTGTATTTGTAACAGATATCTACTTTCCTGCTCCTCTAAATTTTTTTATATGACCTTTTTAATATGCATCTATTTGGCACGTGTTGTGGTACATGCTGTGAGATGTTAATTTAAACCTAATTTCTGTGAGGCAGTTTTCCAATTTTTGCTGTATGTTATATCCTTGTCACCCCAAAATTTGGAATCTTTGGGTTTATTGAGTACTTTGCAACTGTTCATTTGCTTCTAGATCTTGTGTACCCAGTCTAATTCACTGATTCATTTTTCTGGGGGTTTTTTTTGTATTTTTTTAAAACAATACTGGGTAATTTTGATGTCTTTTGCTTTGTAAAATGATTTGAAATCTGGTATTGCTAGTCCCCCTTCCTTCTCTCACTTTCTAAAAATCGTATATTTTCCATGTCATTCTTTGTTCCTCTAGGAATCTCTTGGTTACCTCTGGGTATTTTATTGGTGGAGTTTCAGTAAAGATACTTCTGCAAGCTTATATTAAATACTAGTTATATCTGATTTTACTTGTAAATACTTGTATTTGCTTATATGTATTTGTATATAGAGATATATAAATACTTGATATCTAATTTTACAGAAGTTCTAGGAGTATTATTGGCCACATCGGAAATTCTGTTTCCATAAGAATCATTTTCCATAAGAATCTTTCTCCAGTGATTAATGGTCAAAGGATATGAAAAGACATTTCTCAAGGGAAGAAACAAGCTATCTAGAGTAAATTTTTTTTTTGATGATCCAAATCACAAATAATGAAAGAAATGCAAATTAAAGCCACTCTGAAGTTTGATCTCACACCATCAAATTGGCAGAGATGACAAAAATGGAAAATGACAGTGTCTGAAGGACTGCAGTTAAATAGGCACACATTGCACTCAGGTTGTGGAGCTGTGAAATGGTCTAGTCATTCTGAAAAATAGTTTGGGACATGTCCAGAAGTTAATGTGCATGTACTTTGACCCAGAGTTACCATTACTAAGCCTCTGCCCCCGAAGAGATAAAAGAAAGAAGAAAATGGTTTTTTATATATATATATATAAAATATTTATTGCAACTCTTTTAGTAGTGGCAAAAACAAAACAAAAACTCAGAAAACTAAGCAGGAAGGGGTTGAGGGGAGATTGTTTACACAAGTTATGGTATATAAGTATAATAGAATATAGTTATCCCAATCATTATGTTAGGTATTAGACAAAAATGAAATTTTCCCAGGGGAGACAATGTGTAATGGCCCAGTCACCCACATCTTTTTTTTTTTTTTTTTTTTGTTTTTCCCTTGACTAAACAATGTTTGCTGTGCCATATTTCCAACACTTACCATAGTGCCTGGCACAAGTATTGAATAAATGCTTTTTTTACTTGTTGTTTGACTTTGTTCACATTTATGAAATATATTCAAGGTAATTTGATGGATATGAGTACATTCTAGACATCCCATATAAAAAACATTAGAATAGTAGATGGAATATTGTATACAAGGAACAGCAAGAAGGAGAGGAAGAGGCGTAATAAGGTGTAATAAGCCTGCATAGGAAGATTGGAACCAGATTGTAAATGATTCTAAATACTATAGCAGTATATAGTTAATCTTTAAAAAATAAGCAAGAAGGACTCATGGGAGTTTGAGTGGGGAAATGACATGGCTAAATCTGTACTTTTGGAACATTTCTTTGGCACCTGTGTGGAGGATGGAGAGAAGAGGCAAAAGACTTAAGGCAGGGAAGCCAGTTAGATTATTGTAGTTCCTAGAACTACAATAAGGAGAGTCTGCCTGCCTTTGTGCAAACAGCTGTAGAAAGTGCTTAGTTTGATAAACAGATGAATTTGTTTACTGTCTTAGAGATAATCTGGTAGGATAGTAGTTCCAAACTTTTTGAATATGAAGAATCTTTTTAAAATTAAAGTTTTATGAATTTTTGCATGATACTGGTTTTATGATTAGTATTCATTGGTTGAGAAGATCTTTAATGACAAAAGGCTGCTTTAAATTTAGGAACTTAATTTGTATTAATTACAATAACATCTATAAAGAATACTCCAGAAGTTTTAATGCAGTCTTTTAAGCTTTAGTAACTGCATTAAGAGCCTTGGGACATAGTGTACTTTTTTTTTTTTTTTAAATTTATAATTTTTTGACAGTATATATGCATGAGTAATTTTTTTTAAAACATTATCCCTTGTATTCATTTTTCCAAATTATCCCTTCCCTCCTTCTACTCACATTTTACATACGTTACAGTATAACCTAGATACAATATATGTGTGTAAATCCCATTTTCTTGTTGCACATTAAGTATTAGATTCTGAAGGTATAAGTAACCTGGGTAGATAGACAGCAGTGCTAACAGTTTACATTCACTTCCCAGTGTTCCTTCTCTGGGTGTAGTTGTTTCTGTCCATCATTAATCAACTGGAAGTGAGTTGGATCTTCTTTATATTGAAGATATCCACTTCCATCAGAATACATCTTCATACAACATTGAAGTGTACAGCGATCTTCTGGTTCTATTCATTTCACTCAGCATCAGTTGATGTAAGTCTCTCCAAGCCTCTCTGTATTCCTCCTGCTGGTCATTTCTTCATAGTGTACTTTCTAAAATAGGTATTTACCTGTCAATATATAAGTTCTCCAGTTTTTATAATGCATTATTTAATGAGTTAAATACCTAATCGAATCTTTTCAGCTACTTAAGGGCAGGTGGGAACCAGGGTAGTAAGAAAAATAAGATTTGTGCACAAGTTTATCATTTCTTAAATTTTGAAATAAGCATAACAGGCAGTAGAAAGTGAAACATAATAGTCATGGATAATACAAAGGGCTAGAGGAATTTACAGAAAGAGATGGTTTTGGTTGCTTGGGGATCAGGCAGGGTACTGTGATATTTATGACATGAGAAACACCATAGGTGACAACTTCTTATGCTTTTCCTTTGAATATTCCAAATTTATTCCAAACTTGACTAAAACAGCTAAAGGGGCAATGATGATTTTTGCTTTTGTAGAGATGCTATCCAGGGCCTTTGAGTTTCTATTGCTCACTTTCTGAAAAAACAAAGGTAATGACATGTGATTAGGACATGTTAATAGGAGTCAGCATTCCTGGCTTCTAATCCTGGCTCTTTCATAGACTCATTCTGTGGGACTGAGTAAGCAGAGCCATTGATTCATAACCTGCAAAATTTATGTAGGTTTCCCTACCTTTGCTAATGCAGGTTGGCACTTTCTCTACAACTTATATTCTTTAGAAGTTGCCTAAAGCACTGAGAAATTCTGGGGTTTGCATAGGGTCATAAACCAGTGATGTCAAAAGTGGGACTTGAATCCTGGTCTTCCTGGCTCTTAGGTCATTTCCTAAACTAGTATAAACAGAGATACCTCTCACAGGTTTAGTAAGAACAATTAAAATGTATTTGTTATGTGCTAGTGCTAGAGCTCTTGGGACATGAGCTTTTCCCCAAATAATTGGGTGGATGTAAAGCCTGACCTCATGCAGGGGCCATAAAATAGGGATTTAACTTAATATTGCCAGTGAACCTTTTGACCCAGGACAAGCATATTATTCTCTCATGGTCTATTTCCCTGTGTAGTCATACACACACACACATATCAATTTTTTTTAAATATTAAATAAACGAATATAAGGAACTTTTAAAGTAGCTCTAAATATCAACTGTTAGTATTACTATAAATACCCTAGATATTTGGTGAAGTTTGACTTTTTTTCAACCATCCAGACTTTCTCACTACCATGCCAGTGTGTCATGCAGTTAGGGAAGTTTTGTCTTTTAATCATGGAGAGAGATGAAGCAATCATTAAGTAGAAGTCAGTTACACACTCCCTATGAAGTTACACACGTACTGACTCACATCGTTTCATATGAAACCTTGGAGTTTGGGGAGAGCCAGAAACTCAGAAACCAGTTTCCTTACAAGGAGAAAAAAAGTGACATCATCTTTTCTGAATTTGATTTGCAATGTGGGAACACAAATTATAAAGTTGCCTCCTGGTATTCCCACCCATTCCTTCTGCCCCCAAATAATCTTAAATATTTTGAGTGGAACATCAGAGACTTTAGAGACTTCAAATATCTGTGTAGCAGGGTATTTGCCTATTTACAGTATAAAACTTTTAAAATGTTGAAATTAACTGGTTAAATATGGTTTATACCATGGAAGATTTTAAAACTCTAGAAAGGTCACTGTAGTCAGGATCTATAGATAGCCTAAAGAATCATTCTCAAAGTCTTGTCTAGAATGAGTCTCTTTAAGAAGAATTTTTGTAGCAAGTATCCTTTGAATTAAAGGTTTGAATTAAAATCTTTATTTTTCCAGTTCATATGTGCTTTCTTTGATATACAAATTTTTGTAAGCTCAGTTCCATCTGAGCTATCTGATTTCCAGGTATTAAGCCTCTTCATGTGTTAAAAATGGGTCATGCTTCCTAACAGAAGTGATCAGTCTACTTTACAATCCTGATGATCCTGTTTAGGGAGGATTGGAGACATCACTGAAGAACTCAGAGATAGTGTGATAAGTGCTATTCCTAGATCTGCAGTTCATTTATTGTATCTCTGTTACTTGATCTAATGGAGTGTACATCTGTTAGAGGAGACCTAGTTTAGAAAAACCCTCTTATTACCTGAAACCTAAACAACTGGAATCTTCCAATAGCTGGATTTTTTTTTTTTTTTAAACAGCTCCACTTTGCAGATGCAGAATCAGATGCTGAGAACATAAACTCAAAGAAATTTTGCCCAATATTTGCCATATTTCCTCTCCTGCCCACCAAAATAAAAGTTCTAATGTGGCCTAACTCCTTAGGTCAACATACTTTCATTCTTATTTCCTATATACAAAATATTTAAAAAGAAAAATTAATATTAAAGATAAAGACCCTGTAGGAGACTTAGTCATTAAAAAATTTTTATTTGTGCTCACTAATTATTGGGGGGGAGGGGAAGTAAACTGCTAAGAAAAACTTTTTCAGAAGAGTTATCATGCTTAAAAGATTAACTTTTCATTAACAAATTCAACTATCCAGAGCATCCATAGCCCCAAGTATTCAAGTTAAAGAAGATTTTATTTAGTTGTGACCCACCAGGAAATATATTGTGGAATACAAATGTGACTCTCAAACAGCTGTTCCCCAAAGAGTGTTTCCAACTTGGAAAGTAGGCTATTGTTAGTCAGTTTCTTGCTATTTTATAGGCTTAACCTAAAGTAAAAAATGTTTAGGAGGTAACTGGTATTTTCTGTTCTCCAATTTTGAGTAACTTTACCATGCAAATCTGTTTAGAAAGAGCAATTATTTCTAAGTTAATTAAAGAGCTTGTGAAAAATGTACATCTGCCTGGCTGCCTACCATATCAAATTGAATTTTTACTCAAAATTTCCCTTTTTTGTTTTGGTGGTTCTGAAGATGACAACAGCAACACGACAAGAAGTTCTCAGCCTGTATCGTAAGATTTTCAGGCTTGCAAGGAGGTGGCATGCAGCATCGGGGCAGATGGAGGACACCATCAGAGAAAAGCAGTACATTATAAATGAAGCCAGAATGTTGTTCCAGAAAAACAAAAATGTAAGTGGGATCCCCTGAGATTTCTCAAGGAACTAAGCAGTTACTTGTGGTATTTTCTTCATGTCTTCATTCCTGAAAATTAAGAGGAGGAGGGACTAATTTTCCAGGATAAGGGAGTAAGGCCAAAGCCATAGTCTCAGTTCTGATTTTGTTATTTAGTCATTTGTCAGTCACATCCAGCTCTTTATGACCCCATTTGGAGTTTTATTGGCAAAGATACTGGAATAGTTTGCCGTTTCTTTCTCCAATTCATTTTATAGTTGAGGAAATGGAGACAAACAGGGTGAAATGACTTGTTCGGGATCACACAGTTGGTAAGTGTCTAAGGCTGGCAATGAACTCAGAAAGAGGAGTTCTCAACTCCAGACCCAGCGCTCTGTTCACTGCACCACCTGGCTGCCCTCCATTCCAACGGAGATGGGCTTTTGGCAGGACTTAGGTTATAAATTACCTGATATGGCTTCTGTAAGGAAGAACTTTACTATTTCTAGCATTTTACTTGCCTGCAGAATAACTCACTTGAGTCCTATCATCAGGCCAGTCAATAGGAATTTTTAATGGAACTCATCTAAATTATAAAATCTTAAAGGGTAGGGACTATGACCTTAAAGTCTTATGTTCTTCCAGCCCTCAGTGCTTAGCATCTAGGTGGTTAATAAAGGATTATTGAATGAATGAATTCTAAAACTCCACCAATAGGCCTACCCAGGTGTGGGCCAGGGCAGATGGCACAGGAATAGGGCAAAGGTTCAGAGCTTGGATAATCTTTTTAAGATACATTCAAACCGGCTCAGTCTTTACCAGTCTACCCAGACAGGCACTGAACAAGCACCCAGGACTTGTATCCAGGGGGTTTGATTTAATTTTTTCTTTCAAAAATTTAGGTGCCTATTATGTCAAGCATTGCATTAGATGTTAGATATTGAAGATACAAAGATAAAACCAAAACTGTGCCAGCCTTCAGGGAGCAGCAGTTGTCTTTTAGGGGAGAGACTCCTAACATAGATATGAACAAATATATACAAAATAGCTTCCAAGGAAAAGGATCAGGATTCATTTCCTATGGGAGCTTTGAAAGAAATTAGGCACAAGTAATGAGGAAGTAGTACACACAGGCAGGGGAATAAAGACATGTATACAGGAGTTGGCAAGTGTATTGATAGCAAGTAAGTTTGTGACAAGAACATAAAAGGCATAAAGGGGTGTAGCACTGAGCAAATCTGAAAAGGCTGACTAAAAGCCACATTTTAAAGAGCTTTAAATCTTAAAGAGAGGATGATGTATTTTATTGTTAAAGACAAAAGAGCCACTGGAGTTTCTTGAGCTGCAAAATGATATAATCAGACCTGTGCTTTGGAGATATCAATTTGACAACTGTGAATAAGAAATTGAAGAAAGCCAAGGCTAGAATAAGGATAACTAATTTTAAAAGCTGGTGAGAGGTAATGAGGATATAAACTAGAATAGAGAGAAATGAATAAATAAGAGATATTAAAGAAGTATAATCAACAAGACTTGATACCTGTTTGGATAATGGAGGTAAGGGAAAGGAAAGAATGAAGGGTGACTCTGAAGTTGCAAATTCAGGTATCTGGAAGGATGGTAGTGCCCATTACAAAAATGGAAACATTAAGAAAAGAGAAAATATGAGTTCATCTTTAACATGCATAGATGTTGAAGACTCCATTGATAATACGGGTTTGAATGTATGAATATGGAAGTTCTCTGCATGATAACTTATGAAGCCTAAAAAGAATCTGTGAGAACTTCTAAAATCCAAAAAGAGAGAGAGAAAAAAACTCTTGGATACCCCCACACTCAGGCTGTTGCATAGATGATAATCCTGCAAAGAAGATGGAAAAGGAGGATCAGGTAGTAGAAAGAGAACAGGGAGAGAGTACTGTCATGAAAACCCTGAAAGGAGACTGTGTCCTAGGAAGAGAAAATAATTCTCAGCATCTCATGCTGTAGAAAGAGCCATTAAAATTAAATAATTAGATCATAGGTGACCTTGGAGAGAAGAGTTTACAGGATCATAAGTAGTAATGAACAGGACTTCAAATAGTCCTAATCCAGGATTCTATGTTTTAGACCCAGCAAGGTTAAATGATTTGCCCAGGTAGTAGAAAGGTAAGAAAATGTCAGAATCAATATTTGAACCCAGATTCTCCAACTCCAATTTCAGTACTCTTTCTGCTGTGCGATGAAAGTAGTGACATTGGAAGTCAGATTGCAGGAGTAGAAATGAGATGAGAAAGTAAAAACAATGAAATTCTTTTTGGAAATTTGACTGTGAGAGAAAGGAGAGAAAAGAAAAGGGAAAGAGTTGAGAATATGGTAGTATCAAATTAAGAATTTTGGGGTAACTAAGCATGTTTGTAAACAGTAGCAAAGGAACAAGTAAATAGAGGGGAAAATTAGAGAAATCACAAATTAAAACAATTCTGACTTTTAGCCTCACATACGAGAAATTAGTGAAGTGGACAAAAGATGAAAATTATTCATGTTGAAGTGACAAATGGAAGACAGATGTACTAATATCCCCTTGATATGGCTGCAAAGCAGTTTAGCCATTTAAAGGAGGATAACAAAACTTCTATTATTGATGCACAGTGAAATGGCAGAACCAAAAAAAAACATGACATAAGGGAAACTGCGAAAAGATGAATAAAATGAAACTGAATGATACATAATTTTACCAAGCATCATCCTGGAAAAGAGTTAGAATATATACCTCTATCCTTCATTGCTGGGGTGGGAATTCCATACCATCATTGTGGCTTTATCAACTTTTTTTTTTCTTTTAAAATATTTTTGTTATATGATTTGTTGGATTGTAATTATCTGTGTATGTTTTATCTTCCTTACTAACCTGTAAGCACCAGAAGGGCAGAGGCTTTTTATTCTTTCACCCATCAACTCAAGGCTTGTCTCCCATGTTTTCTTATCTCTTTTATGTGGCCATCAAGGGTAAGGGCTCTTCACCAGGATGCTGTATCAGCTTCCTAACCTGCCACCCTCTTTAGACCTTCTCCAATTCATCATCAACATAGCTGTCACATGGATATGCTTAAAACATACGTTTGACCATATCACTTCATTGTTCAGAAAACCTCAGTGGCTTCCAGGTGACTCTTAAATAAAATACAAATGTTAGTTTGTTATGTAAAGCCATCCACTGTCTGTCTCAACCTTTCTTTTCATGCTAATTTCACAATACTCCCCCTCAACATAATCCAGCTAAACTTATCTACATGATGTTCCCTAGAAAATGTCATTCAATATCCTTCTTCCATTCCTTTGCAAAGCTTATCACCCATAACTGAAGTATTCTCCTCACTTCTGCCTTGACCATACAAAAAGCTTACATACCATTATTTCAAGAAATCATGAATGGAAATTTCCAAGATCCATTAGAACCAGAGGATAAAGTAAAGATCAAAAAAATCTACTGATCACCTCCTGAAAGAAATCCTCAAATGAAAACTACCAGAAATGAACATGTAGCACAAATTCAGAACTTTCAGCCAAAGAAAAAAATTTGCAAACTATCTTAAAGATTAAAAAAAGTTCACATACTAAAAGGCCAAAAACAAGTTCACACAAGACTTAACAGTTATTACCATAAAGGAGAAGAGGACTTTGAACATTTTTCTGAAGGCAAAACAGGATTATAATAAAGAATAAACTACACGGAAAAGTTGAGTATAATCTTACAGAAGAAAATGATGGATCTTTAATGAAATAAGAGTACTTCCAAGGATTCCTGATGGAAAGATTAGAGCTTAGTAGGTAACTCTGAATTGCAAAAATAGCTTGAAAGGAAAATTAAATACAGTTGGGCATTTGGAAGGTATCATATGAAGAGGAAGGATTTATATTCTGATGGGAGGGAAGAAAAAAAAACCATATCTTCCTTTAAAGGTCATAGAGGGAGTTTAAAACAAAAGACCTGAGACAATTTTAGAATTTGGCTATCTCAAGGAGAAAAAAAAAAAGGAAAAATAGAGGAAGGAAAGGGGCTGAATTTTCAAACAGACAAATAGGGGCTATGATAAAAAAGAAAAACTTCCTTATAATTTGAACTATCCAAAAATAGAATGGTATTCCTCATTAGAAAGTAGGTTCCTCTCACAGGAATTCTTTAAGCAAAACTGGATGTCCATTTCTCAGATTATAGAGAGAATTCTTGTTAGGATTGCATTAGTATACCTCCTTTTCAAGTGAGATTCTGTGATTCTTTGTCTCCCATCAATATATTTCTTTGAATTTTTTGGTATATAAAGCTATAATGTATTCTTGATTACATTATATTAATTACATATTAATTTAGATATTCTTCAAGTTCACATATGTAATTCTTATCTTTCCAGTTCTTCCTATAATTTGTGAAAAAAATCTTCATTTTGTCCTAGATTTCACTTTCAGATTTCTTTCATGAAGTCACTAGTGAATTATTGCTATTTTCACATTACCTTCTCTATCTAATTGACTCGAGTGGTCTCCATTTATGATTTTTTAAAATATGGCATCTAAGATTTTTTTTTTTTAAGGCTTGGTAACCTTATGACCATTCCTTATTGTATCAAGGAAAAGTACATAATCCTTAGCATTTAAAACCCTCTATAATATGACTTCATTATACTTTCTAGTCTTATTTTATTCCACTCCCTTTCAAAACTATATTTTAGCTGAAATGGATTTCTTTTCATACTCGACATCCTTTCTTTCTTCTTTGCAATAGACATCCCCTCATGCCTGAAATTCATTCCTTTAATTTCTGCCTTTCAAAATTCTTTTTCTTCTTCTTTTAAGCATTTATTCAGATTTTTCCAGAGTACCTTGTATTGTCTTTTTTTCCCCCTCTTCCAACCTACTAATTTCATCTCCCTTCCTTCAGAAGAACACAGGCTTCTGAAGAACAGAGCCTAGCTAAGTCCTTTATACTTCTATCATATTTTCTTGCATATAGTATGTACTTAATAGTTGTTTGAATTAATTAAAATATAAACTCCTTCAGGGAAGAAACTTTGATGCCTTAATATTTTTTTCTCTACATAGCACCTATAATATGCTTTTTAACATTATTGGTGTTAATAAAGGTTTAAATCACATTTATTAAATTGAATAATATCATTTACAGTAGAGTCATTATTGAGTTATTGAGAAAGTTTAGGTTTTACATTGTTTATAAATTAATCCTAATTAAAGTTAAGTTTTAAGTTTACTTTTGCATTTTCAAGGAAGTGTTTTTTTTTTGTTTTTTTTTTGGAGTAGGATTTGACCCAGCTTGGATTGGTCTAAAGAGTCACTGATCTGATGAACTATTAATTAGGAGAAAGAGCCATCAAGCCTTTTTTAATCCTATGGAACTCTTTTTACAATTATTTACAAGATATATTTACTATCATTTCCCCCCCTTCCAATTCTTTCGCCCCCTCACTCCTTTCACTCATATGAGAATTGCTGTTTCTCCCTATGAAAACTTTCTAGTTCAAAGATATTTCATGAAGTGCAAAAAATCTCAAGGGAGAAATGAAAATTTTGCAATTTGTTACTAAAATTTAGTAACATTTTTAGTAATTTTTTTTCTGGATGTCACAATAACAGCTTCTCATAATGGGGAAACTGAGTACCTGCTTTTTTGCCTTTGCCTTTGTGCTACAAAAGAGGAAGAAAGCCAAGTTTTTATTCTGGGGGAATCAGGTGCTAGTTTCAAAAATGTCACTCTTCTCAGAATTTGTTCCATTAGAACCAGAACAAAAGAGGACCTTTGGAATGCCCAAGACAGACTTGGGACACAGATCATATAATAACTCTGAAGTTCTTTAGTGAACTGATATAACTTGAATTTTTTTTTTCCAGAGTCCCAGTGTAAATTTTAGTAAGCACCATAATATTGGCTCCTTTTCCCCCTTTCCTATTTAATTTTATGTTTTTAAAACACCACCACCTTCCCTGAAATTGAACTGCCTTTGTTGACCACATAGAGACCATTTTTGGAATTTGAAAGGTCCCCTTTTTCAAACCTTCAAACTAGAATGCTTGGCAGAAATAATTTACTTTCTGATTGTTCTCAGGTAGGATTTCTTTCTTTTTTTTTTTTTTTAATAGCATTTTATTTTCCCAAATACATGTAAAGATAATTTTCAACATTCATTTTTGTAAGACATTATGTTCCAAATTTTTCTCCCTCCTTTCCTTACCTCTCCCCTCCCCAAGACAGCAAGCAATCTGATATAGATTAAATATGTGCAATTCTTTTAAGCATATTTTCACATTTGTCATATTGTGCAAGAAAAATCAAACCAAAAGGAAAAAAATCATGAAAAAGAAAAAACAAATGACAAAAAAAGGTGAAAATACTATGCTTTAATCCATATTAAATTTCTATAGTTCTCTCTCTAGATTTTCCATCTTATCGAAATTGTGTTGAATCACATTGTTGAGGAAAGTCAAGTCCATTGATTCTCATATAACCTTGTTGTTACTGTGTACATTGTGTTCTTGGTTCTACTAGCTTTACTCAGTATTAGTTCATGTAAGTCTTTCGAGGCTTTTCTGAAATCACCCTGTTCATCATTTTTTATAGAATAATTTCATTACATTCATATACCATAACTTATTCAGCCATTCCTTACCTGATAGGCATCCACTCCAATTTCCAATTTCAGGTAGCATTTCTAAAGCAGCCCAAACTAAGATCATGGTGTTATTTTAGAATTCAATCAGCATAGTAAAATTTAAGCCTTACCATTATCAGCATTGAATTTGTTAATTGCATCAGTGAGGAAATTTTTTAAAATTAGGCAAGTACTTTAGTATTAGAATACACTAACATTTTTTTTAATCTCATTTTCCCATTCCAACAGCTTACAGATTCAGAACTAATCAAACAATGTATAGATGAATGCACAGCAAGAATTGAAATAGGATTGCATTATCAAATCCCATATCCAAGACCAGTAAGTCTCAATCCAATCTCCAAATGTTGGTACTTATCCACTATATCACCCAAACCTGGTAATTTCTGAGCTTTCACATTCATGTGACTGGTGATTTCTGGGATGCATGATAACTACTACAAAGGCAGTTAATACAGGTTAGTCTCTAGATGTGGGGGTTCTTAACCGTGCCTTGAACTCTTTTGACAGTGTAGCAAAAACTATGGACCCCTTTTCAAAATGTCTCATTCATTTTTTTTTAAATGTTAAATTTCAATTAGAAGTTAATGGAAATTAAGATCTATTTTTCTTGTTCAAATTCACTGACTTTCTAAAATCTCTATTTGAGGGTTCATAGGTAGAGGTCCATGGACCTCTACTTTAGAACCTCTACTCTATATTGAGATTGTCTATTCAGAAACTGGGGGAAGGGGAGGGAAGGAGAACATCTGTAGAATGTTTTGCAAGTGAAGTAGTATTACCATTACTCTCTTAAAAAGTTTCTTTATATTTTCTTTTGTTTATCCAATGGTAGGGAATCTGGCTCACACACTACTATTTTAAGAAAGTCAAAGCATCATCCTTTGGTTTTCACTGTGACATGTATGTTTTTTCTTTATGCAGATTCACCTGCCTCCAATGGCCCTCACTCCCCTACAAAGTCGTGGACTTCAGAGCCAGGAGAAGCTAAGGAAACTGTCCAAACCATTGTATCTCAAGTCTCACAATGAAGTTTCTTAATCAAAGAAATAGATTCTCTATGTGAATTGAACTCTGAACCAGGCAGTGCCTGAACACAAAATGAGATGATAAATTTTTTCTCCTTAATTTAAGTCTAGTCAGAGAAAGGAATGACAAAGAATAGTTTTTGCTATAATTTCTCTTAAACACTCAAAAATTAGGGTTATCCCTCTCATAACACTATTTTATATGTTCTTAAATTTATTAATACCAATGTGTTGCCACTGGGATAGGATTATGTTAACTCCCAAAAGTCATTCCTAATTATGATTTTAGTAACATTTTAGATGAAAGCATGAACATAGCAAAAAATTGGGTTTAAATTTAAATTTTAAACATTAAATTTTTTTGAGGAAATAAAAGCTGCAGATCAGAGATCTGTTAGCTTCTCTTGAAGTTCTTAAAATTACTGTTATCAGATACTAGCCTCAGATTTCTAAATCTCTAGATTTTGTTTTGTGTTTTAAGATATAGTAAAATAAGACTTTTTGTGTTTTAGTTGTTTTACTGATTTTTTTTTTTGGCCTTCTATTTTCCATTATTTATTTTCCATTAATATTCAAGTAGTCTTAATTTCTCCCTTTATTGCAACATCAGAATTCATCATATACACTCTAATTCCATCACCCTCTTAAACTACTATAGAAAATATCATAGTATCTCAGAAAAATTTGGGGGAGAAAGGAAATATCCCATCTTTTCAGAAATTGGATATAGTGTATTTAATTCTATTCATTAAATGTATACGGTATACAAAGCAAATTCTAATACATACAACTTATAATTCTGACCTCAAAAGCCACACTGCAAACTTATAATAGGTAAAAGTAATCACTTTCTAATTGACAACAAAATTGGAATCTCAAAAGCAGAAGAATATGCTGTATAAATTACAAAGCTAGGCTGATTTTAAATTACATATAAATAGGAAAAGGAAAATCTAGATCAAAAGGAAAAAGGACTGTGCCTTTGTGATAAGCCAAGGGAAAAACTCTTGAGAGTCACTGTACATCAGTATTTTCTTTTGTGTTCAAAGATAATTAAAAGCTTAAGTAAAAATTAATCAATTTTTATTTTTATTATTTGTACTCATTCCCAAAATTGCTTTGCAACAGGTATAGTCTGTTGGCTTTAATTAGATAACAGAAAGAGTGCTACATTTGGAGTTAAGAAGCTTTCCAATTAGGATAGGGCTACCTGACTCATATGGCAGCAAACCTTCATTATCCTAATTTTGAAAATAAAAGAGTATCCTCACAGATGAGGATTATCATGAGAAAGGAGTAAAGGAGAAGGAGAAAGGAGAAAAACAACAAATTCATTCTCCAGTGCTTTTAAGATTATAAAACATTTCCTCACAGAGGTGGGTGGTGACCCAGTGATAGAGCATTGGACCTGGAGTCAAGGAAGACCCAAGGTTTAATTTGTCTCTGGGACTGACTAGGCAAGTCACTTAACTTTTCTGAGGTTCAGCTTCTTCATTTTCAAAATGACAGGGTTGGGTTTTGTGTTTTTTCCATCTCTAAATCCTTGGTCAGGGTCATCTCCTGGATATTTCTAGAACAGACCTTATTTTTTCACTAAACTAATCTCTAACCTCTTAATTCACCGTGGTTTCGGGAGAGCATATTATTCCTTTGCTTTATGGATACATATACAATGATATTGAATTTTAAGCAATCTAAATTTTCAGATTTTCTTAAAAGACAAAAATTATTCATTGATCCTTGTGACTTTAGGGAAGTAAAAACTCCTCTTCCTTTCTCTGCTTTTACTTTTGACTGCAGGGTTGGACTTTGTGCTTATTTTAGCTATTTTAATATAGTTGTTCCAAAACTTAGCAAATCCCTAATAGCTTATATTTGTACAATTTGCTTTAAGGTATAAAACTTCTTAGGATTTTCTTTTTTGAATGGAGCCCTGTATCCCTTACAAGCAGAAAGCAAAACAGTGGTTTTATCTGCTTTTAAAGTTTGTTTCTTCACCATACTTTTTACTTGCTATTCTCATTATGTTTTCTGAAGCAACATCAATCTACCATAAAGGCAATGAGGATCTTTTGTCCTTATAGCCATAACTTCTATAGCTTGTGTTTCTTGGGCAAAGCTTATAAATAACGAAATATTCCTATCTCTTTTTTATGAACCAGTGGTTGTGTTCACTATAACACATACAACCTGATTTATCCAAAAATACCATGAAGAGCAAAATTTCCTCACATTAAAAACATTTCAAATATTAGAAAATGTGGCACAGTAGAGCATTTTTGCTGAACTCTCCCAGCATTCCTCTTTAAACAACTTTTTTTAAATTTATCAAATTGAAATTTAGGTGGCATGACCACAAAGTGACACAGTGAGTCTTTTTTTTTTTCTATCCCAGAACAGCTTAGGATGACAGAAAAAGTAATCTGCAGAGACGCGTTGGAGGCTGGCTGAGACCTAGGCATTATAGAAGAGACAACATTGGTTAGAAAAATTACAGGAAACCCCTATGCTAGAACTGAGTACTGAATTAAGTGCCATTTGGCAACTCTACTACCCATTACCTGGTTCAAACAGGTACCTGCCTACTTGTGGACCAGAGCACAGTGACCATACTTCTTCCCAGATCTCATTGCCTTAGAAATATCCAAAATTTACAGACTCCCTCCAAATCTAGCTGTGAAAACAACAAGACATAAAAGCCTGAAGTTCAGGAATGGCTCTTCTCCCTTCCCTGTTCCCCTTCTCCTCCCAGAGACAAGCATAAGTTAAGAAATAAGAGGAAAAAGGGAAAAAAAGAATCTGACAATAAAAAACTACAATGAGAGAAACTCAGTACACAAAACAAAGACAGCCATGACTTGAAAATATCTGCAAGCAATACTTCAAAGGAAAAAAACTGCTTATCTTGGGATATATGCCCAACAAGAATTCCCAGAAGAGCTAGACAAAGATTTTTTTCTTTTTTAAAGAATAGACATAGAGGAATAATTAGGCAAAGAAATGAGGGTAATGCAAGAAAAAATTATGAAAAAAGAATAGCTTAGTCTAAGGTATTAAAAAAAAAAATACTGTAAAAAAGAACTTCTTGAAAATGGGATTGACCAAATGGTAAAAAAAAGAAAAGAAAAAAAATACAAATCCTCCTTGAAAAGAATTCCTTAAAAATGATCAAATGGAAGCTTACAGTTCCATGATTTAGTAAGAAAAAAGTCAAAAGACTGGAAAAAAATGTGAAATATCTCATTGGAAAAACAACTGACCTAGAAAATAGGTCAAGGAGAGATCATTTTAGAATTATTTGACTACCACTTTTCCCCAGGACTTCAGCCCCTAGGAGTCAAAAGTTTTCTGTCTCATATTTTTCCTTTTTGATCTGATTTTCTTGTGCAGCATGATAATTGTGGAAATATGTATAGAAAAATTGCACATGTTTAATATATAATGGATTACTTGCCATCTAAGGGAGGTGGTGAAAGGAGGGAGAAAAAATTTGGAATACAAGGTTTTGTATGGGTGAATGTTGAAAACTATGCATATGTTTTAAAATTTTTTTTAAATTTTAATAAAAAGCTTTTTTAAAAAATATAAGTAAATTAAGGAAGCATAGAAAAAATTACTTGTCAAATCTATGAATAAGGGAAATATTCATGGCCCAACAAGAAATAGCAAGGATCATAGGAAGTGAAATTGATCACTTTGATTACATTAAAAAGGTTTTACACAAAAAAAATTAAAATTTAAAAAAAAATCAAAATAGCCAAAATTAAAGAAAAGGTTGAAACTGGGGAGAAATAATTTACAGCAAGTTTCTTTGATAAAGTTCCCATTTCTCAAATATATTGGGAACTGAGCCAAATTCATAAAAATAAGAATCACTTTCCAATTGCTAAATGGTGAAAGGATTTGAATAGGTAGTTTTCAAAAAAGGACATCAAGGCTATCAATAATTATATGAAGAAATGCTTTAAATCACTAAACATTAGAGAAATGCCCATTAAAACAACTCACAGCCAACAAATTGACTAACATGATAGAAAAGGAAAATAACAAAAATGGAATGAAAGGATGGAGGTGAAAAAATAGGCAAACTAACACATTGTTGGTGAAGCTGTGAACTGGTCCAACCATTCTGGAAAACAATTTCGAACTGTATCTTATAGCACAAATGGCTATGAAACTGCTTGCTATTTGACCCAGCAGTGCACTTATTAGGTCTTTATCCCATAATGATCAGAGAAAAAGGAAAAGGGTCTTTCTATATGTACAATAATATTCACAGTGGTTCTTTTTGTAGCGGCAAAGAGTTGGAAATTGAGGGGATGCCCATCAAATGGGGAATGGGAAGAAGCTGGAAAGATTTACAGAGTTAATGCAAAGTGAAGAGAGCAGATAGAACATTTTACACAAGAGCAGCAATATTGTGATGACAATCAACTGTGAAAGACCCAACTTAGATGAAAGATCTTATCCACCTTCAGAGAGAACTGGTTAACGAGTGCAGATTAAATCTGGGGCTTTTTTCCCTTTTATTTTTATTGCTTTTGGGGGGAGGATGGGGACAACATAACTAAAGGCCAAAAATTCCCACTGCATCCAACACCATCTGTAGTACTCCTGATATCTTGCCATGGGACCCCAATGGTTCTGGAAGAGAAAGTGAGGCTGGTGACTTTGCACAGCCTATCTTCACTTTAATTCATTTTTACATCAAACCCCCAACCAAAAATCAAACTTGAAATACTAAAATTAAAAGGAGAAATCAATAATATTGAAAGTAAAAAAAACTATTGAATTAATAAAACCAAGAGTTGGTTTTATGAAAAAGTCAATAAAATAGATAAACCTTTGGTAAATCTGATCAGAAAAAGGAAAGAGGAAAATCAAATTGTTAGTCTTACAAATGAAAAGGGGGATCTTTCCACCAATGAAGAGGAAATTAGAGAAATAATGAGTTACTTTGCCCAACTTTATGCCAATAAATTTGATAAGTGAAATAAATGGATGACTTCCTCCAAAAATATAAGCTTCCTAGATTAACAGAGGAGGAGATAAATTGCTTAAATAGTCCCATTTCATTTTTACATGAAGGCATCACCTCCCATGGTCATCTTTGAGAAAGTAAAGCTTCAACAATGTGAAAATATATTTAGCATTACACTTCAACATGTGTAATGGATATTGTTTTTCTTGCCTTCTCAGAAAATTTGGAACTGAAAACAAATATTTAAATTTTCAAAAATTTCTTATTCTTACTTTGGACTGGTTTTGCCTTTATTCAAAACATCCACCAACATAAAGCAAATTTTATTTTTAAAGTTTCATTTTCTTAAAAAAGAATCTCACCTTATATTCTAGGCAATAGTTTTAAAGAATCTTGTCCTTGGACATAAGAAATGTTAATTTTTTTTTTTTTTAATCAGCCATTAAACAGTTCTCAAAAAAAAGTAGAATGGTTCTATTTTTTTATTGGCCTTTAAAAGAACTTAGATTTTTTTTTTTTTAACACCTTATCAATCCTGCTAATTTTACATGTCTTGGAAGATTCCTGGGGTTTGTAGATACATTCAAATTATTTTCCTTAAAGAAAATTCTTTTCCTATGAAGTGATTTTCCATATGCATTCATTAGAATGAAAATCACTTAAGAAAGGTCACTTGTTATCAAGCAGAGTTTTGTATCACCTAACAAAATAACCCAGATATATCAACATAAAGAGGAGGTAAAACTAAGTATAAGAAAATTCTATTATATTAAAACACTGCCCAAACTGATTGCTTTGTTTATTTCCTAACTCCTTCTGAACAAGACTGTAGAATATCAGAGAGATGACTGGAACATAAAGTTTAGAAAAAGTATAGAAACAATATACCAAAAAAGTGAATGTTAACATTAGTATCCCAGGAGAAGCAAAATGATATAGTGGATCTAGCATTCTCAGACTCTGGAAGACCACCAGTTCTCAAGTCTTACATCTAATACATTATTAGTGAGGTGACATTGAGCAAGTCACTTAAGTTCTGTAACTTAAGCAACTTTTAATTAATTTGATAAGTTATAGGCTCCTTGAGACTCAGTTTGCTAATCTGTAAAATGGACTATGGGACCTCTGAAGTCCCCTACCAGATATTATGACCCTATAATTTCTACATTTATGAGATTGTAGTCATTGGCCTAAGGAAAGTTAAGTATATACTAGAGAGCAAGTAGGAGGTATCTTTTTAATCATCCAGCTGGCACAGTGATGCTACTCCACGGTTTATCCAGTGCTGCTGGGACAGCATCGAAGGGAGCTCTATGGAAAGGACATAGTTGGTCGAGTGGCCAGTAGTGGATAGAGTGCCTCTCCGGGCACTTGTTTTGTAGACAGGACACTGATAAATGTTGTGATGCAGGAATGTGGAACTTTCTCCTGGTTTGAGCCAAATGATGGGGAGAGGATCATAAAGAATTTTAGGGAAAGACTCTCCGATTTCCATTGTAGCTCTGTCCCACCGAGCTCCTTCCAAGAAAAGGCCTTTGATAAAAGCTCCATCTCCTGGCTTCTCTTCTACAGTTGATTCCTGTGAGGTCACCTGGAAGAATATACAACAATTGTTTGTTTTTTGTTTTTTGGGGTTTTTTTTTTTTTTCATTTATCCTCTGGGACACATAAAGTATTGCATTCAAGTACATGAAAATAGCTTGGAATTACTTAGCATTTTCTCACCTCCTACATCAATCAGAGACCAAATCCCATCAATTCTATGACTATAACATCTTGACTTCTAGCCCTTCCTTTAATCCCAGGGCCATCACCATTAAAAACAGGTCCTCATTGGCACTTGCCTGAGTTATTATCCCCTACTTCCTAACTTCAACCAATCCATCAGTCAACTCCCAGAATAATCTCTTCTTCTTTTTCTTTCCCCTCCTCCCCCCCAGCTTTTGCTGAGGCAATTGGGGTTAAGTGACTTGCCTAGAGTCACACAGGGTTAAGGGTTAAAGGTCTGAGGCCAGCCCCAGAATAATCTCTTCTTATACAGAATCTGATCATATCACTCTTCAGCTCAAAAAATTTAAATGGCTTTCAGTTGTTCAACCTTCTGTGTTTGACATTGAAAGAACTCTTATCATTTAGTCATCGCCCAGCTATTTCAGCCTTATCTTATGTGGCTCCTCCCATGTACTCTCCATTCTATTCAAAGTGAATGAACTATTCTTGCTATCATTAATCACTTTCAACATATCTATCACTCTCCTACCTCTACGCTTTTGCTCTTATTGTTTTCTACTAGAATTATCCCGCCTCTCCTTTCCTGCCTAATGAATTCCTAAATATTCTTTAAAGCTCAACTCCTACATGAACCCATCCCTAACAGCCTGCACCATTGGACTTTACCCAGCACTTTATTTTGTATCTTTAATACATCCATCCTGTCATCTCTTTGTGTCTTTTCTCTCTAGTAGACTATAATCTCCACGAAGGCAAAATCTTTTAAACATTTAAACTGTGTTTCTTTCCCTAAATATTTAACAAGGCTCTTTCACACTGCAGGCATGTAAATAAATGAGTAACTTCTCAGGAGCCCAGAAAACTACCTTTCTATATATATGCCAACTAGTTTTCCTGGCTATAATGACATCCCCTAGACTCAAGAACATCCCATGCAATTATACTAGTAGACCATCCCAATCACCTGGGAAGCCTAGATTCTTTTTTTGCTTAATAGTATTTTTTTTTCCTAATTATATGTAAAAACATGTTTTAGCGTTCATTTTTACATTTTGAGTTTCAAATTTTTCTCCTTCCCCTTTCCTTTTCCTTAAATGATAAGCAATTTCATATAGATTATGTACAATTATATAAAACAAGTTTCCATATTAGTCATAGTTGTGAAAGAAGATACAGACCAAAAGGAAAATAAGGAAATAAATAAACACGATAAAGTGAAAATAATATGCTTCGATCTGTATTCAGAGTCCATCAGTTCGTTCTCTGGACATAAATGTTATTTTTCAATATGAGTCCTTTGGAACTGTGGATCCTTGTATGCTGAGAAGAGTCAAGTCATTCATAGTTGATCATCATACAATGTTGCTGTTGTTGTATACAAATGTTCTCCTGGTTCTGCTGGTTTCACTTTTTGTCAATTAATACAAATCAGACAACTCTTTTTAAGAATGTAGGTAGTAGACAAGTTGCTGATCTGCTTCAGGGGAGGGAGTTTCCATACTGGGAAATCTCTATGCTTATAAAATTATAAGTCTGAACTCTTTATCTGCTGCTAGGGAGGAAAATGGTCTCTGTCACTCCAGATTTGTACCTACTATGAAGTTTAAAATCTTAGGAGGATTGTTTGGTATGATGGAAAGACCCAGAACTGATCAGGGTCAAGAACCCAGGCTTCTCTGGCTCCAAATCTGCTCTCTCTCTAATCCCTATGCCAAACACATACCTATCTGTATATATGTATGACCATCAGAGTTTGCCCAGGACTTTATATATAATCATATCATTTGAAGCTATTGTGAGCAAACCACAGAATCATTCTATAATCTCTGGGCAAAAGCTACCACTTTGATTTATTCTTAATAAAACCCAAACTCTTAGCCTGATATTCCAGGTGCTCCATTACCTATCTTGGGTTATCCTGGCTTTGTCAGAGTCATGCTGAGTGATTACTATCATTCCTATATTTGTCTTTTTGGTCCAAGCGTCCAAATACTTGAAAAGCAATGGCAGGGTAGATAACAAGATAAGGTTCTAATCCTGGCCAAGCTTATATAATCCTATTTTTGTTTTATTTTGTTTTAGAAGTAATATGACAAATATAGTACTGGATTGGAAATCATGACATCTTATTTTAGGAGAGCTATCTATAGCCAAAGTGAATAAGACTTTTTCTCTGGACACTGTAAATGGAGGGAAAGTGAGATGTTTCCTTCCAGTGATGACCTTCCTCCATTTATCTCATCTCACCTCATAAAAATCCTCTAGCTCACCTTATTTATGCAATACAACTACCACTCATAGCCATGCCTTGTAATAGACCTATTTCCTCCCTATACAGGTACCAGGGACAATCTGTACCTTCTCTTGGCATGACTGTACCAGCCATTAAGCTATCTTCCACTGTACTGCTGCCCCTTGCTTTTTGGTGGGGAGAGTGTTTTGGGGGGAAGAAAAGGAGGTATTGCCCCAGGTGAAAAAAAGTTCTAATTACAACTCTAGATTCTAACTAATTCTGTTCTTGCCATTAACTCAGTGTAACCTAAGTAAATTTATTTCCAAATCATCTTTTAACTTATATTTCCCAATTGTGAAGCAAATAGATTGAAGTAGGTAATATTTGAGAACTATTCCAATTCTAATATTCTACTGATATAAGATAATTATATGCCTTTTCTGCTCCCTTTCTCTATACGCTAAGTTAGTTCAGTGCTTGACCAGTAATGTTTTCATTTGCTTTTTCCATAATCTTCAAAGTAATACTTTATTATATTCAGATTCAAAGCTAAATAGTAACATTCTTCAGGATGAAGGACCCAACCAGATTGTAAAAGCATCCTTAGAACTCACAGCCAAACTACTGCTTTCACTTAGTATGGAGGTGACAGGATGGAAATGCAGTTAGAATCATGGAAACAGATGCCAATGAGAATAGCAACCTGGGCCACCTTTCAAGAAAAAAGACATCAAATTATGCATCTCTTTAGCTCAGTAAAGTGAAAAAGACAGAACAAGAGGAGATCCTAGGATCATCAGTTATTTTTGTTTTCACAATGGCCCTTGAACTAAACAATCTGAAGCCACCCTTACCTCGAATTGAAATCCAATATGGTCAATGGGAATGGTGTATTTCCTAGCAAAATTCTGGGAAACACCTGTTAAAAAGGACTGTGTGAAATAGAATCCTGAAATCCAGAACACATTGGGGGGTCCATTTTCAATCCACTCCTGAGGAAGCAAAGGAACAAAGTAAAATCAAACCACAGACACTTGCACAAGGGGGAAATGGTCTAGATCATTATATTGGTAAAAATAAGACTTTTAATACTTTCCCCCCAAAAAAAAAATTACTGTTTCTATTCTTTAAAAAAAAAATCCCCTTTTAAAACCTGGAAATAGCACAGAGCTTAGCTTTTCTGGAGTCACCTCCTCTATAAATCTTTTCTTATTTCATCATTCCACTGCCCATTCTGTATTGATATTGTTGATGACATTTCTTTGGACAATAATTCAAATTATATCTTTGTCATATGGATTTGTCCTACTATCTTGTCTTGCCTTATGTTTCTTTATAAACAATCACTCTTTATCCTTAATTTCATTCTCCCTCTCTTCCCAACTCATGAAAGAAAGATGACCTATAAAGAGTATGCATTGGCACCATATTGTTGATTGTATGGTTGCCAACCCCCAGTCTATTCATCTACTCTCTCACTATTCACTCCTCACAAAACTATTAGGTGTAATGGTAGATTGGATCTCTGTTACCTCGAAGAAGGTTAGACGTGCTAAGAGATCAGACACATAACCACCTAGGGGCTTCAGAGATGGGTATGACTTTGCTGCCCACATGCCTGGCACTTTCCCCACCAGCATACTATTGAAGACATCTTCTAGCTCTGAAGACATTAGGACTTGGCCTTTGATGGCTCTACCCAGGTTGATCAGACTGCTCCGAACCACTGATGTCAGTCTGTGGGAGATAGAAATCAAGCTCAAATAATACTTCTATATAGGAATCATTTCCTCCTCCCATCCCAAGTGTATTAAGGCAGATAATTTTCTTTTTTTATTGTCACAATAATAATAAACAGAATAGATGAGGTGACTAGAATTTGACTGAGAGAAATTAAAGAGCTTTATTATTGTCCAGGGAGTTTGCTGGAATCTACAGACAAGTTTTCTACTTCAAGGGAGATCAGACAACAAGGATCTCTTTGTCCTAAGACCCATCCCCTGGACCTAAGCTTGACTGGAAACAATTGTATTTCAAAGCTAGAATCATCAGTGGGATAAAGCAAATTAGGGTCCCGAAAGGGAAAGTGATGTTGGGCTACGAAGAAATATTGATACCTTGTGATTAAAAACTAACAAGCAAAATAATGAATTGAGCCTTCCATGCCCCAAACTAATCCATTATGTTGCTACCCTGCCACTATCACTCCATTATACTCCTGCCCTACTACTATCACCAAGAAAGTCGGATGGAACTTCTTTTTCCCTTCCTTCTATACACAGTCTCCAAGGATACTCTTGATGTTTACTTTAATTTGATTCTACCAGAAGTTGAGGGAAATGATTGAAAGATACATAAGAGTTTTATTTCTTTATTATATATGCTAGGCTATACTCCATCAGAAATGAGTTGTGTAAAGAGTCATGCTGATGCAAAATAAACTTATGGAACTACATTAGCTGGGTGAACCACCCCAAAGCCTCATTGCCAAGCAAATTAGGCAATGGTTTCCAATGGAAGGCTATCAGACAAAACAGTTGCTGCTCCATCATTTTACCTTTTAAGAGGCAAATGTCCAGTGTCCCCTGAAATAGTTTCTCCCTAATCTGAAGGTCTTATGAAGATCTGATCTGGATCATTGATTTGGTTGGTATAGAAAATTACTAAATGAAGAAATATCCTTTCTATCAGGCCATCTTTTTTTTTTTTCTATAACTTAAAATTGTTTTTGAGTTATTAAGTTGAATCTGACTCTTTGTGATCCCATGGACCATGAATACCATTTTTCTTGGCAAAAATACTGTAGTGGTTTGCCATTTCCTTTTCCAGGGGATTAAGGCAAATAGAAGATGAGTGACTTGACTAGATAACACAATTGTAAATGTCTGAGGCTGGATTTTAACTCAGGTCTTCCTGATGCCAAGCCCCGTACTCTGTCCACTGAGCCATCTCATCATCAACTTATAGGGGACAGCCTAAGTCAGCAATTATGACCACAGAGAAAAAGGCCAATCCTACCTGTTAAATCGAATGAGCTCCTGCCTCAAGACAGTGTTCATGGACTCTTCATAGACCACTGGGTACATTTTCATGACCATTTCTAAGTCATAATCACTAGGAAGTTTGGATAGGATGTCCTTAGCCAACTCTTCAACCACTTCCTTAAATTTCAAATTGGTAGAGAAGCAAATATGGAATAAGCTTTCTGAGTGGTGGCTTTCTCAAAAGAATTAACATGTAATAAATAGTTCTTTTAAATGTGCTTTGATAGAATTTCTCTGGAAATCATCAGCAGGGTATAAAATGTAAAGCAATTGGGGCAGCAAGATGGTACAGTGGATAGAGCACCAGTCCTGGAATCAGGAGGACCTGAATTCAAATCCAGCCTCAGACACTTAACACTTCCTAGCGGTGTGACCTGGGCAAGTCACTTAACCCCAATTGTCTTAAAAAAAAACTCAACTCCACCCCATTAAAATACAAACCAATTATCATATGGGTTCCCCATTTATTCTTGCTATGAATTCTATCTACATTAACTGTAAGGAAACATATAGGAGAATCATAACCTTTTGGTTCACAATAGGCAATAAGACCTCATCTGAGGCAATAAGATAAATAAATAAATCTGACCCTGATATTTAAGTCTGTGATTTAGATACAAACTTGCTCTTTAACCAAGGAAGTTAGTAAAGTGAGATTAGCAGTGATCATTAAGGAATTTCTCATTCTTCCAAAAGAATCATTCTTGAGTCTCCACACATGGGTTGCCCAGGGACTCTAATGCTAGACCTCTGCAGGAGCATTTCTTAGTGGTGTTGGTCACCTTATTCAACAGCTTATAAATCCTTCTCACTCACTGACTCTGTTTACCTACTCATATATAAATATAAAGCATTAAAAGAAAGTAAGGTATTATTATAATAAGAGGTTTGGATGAGATCACCTCTAAGGTCCCCATTTCTGGCTCTAACATTCCATGATTAGAATTCTGAAGTCTTCATTTCACAGTTTACACATCTTCCCCAAACACAGAGATATCTTAGATCATTTCTTTCCAATGCTCCAAAGTCAAATCCAATCTAGAAACTGATACTATCCAACAATATCATTCCTTTGGGGGGGGGGGAGGTGTGGAACAGGGTATTGATATCATCTCAAACCTATTATTACCTGAGGAGACTTGCCAGCTCCCCCACTTTGCCTGGGAAGTGTCAGTAATACACCATTAAACAATAGATTGGTTTCCTGGTTGTCCTTGGTGATATCTGCATTTTCATGAAGGCCAAAAACTTCAGGGTGGGTTGCTATGGGCAAGCTCCTTATGTACTCAATGTACTCCTGGAAATAAAACCTCAGGTTAAGGAAGGACAAACTCAGAATCCACATGGAAGAGACAGGACGTGATGAGTCAGATCCTCAAGAGGTACTGACTAGTAAGGGACACTAATAACTGATATCAGTTTACTGGGATCATCATGGTGACAACCAACCTCTCTAACTCCAATACATTTCAAGTAACTGACTGTAAAGATCATTTGCAACTTTCTAATATTCATATTTGTAATTTTGTAGGAAAATAGTGAAGATAAACCCCAGGTATTACTACCAATTCTAAATTTGTTAGCCTTGTACTACTTGATCATAACCATGTACTGAGCCTTTGGACAGAAGAACAAACTAAACCAAACTCTAAAACTGAGGATGAGAAGAGTTGCTAATGACATGGATGGCAGTAGAGAAAAACCTGAGATAATGGTTGAGAGTACTCTATAATACTCTTTTCTCTTTTCCTCCCTCCTCCCTCCTGCCTCTCTTCCTCATTTCCCAACTCATCTGCTTTTCCCTTACCCTCTCCCCTTTTCTCCTCTACCTATATATTCAGGATCATTCATGTTTGCATACCTCAGAAGTAAAGGGAGTCACTGAAGTATGTCTTAAAGTAGAATCTAAAAAGATACTGAGAAATGTGGGGTAAAATTCTGGAGCAATGTCTTACCGAGTATGGACCATCTGGTGGAACATAGTAGATGCCTCCAGAAGCCAAGCTGTAAAAGTCATTTTCTATATCTTTATTATAGAATATGGAAAGAAGGGATAGTAGGAGGCGTCTGTCTTTGTCATCAGTCACTCTGCCACCATAATTACATTCACCTGGGGAAAGTCAATAGAAACTGGGCAGAAATGAGGCCTTTGATTTGGTTATTACTCATTCATTCAAAAGGATTTATTGAGCATTTCAGTTACTGGGTTAAGTACTGTAGGAGACAGAAAGATGAATAAAAAAAATTTCTGTTCTTGAAAGCAACTTATAGTCTCATAGGGGATGAGAAATAAGCAAAATGATAATACAATTTAGAATGTGATAAATGCTTAAGAGGAACATCTGCATGCCTATCATCATTAAGAATATCTTTGTTTCCCTCCCATCCTCCTTCAGCTTCCTTTGTATATGATATATACTTTGATTAAACTAGACAAATTGATGTTCTTCAAAATTGCCCCTAGCTTTCCTACTCTTGTTCCCTGGCTTACGCTACATTCTTTCCCTGGGATATCCTCCTTACTTAGTTCCAATTTTTATATAAACTTTCAAGATCCAACTTAAATACCATTTCTTCCATGAAGTTCCATGATAGGCATGCAGATATTAAATCTCTTATAAAAAATTTGTCCATCCGTGGCATTGTAGACAAAGTGTCATATTAATCAGGAGAACTGAGTACTGTCTAATCACTGTTTGTGAGTCCCAGCAAATCATGGGGGAAGTTGAGGGGGGAAAAAAACATGCCCCATAGGATTAAGGCGTGTGTTGGTATCCATGGCAACAAAGAAAATCAAGAAGAGGAAAGATTTCAGAGGAGGATGAGTCTGGTTTAAGACAGAGTTCAAGGTGCTTGTGGGATATCTAGGGAGAGCTGACCAGACTATGGCTAAATGTGAGGTGTCTGGAGCTTAGGAGGATGACATAGGAATGTGCTCAGTTTATTGGAGAGGTTTTGCTAACCCAGTTAGTATTGGGTTTCTAGAGTAAAAAACTAATGGCACACGGGTCTTATGAAGGAATTCAGAGATAGCTTTGAAATGATCTCTTGAAAATATCGGGGTGTTTTGTTAGTTTATTTGTTATTAAGTAAACAGTATCCTATCTCTTCAAGGATCTAGTAGGGGTATTGTATCACTCATCTGGCTTTTATGCAATATACATATTGCTTGCCACATTTTTTAAGTCTCCCTAGGTGTTGTTTCTTTAGAGTAGGAACTTATGCATCTTTTTCAACTCCTAATAGCCTTCCACATAATAGGTAAGCAATAAATATTTGACTTGGTTAATTGATTAGGAAGCAAAGAAGCTTGCTGCTCCTTTAAGGTGGTTGAAGGAAAAGAAAGAACAGACGGATGTGATATAAAAAAGAAATATTTGCTATAGCAGCTAAACTCTTTCAATACCTGTTAGGTAGGTCAGAGCCTCAAATGGCACTTCCTCATATTCATTAAGGAACATCTGGATCTGCCGCATGCTGATTCTGAGGTCAGATTCATTGAATTCATAGGGAATATTCCAACCTGCCAGGGTCAGAGAAGTACAGATATGAAAGCTCCTATTTAGTAATCACATACAGGGGAATAAAGTTCCATTATGGGATATATCAGCATCTTTCTTCCAGAGTAAAAAAATCCAATTTGCACTGATATTTATAATCAATGTGAGTCTGCCTTTGACCATGTTGGTACTAAATCAACTTCTTTAATATTCTCTTGATTAGTGTGGTAAATGTCAAGAAGCTGGGATTTGGGATTATCTTGGTTGAAATATTTTCTTATAGCAAAAAATTATAAAACTAATATAGAAATAAAATTAGAGAGAGGCCCTTAGCTTTTCCCACCTTTGATCCCAAATTCACCCAAGTCAGAGAGGGCAGCTCAGCAGTCATTGGGAGCATGACCAAATCTGATCCAGTCCAGGTGTGGGCAACAGATAGTCTGCATACCCACCATGCCTTTCTACCTTCATGTCCCATCACTTTTTGGAAGCATGAACTGAGTTGTTTTTTCTTCTTCCTTTATAAAATTGACAAGGTATTTGCTTGGGCTTCTTCCAACTCTAAAATTATTCAATTCAATTCAATTCAATTATTAAAATAATGCAAATTATGGAGATTTGTACTCCATCTGATTGTACTTCAGCTTTACTTTCAGTAAGAGCTGAATGGTTTTGAGCAAGTTATGTCTGTGTGTCTGTGCCCACATGTGACTTTAAGACCTTTTTCAGCCCCTTCATCAAAACATCTACTTGTACACTGTATGACTACTTTCCTCCCTTTTTTCCCCCAATCTCCTTCTCCTTCTTTAAGTAATTGGACTTTTTGGATGCTATGTATAAAAAAAAGTACTTATCTTCACACCTAGTTATTGAGAAAATTTTGTTAAAATAGGAAGCTACCAAATGATATGCCTGTTCTCTCCTGGAGTATCCTCCAGCAGTTTTCTTGTGATACTCATGCCTTTGTCTAAGTTGTCCCAGGATCAATCTCTCTATGACCCATATCCGCAAATCCCATCTTCTATACATTTCTACAATAAAGTTGTTCTGGCTCATAGTGATCACTAGTCCTTTTCTAAATGCTGTCAATCTCCATAATAATACCTTCTAGCATTTTACCAAGAAACTTGGTATACAATTTGAAAAATGTAGCCTCTTTCATTTTGGGATAACTGATTTAATTGGCTGTCTCTTATGATATCTCTCCTTTTATGACTTTTTTTTTTCAAATAATAATATCAATGACTTTTAAAAGCCACTAACAGTAATTTGTAGTTTAGTTTTCCTGAGTCTGATGACTTATAATAACTAGTTCATTGAGAGCAGCCAGGTGCTTTCTTTCTATTTATTTCTATTTCATATTAGTTTTCTGTTAACCATCAATTTCATTTTCATTTGAAACTCTCTCATAGAATCAAAATAAGAATTGAATGCTTCTGTATTTTCTCTGTTATCTATTTGCACCATCTCTTCTACCCCAAGAAGTAAATATAGATATCCCCCAACATAAGGGATAGGAATGGGGAGGTAGAAGTGAAACAGATGAGTAAGGAGGGACAGAAATAGGGGAAGAAAGATAGTGAGAGAAAACGGGAGAAAAATAAACAATAAGTAATTATAGATTAGAAAGTGGATTGGACGACTTCTCCCATAAAATGGAAACATTAAAAATTTGTACTCAACAACTCAACAATATGTTGCTTTCAGGAAATGTTACAAAATTAGAGATATAGATAAGTATAAAATAAAGCTCAGGAGTAGAATTTGTTATATTAAAAAAAAAAAGCAGGGGTAATAATCACAATCTCAGATAAAATAAAGCTAAAATAAGATTTAATCAAAAGAGAAAAATAGGGAAACAGCCATAGACTGTTTAAAATAACTAGACAGTATAAGGATGGAATATTGCTATAGTGTAGAAAATGATGAATTGTTGGATTTAGAAAAATATTGAACTTGGACTTATGAAAGAAGTTATTCACCTTCAAAGAAACATTGTAGTTTTCTTGAGTGGTGAAGGAGAAAAAAATTTAAAAGTGCACAGCGGAGAACAGAAGAAAACTTACAAGGAAGCAAAGAAAAGATGGACAACTCTGAACACAATGTGTAGTATTTATTATATGGGCTTTCTTGAAATGGAAATTTATTGCTTTATATTTTAGATCCCCCTCTCATGTTCTGCTGTGCACATAGCAATATTTTTTTGTTTTCTTATTTTGTATTTAAGCTTAAAATTAAATAAATTAAATTAAATGTTTAAAAGAAAGAAAGAAAGAAGTTTGTGAAGTTTCCTAGAACTTACCTAAAGGTCCAAAGTTTCTTCTCTCTTGAACAATGGCATGGAAGAAACAAAGGCCAAATAACAATTTGTGCCACATCTGAATTTTTTCACAACTGTTGAAGAAAACAGGATCTGAGATAGGGTCATTGAGGTAGGAACGCAAGAGGTTGGCTCGGACACCTTTGGGGGGTTCATTGGTCATTTTGATTCCATTCTGGAGAATGCTGACAGGAAACTTCTCTGACGGATAACTGGTTAGCCACAACCTAGAAAGAGAAAAGTACAATTAATTGTCTTACCTGAAAATCAATTTATCTCCTAAAGCCAAAAAAAACCAAACAAACAAAAAAAAAAAAATTCTTAGAAATCACCAGACTTCTGCAAAAATTTGTTTTAAATGATCTGAGAACTGACACAAATAACCTATGTCCTAAACTGGACTTAATTTTCTATTGAAATTAATAATTATAATAATGGCAAATGTTTAGATAGCATTTTAGGGTTTACAAAGTACTATGCAAGTTGGTTACTCTTTGTGCTTCACAACAATCTTGTGAGATAGCTCTATTATTAGATCTATTTTATGGTGAGGAAACTGAGATGGAAAAGTCAAGTCTTGGTGAAGGTCTTACCTTGGAACATCCTTCCCATCCTTCTTAAAACCTTTTTCTCTCATTGGTGGGTTCCTTCTGGCAGCCTTCATTTTGGGGAAGAACCCTTGCAAGCTATCTTTCGTTTCCTTCTCAGCTCTGCTTTTGACTCTCCAAACTTAGTTTGGGTATTTACCCCAATCTCCCCCTGCTTTTCATCTCATTTATTCTTGTTATTTTCCTCCATTAGAAAGTAGGGCAGGGACTGACTTTTTTGCTTGCATTTATCTCCCTATGCTTAGCATGGTGTCTTACATGTATTAACAATATTAATATTACAATATATGTATCATAATAAATAATAATAATATTAATAACAAATGTTTGTTGCCATCCTGTTGTCATTCTGCTCACAGTCACACAGTTTGTAAATTTAACAATGGGTTTCCATTCTCAAGAGGTACATAAATAGCAAAAATAAATAGAATTTATATTCCTTTTTTTTTTTTTTAATTACTTCAGAGGCAAAAATAATTTGAGGTGAAAGAGACTTAAGAGATTACTTATTTGAAAACCTTTATTTTATAGATGAAAGGAAGTGATTTGTCTTTACCAACACAAATGACTCTCTATAGCTATTCTGATTGTACTTCATTTGACATGGATGGGGAGGCAGAGGAAATGTTTTATTTTTTAAAGCATATTTTTAAAAATTTATATTTTTCTATAGTATTTTTTCAAATACATGTAAAGATAGCTTTCAACATTTATTTTGGTAAGACTTCATGTTCTAAATTTTTCTCCCTCCCTCCCTGACCTCCTCTCTCCCCAAGACAATAAACAATCTGATATAAGTTAAATATATGCTATCCTTTTAAACTTAAAAGAAATACTTTATAACAATTAGAAAGCACTATCCTAAACTAAATGGCCTTTTTGAGGAAACAGGGGCTTTTAATCTTTTTATATTCATAGATAATGGGCAGGTGGGTGAAACTTAGGAATCCCTTCTCAGAAAAAAAGTTTTTAAATGTAAAAAATAATATATGTAGGGCTACAAAGGAAATCAATTATATTGAATATAGTTATTAAAATATAAAAAAACAACACCAACAAATTCATGAACCACAGGTCATTAATTCTAAAGGATATATATATAGCTCCCTATCATTGATGGCCTCAAGATTTCTAGACCACTATCTATTTGTCTTTCAAATTTGTGCTAGATTAAATCAATATTTTCCAATCTGTGGGCCTTGGACTGTTTTTTTCTTTGATCAGGGAGCAAAAATTGGGGTGGGGATACTTATGGAAAAAGGCATCATCTGATTCCATGAATTTTTTATGACTAAAGAATTCACCACTGAAGGTAAGTCTGGTCTACAGTTCATGAACTTCTCTACCCCTAGCAAGGCTTGTGCTCAGAAAACAGATTGTTCTCAAAGCCTTTCAAACCTTGTTGAATTCACGACAGTAGTGTTGTAATCTTTGAGAATCCAGGCTTACCTTCAGGCTTTGATATGAAGTAGTAGTAAGGCAGCATAGAAAACAGTAAACATAGTTTCTATAGACTAAACAAATGCTGTGTCACTCATATATATTTCTCACAAGTCTGTAGGCAGTATTATGATAAATAAAATATAGATGTATATAAAAGCAACAATTAAGTTCATAAGAGCTCATCATAATGCATTTTCTCAATTAATGGATGTTAATAGTCCTACTATCATATAGAGATCCATGAAAAATTTTGATGCTAAAAATGGGTCTTCATATTGGAAAGGTTAGAAACCACTGGATTAGTAGTCCTTTAATAATAATAGATAACATTTATATAATGCATTAACATAATCTCATTTGTTCCTCATAACTAACCCTGTGAGGTAAGTGATTGTTATTATCTCTATTTTTCTAATTAGGAAATTGAGGCAGGTAGAGGGGAAATGATTTGCTCAGAGTCATATAATTAGTAACTGCCTGAACTAAAATTTGAACTCGTCTTCCTGACTAATACTAAAGTGACACTAACCACTGTACTGACTAGCTGTCTCACAAGAGAGCTCTGGACCCTAAAATTCTATGATTCATGCAGCAGATGGCCAAAAGGAAAAAAAAAAAAAAGATAATAGAAACCGATCAGTCGGATTATTTATATAAATCAACATATTTTATTTCATTTATTTTTTATTTTGTTTTATTTATTGTTTCATTTTTACTTAAAAAAATTTACAAAACCCCCCCAAAGAAACAAAAGTGGAGGTGGGAGAAGGAGAGATACTCAAATAAGAGTTAAACATAGAAATAGGGAACTTTCTGGGTAGCCTCTTACCTGAAAGCTGGATTGGTGGTTTCGGGAACAATCACTTCCTCACATATCTTCTCCAAAGCAGGCATCCAGCTGGTGGCTAGATGGCAGTTCTGTAAGACTACCCAGGTTCCCTCAGTGATGGCTTTGTCGATCATATCAGCAGCAATGGGGCCCTGGCCCTGGCCAAGGGAGATTGTTTGAATGCTGTTACCTCCCATGCCAAGATCATCTGCAAACTTGAGCAGACCTGTGAGCAAAGCCAAGGGAGCTTTTAGAAGAGACCACGATGACTCTGCTGAATTTTCAATGATCCCATGAAAGCAATAGTGTAAATTAAAATTCCTAACCCTTGCAAAAAAAGTTCTCTTTATGGTATCAGCAAGAAAAAAAGCTTGTCAGAAGACAAGTAATTTCACCTACCTTTCACAAGGAAAGCTACCTTCATAGGATCAAGGGCTAAAATAAACAGTTTCTTCTATCTTTTAATATGGTTATTTAGCATTCAAAAGTAATTAGTAAAAAGCATTCATGCTAAGATGTCAGCACTATTAGAGACTCTTTATTAATGCTCAAGCTCCTATTGCTCCTCCTATATATAAAAAAATTCAAATTTTGAGTTGCCCTTTTCTAGGTATTCAATAAGATCCACGTGTAATTATAATCATTCAACTCAGATTCTGTGAATATAATGCATATATAATTACAATTCAATACTTGGATCCTTACCTACTTCTCTTTATTATGCCTTGGTTTTCCTCTTGAATTTCTTTCCTAAATATCCTACTTAGATTTATAAAAGGAAAACTCAAAAATCTTGAAAATAGAGAATAACCCTCCTCTAATGGCATATACAAAGAAACTGGTTTTTTGTTATTAATGAGAATGCAAAAAATTTTTACCACTTAATGTTGTCTTCCTCACCTGCCATTGGATCAGCACCTGGAGACAACACAAAAATCAATGGTGCACAGCTGTTAGAATCATTGTAGGATCCCTGCAGGTCAAATGTAGGTGGTTCAATGTATGTCTTTCCCATGTTATGAACAATGAACTCCTGGGCAGCTGGAACAATTTTGTCCGGTCGCAGACATCGGAGAACCACCAAACGGTCTAATCCATAGAGATAATCCCATTCCCCAGGGAGCGGTTCTTCTTGAGGTTTGGCAGAATCATATATCTCCTTCCACAGTGAACTATCGTCTTCCACATCCTCTCTCAGACCTTCAAGACTGGGTAGTTGGGATGCACGAACGATTTCAGCCCATGACTTTTCAGACAACCATTCAGGAGCTGGATTGGGATAGGGGTTATCAAGAGCTACACCTCCTGTCAGAAGAAAACGCCAGACTTCATCATCAATTTTCCCTTTTCCTTTCATGATTCCAATAGTCAGGAGGAGAGAGAAGAGCAACTTGTCTTTCTCAAACAGTGAACGACAGACATTGTTGTAAATGCTCACTGTGAAGTCAATAATGATGTTCTCTATACGTTGATCCAAGTCATCACTCTTCCGGCTATGGGCCAGAGACTGTACATACAAGTTGATGAACCAGATTAGAGAATATTGATACATTGGTTCAATGTTAGCCAAATCAGAAATACAAAAAAAGATAGTGGAAGAATGAACAGCTACTGGCTTATAGCCCATTCTTGTTTCATCAATCTGTGTTTCTGTCACTGAGGCAATTTTCTGCTTCTCAGAGATTTCCTCAGACAGCACTTTAGAAGATGATAGAATTTTAATGGCAGTTTCATCCTCTAAAATGTTGCCTTCAGACTTGGAGAGGACCTCTAAGATCTTATCTTCTATCTCTTTTAGCTGCTTTTTGTTGTCAGCACTTTCGACAATTAGTTGATTCTTTTTCTCTTCTAGCTCAGGCTTTTCCTTGGCAGCAACAATACCAAGAAGTTGATCTTGGAGACCCAGAGGAGTAATCATAAAGTTGAGGAGACAGACTTTCACAGCTATTTCAGGGAGATAATGGGGATTTCTCAAACGGGTTGTAATGTAAAATTTAAAATCATGCGAGTATTCAATAATATTTTCACCTAATCTCATATACTCTACCCCTTGCTGTTTGAATGTTGACTTGAGTAAAATAGGCTCAATGAAAGCATCCAGTTCTTCTCCAATGTTTTCTAGCAAAACTGGAGTTCCAAATTGAAGAGCATTTTCTAGTACCCTCACATAGTTGCTATCAGAAAGTTTGATTACAGAAAGTTTATTGGATTTCTCCATATTTTTGACCCATTTGTTGGCCTGCCCCTGTGGGTCAATCATTAAAGCCCATCGTCTTGAATTGGACACAATAATGCCATTATCGATGGAAAAAGAATCTATGGGCAATCCAGCAATCTGCCAGGCTCGGATTTTCACAGGATCTCCTAAGGTGTTACTGAGACTGAAGTCATTGGAGCCTGGGATTTCTTTCTCCTTGCAGTATTGTAGCCATTGATTTTGGCAGTCAGTACGATAATCTACTGTAAAGGCCCCCAGATAAGCCACAGTGCCCGAGGACAGCAGCACATCCCCTGTTAGGTTAGTATAACGAATCCCCAATAGCCGGGCAGCTTCTGTCCATCGGTCTTTCTCTCCTCCAAGGCCACTGATCAGTTTCTCTGCCCTGACTAACTTCTGGGAGCAGAGGTCAATATTGTCTTCCAATGCCTTTTTCTTCATATTCATAGCCTCAAATTCATCATTCAGGGCTTGCAATCGATCTTCCACCAGCTTCAACTCTGCCCGTTTTTGATTCAACTTTCCCATCTGTTCATCCAGCTTCCCTTCTGCCTCTCGCAATCTTTCCCTCTTGGGAGCCACCACTTTGGCCACTCGATCATACACCTCCATGGCCCTCACCCACTTGCACAAGCCCTCACAAGCCGATGACACATTCTTAATGACTGCAGGCTGGAAATCTGGGTGGTCAATGAATCTTTCTCGGATCCTTCTCATGATTATAGGAGGGATATTATCTTTATCATAAGTCTTCAAACTATCCAAGAATTTCAGATCCCCAAGGACTTTCCTGGATGTACCCCAGAAGTCTTCTATCATCTTACCTGTTAAGTACAAGAAGTATTTATTGAGTACCTATTATGTAAATCATTCATTGTCAATTAAAAGTTAGGGGCCAATTTAATTCAGTGTTGTAAATACTTTTAAAGTTTGGCTACAGATAAAAAAAATTTTTTAAAATATTTTATTATGTGATGTCATATTACTTCAGCACTTCACAAATTTAGCTGAGAGGGGAATATTTTCCCTAATACAAACTTTCGGTGACATAGCAGATGGTCACTGAGAGTTGCTGCAGCCAAAAGAAATTTCTCACGGTGCTGGATCTTCATTAACTCAAAGAGGAGAAATCTCAAAAGAGTTTGAAGAGGGACCACAAAATTACACTTCAATGTGATCAGAATCTTAAATATTCTGTAAATAAAAGGGATTAATGAGATTTCCTATGGGAATAGCAAAAGAATGGCTTGGAGTATAGACTTTTAATGCTAGATTTCAAAGAAATATTTCTTTAGGAAAAATGTAAAACTTAAGCTTAAAAATTTAATCATAAAGTTAATCTAGTTTTTTAAATAGAATGAAAATAACTGTTTTAATACTACTATGCTTCTAGAACTATTTAGATGTGATCTTTCTCTCTCTGTTCTCTCACATACTTTTTAATCTTCTTGCTTGTCCTTTTGTCTAAATGTAGTACCATTTCTATCTGTACGTATCTTCCCTATCTATATTTTAAGCTTAACAAAGTCAGGAAGCTATATTACCTTTGAAAAAATTTTTTACTCATAGAAAATGAATGTTTTCTGATTGGTTAATTGACTGAGTGTCTGAAAGGGAGAACTGATTTCAAAACTAGCTTTTCTGTTTCTAAGCAATTATGACCTTAGTTTCTGGGTCTGTTACTGTGCTTTTAAACAAATCCTTCCCTGGAGGTGATTTAGTTGTGGTGTATTCATTCTAGATTGCTTACAGAATCTGCAGAGTTTTTCTGAGGTACAGGGAGGGAAAAATGGGGAGCTTACCACTGCCACTTGGGTCAGGTTTCCTCTCTGGTTTCAGTCCTTTCATGACACAGATACTCTCCATGACAAGTTTGACGGGGCCAGGAGGGTTTTGCATTGACTTAACCATGGTGATATCTGAGGCATTCAGGGTATCCAATGCAGAGAGGGCAGCCTCCAATGCTGGCATAGCCTCTGCCAAGTCACCCTCACACTCATCCTGTAGACAAAGGGGGTAAAAATGATTAGTTCCATGGGAATGATGTCAGATTGTACCATCCTCACAACAAGTGTTTCTTCATCTATTTATGTCAGTATTCTTTTGGCAATCCAAAGAAACCTATGGATCTTTCTTCAGAATAATGTTTTTAAAATTAATAAAAATTAATTAGGATCACAAAGGAAACCAAATACATTTAAATACAGCTATTAAAATATTTTCTTAAAAAAATAAAAGTTCATAGACTCCAGGTTAAGGTTTAGAGGAACTCTCTCTCTCTCTCTCTCTCTTTTTTTGTATTATAAAAGTATTAAGATTATATTTTAATTAAATTGAATGAATGCTTTGCAATTTTGCCAGCCACTCCCAATCATCTACAATTTTGTGAAACTTGATAATGATGGGGGAAAGGGGAGAGTCTAAATATGAGCTATCTGTGACCACAGAATATTTTTTTTAATTTTTTAAAATTAATTTTTATAATTATAACATTTTTTTGACAGTACATATGCATAGGTAATTTTTTTTTTTTTACAACATTATCCCTTGTACTCCCTTCTGTTCTGAATTTTCCCCTCCTTCCCTCCACCCCCTCCCCTAGATGGCAGGCATTTCCATACATATTAAATATCTTATAGTATATCCTAGGTACAATATATATGTGCAGAACCAAATTTTGTTATTGTTGTTGCAAAGGAAGGATTGTATTCGGAAGCTAAAAATAATCTGGTAAGAGAAACAAAACAAAAAACAATGCAAACAGTTTACACTCATTTCCCATGTCCCTTTTCTGGGTGTAGCTGATTCTCTCCATCATTGATCACTTGGAATTGGATTAGCTCTTCTCTATGTTGAAGATATCCACTTCCATCAGAATACATCTAGAGGAACTCTCAATAGGAACGAGTACTCTCACATAGTTGCTATCACAAAGCTTGAATACAGAGAGTCGATTGGATTTCTCCATATTTTTGGCCCACTAATTGGCCTGTCCCTCATTAAATCATTAAAGTCCATCATCTGGAATTGGACACAGTGATGCCATTATCACTCCAATGATGCTACTTTTAATAGGAGAGGATTCATAGTGAAACTCAACCAGTGGTCTTTTTCTGCTAAGAAACACTCTCCCCAGAACATGGGTCATCTAAGGTTTGTTCTGTCAGGTTTTGTTATGGAAAGGGGACCGTGTAGTTACAATTATTTACAAGGTTAATCACCCAGTGGGTAGATGATACAAATTATTCTATTCCTCTTTTTTTTTTTTTTTTTTTTTTCCTGCCTTCCTTGAGCTGCCTTGCCTCATTCTGTTCTCCAGAAGGTAAACAGTAAGAAAAGACAGATATCACATTACTCCCATGGGCAGCCCTGACAAAGTGTTTGGTAGAGAGGAGGTCAAAGCTGTTGCCTACAACAAAGCTTTTGGATTACCAGTGGCCTTAAGTTATCCCAGTCTCTCATAAGCACAAAACAAACAAAAAAACAACTGACTGTACTATGTTCCTTTGAAAATATAAAGCAATTATCAGTCTATGAACAGATAAAATCTCTGTTCCTTTTCTAAAAGGAAAGGGATTGGAGAAAATCCCATTCTCAGATCAGGCTCACTTTCTTTTCTTTTCTTTTTTTAAAATAACTTTTTATTAATACCTTTTATTTTTATCCCATTTTAGCCCTGCCTCCTGAAAGTCATCTCTTGTAACAAAGAATAAAAATGAGGGGAAAAATAGTTCCCCAAAACTAACCAACATATTGGAAAAAGTCTGACATTATATACTGTTTCACACCCTCTGCAAATATAAAATGGAGATAATAGCACTTACAATCTTGTAGTATTATTGTGAAGATCAAATGAAATATTTGTAAAGGGCTTAGCACAGCACCTGGACCATAGTTGCATTTTGTTTTTCGTTCTCCAAGAGAACCATGATATCAAGGAGAAGATGCCAGGACATGCAAGTGAATTGGATTCAAGTGAGGGAGGGCTGGGCAAGGTCACTGGCTTCACTTTCCCCTTCAGAGACATCTGGGTCCATGTGGCAAGATATAGATCAAGATGATGGAGATGGCCCTGGATGCAATGGGAGACCTTGGCCTTTTTAAGCTAAAGTCTCAGTTTGAGGCTGTACCCTTTCAGAGATTAAGGCTAGGCAAGCAAAGAATCTCTTTTTTTATTCAGTCAAAAAAAAAATTAAATACTTAAAAAATATTGAGGTCACCATCATCCTTCTAATCACTCAGGTTCATAAGTTTAGTGCCATCTCTAACATTTCTCTTTCCTCTACCTCTATATCTAATCAACTCTTAAGTCTAATTTATACTATCTCTATAAGGGCAACAATAACAACAAATAAGGTCACTCTTTTCCATATTCCCTTAGCAACAATCAATTCAAACCCTTTTCAACTCTTAAAACCACTATAGTAAGAGTTTCCTAAAATTTTTTTTTTAACATCCCATTTTTCTTTTTTCTAATCCACCCTCCACAAAATTGCAGAAATTATCTATTTTCCTAAAACAAGAATCTAACTAATGGTTTGTTTCACTTTTCTTATTCAAAGACCTTCCACTTTACCTTCAAGATAAAATACAAACCCTTTAGCTTTACCCTTGTGGTCTTTGACAATCTTGTTCCAGCCTGTGTTTTTCAGAATAATTTTCTATTGCTGCCTCATTTTTGAAATTAAATGCCTATCACATTTTCCTTTGTGAACCTTAAAGATGTCAATCAATTCTTCTTTCATTACAGTAAAAATTGGGAGACCCAAATTCTAGTTTAGGCTTTAACTAGTCACGTGTCTCTGCACTAGTCCTTTCTATCTTTGATTTGTTTCTTCAACTAAAAAGAGATAGGGACTAGATCTATGATTTTATCGCTATAGGAAATATCTAGCTGAGGAAATTCTCGATAGTCTTAGTCTTAGAAAGTTGCCTAGAGCAGAGATGTCAAACTTGGTTGTCCACAGGCCTGCATGAAGCCTGCAACACTCCTTAATGTTAACTGTACCAGATTAAAATCTAATTGGGAAATATTTAACAAAATAAATAAAAATATAATAAAACATAGATATGTTAACATATTTTTCATAGTCAATATTTGGTGCCCAGTGATTCTTACTCTACTTGATTTGACACCATGGGCCAATACAATGAGGGGTTAAGTGACTTGCCCAGGATGACATAGCCAGTCTTGTCAGAGGAGGAACTGGAGCATGGATCTCCCTGACTTCAAGACTCTCCATCTATTACAACACACTGCCCTCAAGGGATTGCTACAAAAATTAGATAACAGTCTGTATTTAAAAGTGCTTTAGAAATATATGACATTATAAAACTCAAAAATATTATCATGAATAGTATTTACCTTCTGTTAACTGAGAAATATAAAGGAGATGATAATGGAAATGTATGACCAGAAAAAAACAAAAAAAACACAAACCATAAGCTATTTACATAGCAAGAGGAGGGGTTCCCAGGCAGGAGTATGCTACTAAATGTTTAACAACTGGTTGTCTGGAAAAAATGTACATACTATATACTTTTAAACTTTATCTGCTTTTTCTCTGTCATTTTCTTAAGTATAGACAACCAACAAAGCAACAAATCAAGCCCTTATTTGTATGGTTTGTTAATTCCTAATTAACATGATCTAATAATTAGATCATGAAGGCTCTAGCACACCCCTTTTCTATAGGTTTCTCTATTCAATCAACAGGATCTATCACAGGAAAAACAAACAAACACATCCACAAGAAAAAGATTCTATTTGTAGCAGCTCTTTTTGCGGTGGCAAGGATTTGGAAATTGAGTTAATACCCATCAATTGGGGAATAGCTGAATAAGATGTCATATTTGAATGTAATGGAATGTCATTGTTTTATAATAAATTTTCTGAGTTCAGAAAAGCCTGGAAAGACTTACATGAACTGATGTTAAGTAAAGTGAGAGAACCAAGAGAAAATTATACATAGTAACAGCAAGATTTTGTGATGATTAACCATGATAGATTTAGCACTTTTAATAATACAGTGATCTAAGACAATTCCAATAGATATGGGATGGAAAATGCTATTTACATCCAGAGAAAGAACTATGGAGACTGAATATAGATCAAAGCATATGGGTTTTGCCTTCTGTTTATTTTGTTTTTTCTTGTATTTTTCTCTTTTGTTCTATTTTTCTTTCTCTATGTGATAAATATGAAAATGGGTTAAAATGATTGAATATGTATAACCTATGTAAGATTGTTTCCTGTCTTAGGGAGAGTGAAGGTAAGGAAGTGAGGGGAGAGAAGATTTGGAACACACAATCTTACAAAAATAACTGTTGAAAACTATCTTTACATGTAACTGGAAAAATACTATTTTTAAAAAAAGTCTTTCTTCTCTAGACAACGGTAACAACATATTGAGTAGTTCCCCTTTGGCATATTTTTGGGAGAACATGGACAAAAGTTCCATAGGATGGACAGATATTGATGGTTTGTAATCTGTATCAGTGAGAAAGAGTATCTAATCAAATCAAGGAGATCAATCACAGACCTATCTAAGTATCCAAGTATCCAGATATGACTGAGAGAAATCCAACCCCCAAGATGGCCGGTTGCTTACTTTTTGTATCATAACAGAGACTTTCCATGAGGGACTTGGTCTTTGCAATTATGCAGTGAAAAATCTATACCTTAATAGCTTGTGAAATGGCTGCAGCAGCATTGGCCTTTTGTTCATCTGCCTGGACCAAGAGCTTTTTAGCATCTGCTTCCACTGTCTCTTCTTCAATTTTTACCATCATTTTATCAGTTTCTTCAGAGGTCTTGATCAGCTCTGGTTGAAGGGCAGTTAGTTCTATCTGCATTACAGCCACCTAAAAGAGAAACAGGAAGCAAGGAAAGCAGCAGATCATTTCTTGGCAGAGGATATATGTCAGAATTAGATTCTTATTCAACAAAAAGCTGTGGAGATGAGAGCAGGACTCAAAAATATGGCTTAAAAGGACACTTTACCTACCACTTGAACAAAAATAAAATTGGAGAACAGCTATTGATTTCAACAAGGATCTAGTTAAAAATACATATGTTAGTCAAGAATATTGTCTTTATGATCAAAGGTGCCTGGAGCTGAGGGAATAGAGTATCGGTGAAGTCTCTTCCAATTCTTATTTTTAGATTTGCTTATATGACTACAACCTAATATCTTTTAAATAACAAGTTTAATATCTCTACTTTTAACAAACCTGAAGAGCCATTGATTGGTCTGGAGTTTTGGGTCAGGATGTTTTTTTCCAGACCAAAATCTTTCTTCACTATTCACTATTTATGTAGAATCCCCAAATTATACTGTGATTGACAAGAGAGAAGGGAAGGTAGAAAAGCATTTATATTGTACCTACTATGTACCAGGCACTGGAATAAGCTTTTCTTTTCTTTTTTTATTGAAGCAATTGGGATTAAGTGACTAATAAGTATCTGCAACTGCATTTGAACTCAACAATTCCTGACTTCAGAGCCAATGCTCTACCCACTGCTCTAACTCTATACTAAATATTTTTTTAAAAAAACAAATATTATCTCATGTGGTTTGGTAAGGATCAACTATGAGAAAGTTATTGTTGCTATAGATTTTTATGTTAGTTTTTACTTACTATAACACTATATATTAACATTTGAAGCTCAGATACATACTAAGATTCTGAAAGCCTGTCTTTATTTCTTTTCAGTGGCAATTTACCTGTGATGATGCAAATTCAAGTTTTTGAAGCCCCACTAGGTAACGATTCCTCATCATATCTACCTCTTGTCGTTTGCTATTTAATAGTGTTTTGAAGGTCAGAATCAATTCAAGATAAGATGTTGGAGTAACATAGTTGTGTCTTCGTAGTGTACCATAAAAGTCCACCGAGAGATGTCTCACACTTTCCTGGAAATACTTGCACATGGACACAACCCTGCACAGAATAAACGGCAGTCACACTGAGTCCATCTTTTTCTAAGTAAATTGTGATGGTGCTCACTGATATCTCTGTTTGACTCTATTTATTTTTGCTAACTCAAGTCATATTAAGGGAAATATTAGCCACATTTCCAAACTTCCATAGATAACCAGCCCAATACATACTGTATTCGAACTTCATCATCAAGTTCCACATCTTCTAAAAATTTGTTGGCCACCATCTCTAATGCATCTGTTGGCCAAGACTGAAACCAGTCAATGGTACAGCAATTGATCAAAGAAGGGAACATTCGTAGGCGGTTCCGGAAAGCATCTCCAATTGGACTCATGGCTTTTAGAAAGAAAATACTTTGTTAGTTCCTTTCCTTCCAGTTCCAGGCAGGATGGGACTTTGGGGTTATATTTCAGAATATGGAGGGTACTTATGGGATAATATACACCTTTGGTACTTTTGGAGAAGTTCAGAAGTAATTACACCCTAATCTCTTTGAAAATCTGGAGTCAAAACAGTAAAGGCAGACTTAAAATTTTGGAAACTGTCCCACCAGTCAGAAATCCTTGGGTTCCATTAAACTATCAAGAGACAGAGGTACACATAGCAAGAGGCACTGTGTATGAATATGTATGTGTGAATGATACAGTGGAATGAATGTTGGATTTGGGATTAATGAATTGGAATTAAAATCTTCACGCTGTCTTACTACGTATACAACCTTGGACATATCCTTTGCCACTTTGGGCTTCAGTCATCTTATTTGAAAAATGAGGGGTTGACCTCTAAAATTCTTTCTGGTTCTAAATCTATGACCCTTAGGTAGGGATGAATTTGTTACTTACCTAGAACAATGTGTAGATTTTTTTTTACCCTCTCAATGAAGAAGGAATACATAGCAAGAGGTGTCGCATCAATTTTCCTGCCCTCAGTCCTGGCTGCTGTTTGCATCTTTTCCACAATTTCGGCCTTCTCATCAGCAGGAAAGATATTGGGCACATCACCTGTGTTCAGGAGCATGTTGATATCCTCAACAAATGATTCATCCTTGATCTGATTATCAGCAAACAAGAAAACTGTGCTCTTACTGAGCACTCCAACTTGAAGCATAATCTTTTTTATATCTTCCCTCCAGTCATTGTTGGTATAGTTCTTGGTGATCTCAATCTGATATAACTCATATGAGTTCATGAATGTGGACAGTTTGGAGGCACTCTGCCGCCCACTCCCCCCAATGCCCACTAGCAGTAGATGGCCATTGTCCTGCTTTAGAACCCGGCAGATGCGAGAAATGTGCTCAATAGCAAATCTGAACATGACCAATGACATTGGGGCCTTGCTGATGTTGTTAAACTCTTCTAGGTAATACTCCATGACCGAAGTGAGAGTTTTCAGGTCAGTAATTTCATCATAGATTTTTACATCAGCCTCAGGCTTAAAAAAATCTCCAAAGAACAGACTACGGATATTATCATCCACAATCTTCCCAGTAGGTGATAAATGACTCAGGACCTAGAATAAATTCAATTTAATAGCATTTATTAAGCACCTGCTCTTTTCTAGGCAGTGGGAATACAGACAAAAAAACAAAACAAAACAAGAGTCTCTATACTTAAGGAACTGACATTCTCTGGATAGGGGCAGAGGAAGTAATATGCACACAGATGAGTAAATATAAATTAAAAGCAATTTGGCAGGAAATCCCACTTATATTTTAAATTTACTATTCAAGTACTATAAAGTACTATGTTTTTATCCTTTTCTGAGAATTTTAAGCATTTGAGTATCATTTAAAGAGGCTACATTAAGTGCCTAAAAGGCTTTGTTGCTGACAAATATGCATAATAAAGACAGGAATTTAGGTTAGTTGGATACTCATGGGATAATATATACCTTTGGTATTTTTGAAGAAGTTCAGAAGTAATTACACCCTAATCTCTTTGAAAATCTGGAGTCAAAACAGTAAAGGCAGACTTAAAATTTTGGATAGAGAACTGTGAGTTTGTCTCTGCTGGTCTACCCTTCTTTATTTTGCTCAAATTCATCTATATCCAATCCAGAGAGAATAGTGGGATTATGAGAGAAATTCAACCCTAAATTAGATAGTTATTTGTAATAAAAAGGTTTGGCCTTTGCACAGACAAAAAATTCACAAAGGAATGACTTAATCTTGTAATGATTGTACTCTGCAGTACTCTTGTAGTACTACCAGGCCTTAGTTGCCTATAGGGGTCGTAACTAAATAGCTTTTATGGAGGAAAAGGTCTAGCCACTATAACCTAGCAGATCGACACTAAGATGAAGAAACGATACCAGAGGATAGAGCCAAGGAGGACCCTGTGAATTTAACAAATTAATATTCCCACTAGAAACATTAAGACCAGTGAGGAACAGTGTGAGGATATTACCTTAAAAAACAAACAAACAAACAACAACAACAAAAAAAACCTTTTAATTCTAAATCAAATTCTTTCTATTGTATCTTTGAGTCAAAAAACCAAGATATCCTCTGACCTAAACCAATAAGCCTACTACTGTAAGTCTTTAGATGTCAAAGCACCTAGATGGAGCATTCTTTTAGGGATTTTTGGGATATTCTTAAAGAATCTGCAGTTATCAGTCTTAAGGAATTCAAAGTATAAAAAATTCTTCTAATCAAGGTTACCCTCAACCAGTTGCCTGAGGCACTATGAGATTAAAAGACTCACAGCTACATTACAGGAATTTAGCCTACCTTCTCAACACTTTGTTTGAAGCAGTTAGCTGTGGTCTCCTTTACCATACTGAAGAACACCTGTCTGTCACCACGATCAATTAAGCGATCATAGAAGACTCGATAAATTTCATGAATCCAGAGTCGAATCAGTTTTTCTCCATCCTACAAATCAAAAAGTGAGTATCTGAATTATTCGGAGGAAGAGTTGAAAAACCTAGTAACTTCTTCCTACATTGAATCAATAATTATTAGGATGTGAAAAACTATTGGATAAGTACATTGACATGATTCAAATGGAGCAGGAGACATAATTCATGCCTTAAGAGCTAAGACAAAGTTGATGACATTTACAAAAAACAAACCATATGACTTTTAAGAAAATATAAAGTTAAGAGATGAGATTTGATACTAATTGAATATCAGTCAAGCAACTTAAATGTCCTCAATTTTGGATTATAGAAGAAGAATGATAAAGACTGAAAAATGAAGGTATAAATCCTGGTAATTTTGTTTCTCTGACATAGTGTACACACATCATGCATGTTCTGTATTTCAAGTAAAAGTTTAGCCAACAACAACCATTTATTTATTCAGAGAGGTATGTTTCTTGCCCCTAAGACACAATCTATTAAGAAAGAGAAAACACATAGAAAAATAATTCTGCAAACTTGATAAACCCATATACCTAATTTACCTAATGCCATATTCTTTAGAGGAAAAGACTGTCTCAATCTCAGATAATAAATAGTAGTATTTCGTTATTTTTATTATAATATTTATTTTAAAAAAAAAAAAAGAAGCTAACCTGCAAGCGAGTGTGAGGACACAGCAATACCCCTTGAATAACCCGTGAAAAATCTCTTAAATTAAACACATAATGAGATTTGGAGGGAGTTGGCAGGAAATTCTCCACTGCAGCTCTGTAAATGGTCATTGTTGCTTGAATCATCATCTTTCCAAGTCTTGGAAAAATAGCAAAGTTACAATGTCATGAAAAATTTGGAAAGTAACATCTCCTTCATCCCTTCGCCTTCAGGATATTTGGTTTTCTTACCTTAAAAAGCTTACATCAAATCCTTTCCCAAAGTGCCAGTCAACAATGGAGGTGAAAATCCTGCTCAAAATTTCATCCTCAAAAGCATTGATAGAAAGAATATTCAAGTGCCGGGTGAATCGTCCTGAAAACCAGACAGATAGATAGATACACGTGTGCGCACACACATACCTGCCTTTTGGACCAAATAGCAAGGTCACTTTTCCCTCTCATCAAATGCAAAGGAGGGTATGATATTTGACTTCTTTCTAAGATACATGTTGAAAATGGGAATTTCATCTTCTTAATGCTGATGAGGGGATATTTCCAGAATTTTTTCTCTACATATATATAAATATATGTAGACCCTGAAAGGTTATCTAATGCACATCTTTGCCTTCAGACAATATGACAGAAAAGCTATAATTAAAGCATAGAACTTTAAAGGTCTTACTTTGGAAGGAACCTTATGGGTTATCTATTATTAATAAGCCATTTGCTTCCACCTTCAGTGAAAGAAAATTATGTAGGCTATGGAATAGAAGACTTGAACCAAAGAAGAAAGAGAAGAAGCTATGAAAATTTGAAGGGTCCTTAAAGAGAATGGGGCACCTATGTGAAATGATAAAGCACTGGAGTCAGAAAGAGGAGTTCAAATGTGACCTTAGACATGTATTACCTGTGTGACTCTGAGCAAGTTACTCTTCCCTGATTGCCCACACTATCCTCCAAAAAAATACAACTACTAAGATTGCATTTGGTGAGGTGAGACAGAATTTGAAAGGTTCAGAAGTTGAAAGAAGACAAAGATTTGAAGGCTATGAACTAAAAAAGGGCTAAGGAAATGCTGGAAAGTTGAGAAATCAAGTCAAAAGAGAATTTGAGGAAGATGAACATTACTAGAAAGAGAATAAAATTGAGAAGAGAAGAAGAAGAGAGGCAAAAAAAAAAAAGAAGAAGAAAAATAAAAGGAAAAAGGCTTCAAGAAGGTGGTGAAAATTAAGGAGGAAGAAAAGAAAGTTGGTAAAAACAAGGTAAATAAAACAAGTTTATGAGACAAGGCAGGGAATTATTTAAATCAAAAGAAAAAAAGGAAGGTATACCCTACAAAACACTTTTGAAGTGAAAATGAAAATGGTACCTTAGGGGCTGAAGATTTCAATAAGTAATCTGATAATTCAATTTTATTTTATTTTTGGTTTCAAATTCTTCCCCTTCATTGAGAAGGTAAGAAAAATAAAATCCATTACAAATATATATATATATATATATATATATATATATATATATATATATATATATATATATATATATATATATATGTAGTCTGAAAATAATTTGCTATCTAGTGTTCCAAGGACAATAAAGCTCTGAGAATTTTACTTTCAGCAAAGTAAGAGCAGGGAGAATTTTCTGGTTACCTACATAGTGGTTGCAATGTTTGTATTCATGCTATGACTAAGTAATCTTTTGCTATCTATTCTAAAAGATTTAGGCCAATCTCCCAACTGGAGGAGAAGGCTAGAAGTTTCTAGGAACTTCTCTACTTACCAGATTACTAATAAGAATTAAGTTTTCCATGATATTCACACACATGTATTGTACCTAGACTATATTGTAACACATGTAAAATGTATGGGATTGCCTGTCGTCGGGGGGAGGGAATAGAGGGAAGGGGGGTAATTTGGAAAAATGAATACAAGGGATAATATTATAAAATATATATATATATATATATATATACATATATATATATATAATTTAAAAAAAAAAAAAGAATTAAGTTTTCCAAAACAGAATAAAGGCTCCAATGTAAAAATAACAACAAAATAAGTTTGAAAAGATAAAGGGAAAATCCTGAACCATCATGGCAGAAAATTCAGTGACTCAAATATGCCACTGAAAAGGCAGAACCACTGAATGCATGTATCTTTTTATCACTGAGAGGGTTAATTTCTTGTGCGGACCAGTTATCATTGGTCGAAACCAAGATGGGGAAAGACACAAAGTAGAAGGGATCTACTTGGATCTAAGTAATAGGTAGGAGGCTCTTCCAGAAGAGGAAGAAAATAAATGTTTGACCTACAAAGGAATGATAATAGTGATTCACAGGTGAGAGATAAACCTTCCATTGTGAGCGAGAAGAAAAGGAGATAAGTAGTGGAGATTGGTATCTTCCATCTAAGGAAATAAGGCATCTACTTAAAATAGACTTGCATAGAGAATAATTCAGGTGTGTGGAAACATCCAGCTTGGGCTGTGTGTAACTGTGATTATTTGTCAACCTGATGACAGATCTGCTACCTTTATATCAAGAAATATATATTAGGATGTGAACAAGAATCTCCCAAGATTTTTTGAATCAGATAATTATGGCCCAATTCTAATCATTTACAGGGTACAAATGACATTGCCAGAAGGAATTTTTCCTTTTAGATAGTTTTGTTAAAAATCGTAAAATCTTGGGGAAGAAATTGAAGACTTTCTGATCAAAGGTGGAGATTTCTTTCCTGATTCCAGTCAAAAAAATAGACTTCAGAAGAAAAAAGATTTGGGAAATGAAAATAGCTGGTTAAGAAGATGATGTTTGAGAATAAATTTTTGATTTTTGGACTATGGCACAAAATACAGAAATGGCATTCTCCTTGCCATTAATAAAGTTTACCTAATTTTGTGGCTTGATTCTATGAGTATATTGTTAAATATAGGGAAGCATTTCAGAGATAGAATGAGTATAGCATATCAAAATGTCAACCTCTATCAATATAAACACAATCAGAATATATATGAAGAAAAAATTCTGGAAATGATTCCACCAATGGTAGAAAGAGGGTCAACACATTTCTTTTCTTTATATAAGACCTTTAAAAAAATCTAATAAAAAGAACTATATACAGGAAAAGGAAAAAAAAAAAAAAAGGCGGGAGGAACAACTAATATTATCACCAAGCTAGATTCCATAGAAATAACTATTAAAATAAGAAGAAAAATAGCAATACTGCCATCCCGAAATTTACAGAAGACAAATTTCAAGAAGGAAATCAACAATTAACTCATGACATCTAATGTCTACCCCTAAATGCACAAAGACTGCATATAAGCAAAGTGAACTAAAGATTTCAATGTAAGAAGGTGGACTTGATGTCATAGTTATACTTGGTAGAATAAGATACATGGCTGGAATAGGACTGTACAGATAAACCTTGTTCAAAAGAAAAAGAATAGATAGATGGAGAGTGGGGTGGAGGGAGTAAAATTTAAAAAGATAAGCCAGCTAGATGGTACAATGGATAAACAGAGCATAGGACCTAAAGTCTGGAATTTTAATTCGACTGATTCTGGGGCAAATTACTTTACCCCCATCAGTATGGATTGGAGCAAATATTCAAATCTTCAAAACTTGTCAAATTTATTGTAGAGGGGATTCTTATTTGTATATGTGGATCGTCTTTGAAGTTCCTTCTTAATCTGAGGTTCTATGGGATTGAGTTCAACTGCTTCTTATTTCAGATCTTCCTTGATTGCCCATTCTAGTCCCATAATTCTCTATTGTAAAATTTTTTTTTTTATATCTAACCCAAGTTCCTACTGTTACAGATTGTTTTGCTCTGGTTTAAAATGGAAATAGGCTCCTTGTTCTGTTGCTGAAACAATGGCTTGATTTTTGTTTTTGCTTTTTCCCCTTTACATACCTGTAATGTTGTTCCTTCCCCCTCCTGGAGGGCCCATAGCTGACACGAATAGTATATCTACTATGTCCAACCTGGATGTGTCCTTCTTGTCATACCAATGGCCATGGTCAATCCACTGCCTCAGGAGCTCAATGGGAGGCTGAGCCCCATATATCTCTTTGGCCGGCATGTTGAGATCATCTGAGGAAAGCAGTTATTCTTGAATGAGAAAGCTAGGAATAAATGTGGGGACCTGATGCCTGCCTTCTGCCTTTTGCTATTTTCTATGTTGCCTAGAAGGATAAAGAGATTCTCAACTGAGGAATGCAATCCCAAGTTTTCCATCATCTGTTTCATATCCTGGCCCAGTTACTTTGCCCTCTGCACAGGGAGCAGGCAATTTAATTACATTGTTATAGAAGTAGGATGAAAAGAAAAAAGGCCTGAGGATTTGTTCTTGACCCTTTTTCTTAGATCTCTGTCTCCTATGATTTTTAATGTTAAGTATTATCAGAGCTGTTTTCCTTCCCCAAAAAGATTTTAATAAATGACAATCAAAACGAATCAATTAGAACTCACATATATTGTTTATACAATACATAAAATATTTTGTATCTTGTTTTACATCTCAATGATGTACTTAAGTAATATTTGGGTACAATTACTTGAGTGTTGTGTTGTGCTCCATACAAGATTCCATGAGGGCAGATATTGTCTCTTATAAAAATTGTTATTTTGGAGCTACTAGATGGAACAATAGATACAGCATTGACTTTGGAAGCAGGAGGACTTGAGTTCAAATCCAGCCTCAGACTAGATGCATACTAGCTATGTAATCTAAGGCAAATCTTCTTTTCTCTCATATTCATTCTCTCTCTCTCAACTTTTAATAATAGCTTTTTATTTTTAAAATACATGCAAAGATAGTTATCCGCATTCACCCTAGCAAAACCTTGGACTTAAATTTTTTTCTCCTTCCCTTTCCCCATCCCCCTCCCCTAAACAGCAAGTAATTTAAGTTAAACGTGCAATTGTTCAAATATATTTCCACATTTATCATGCTGCACAAGAAAAATCAGATTAAATAGGAAAAAAGTGAGAAAGGGAAAAAAAGCAATAAATAACAGCAAAAAAGGTGAAAATACTATGCTGTGATCCACATTCAGTCCTCATAGTGCTCTTTCCAGGTTCAGATGGCTTTGTATATCACAAGTCGATTGGAATTGACTTGAATCGCCTCATTGATTCCAATGAGCCAAATCCATCACATTTGATCATCATATAATCTTGTTATTGCTGTGTACAATGTTCTCTTGGTTCTGCTCACTTCTCTTAGCATCAGTTCTTGTAAATCTCTCCAGGCCTTTCTGAAATCATCTTGCCAAACACTTCTCATGGAGCAATAATATTGCATTATTCATACACTATAATTTATTCAGCCATTTCCCAACTGATGGACATTCACTCAATTTCCAGTTCCTTGCCACTACAAAAATGGATGCTATGACATTTTCGCACATATTGGGGTATTTCTGAGCAAGTCTCTTAACCCCAGTTGCCTTGTCAAAACAAACAAACAAAACTCTGTACTTTCCCTAAAGCCTAACATAGTGCTCTAAACAGAGTGAATGCTTAGTATGTCTTTTGAATGAATGCATATCACTTTTCTAGGTGCTATAAGAGAGCCAAAAATATATATATATAGGCCATTACCCTCAAAAAAAACTATATGGTATTTGAGAAGACAAATAAAATTTGCAAAAGATTTGTGATTTGGTCAGCATGATGATCTTTGGTGCTAAGAAAATGATACCCTTTCTCAGTCTTCCTAAATCTTTGTTAGGTCCTAGGAAGTTGTCTCAGATACATGACAGTTAAATGACTTGTCCAGGGTCACAGAGCTAATAAGTATTTAAGGTAGAATTTGAACTTAGGTCTTTTAGACTCCAAATCAAACACTTAATTTTTTTCCCATTTTTTCTTTATTATTATAGCTTTTTATTTACCAGATATATGCATGAGTAATTTTACAACACTGACAATTGCCAAGCCTTTTGTTCCAATTTTTCCCCTCCTTCCTCCCACCCCTTCTCCCCCAGATGGCAGGTTGACCAATACATGTTATATATATTAAAGTATAAATTAAATACATATACATATACACACACACACACACACACATGTCCAAACAGTTATTTTGCTGTACAAAAAGAATCAGACTTTGAAATCGTGTACAATTAGCCTGTGAAGGAAATCAAAAATGCAGGCAGACAAAAATAGGAGTATTGGGAATTCTATGTAGAAGTTCATAGTCATCTCCCAGAATTCTTTCCTGAGCATAAACTGGTTCAGTTCATTACTGCTCTATTGGAACTGATTTGGTTCATCTCATTGTTGGAGATGGCCACGTCCATCAGAATTTGATCATCATATAGTATTGTTGTTGAAGTTTAATTTTTTTAAATATAGCTTTTTATTTTCAAAATACATGCAAAGATAGTTTTTCACATTCATCCTTGCAAAACCTTGCATTCCAAATTTTTCTCCCTCCCTCTCCCCTCTTCTAGACAGCAAATACAAACTGTACACTTAATAGATATTGTCCTCATAAGGAGGCATAAATGCATAAGATCATAGAATTAGAATTGGGAGGGACCTTAGAGATCTCTTAGTCAAATCTCCTCATTTTACACTTGAAAAAACTGAAGCCCAGAGAAATTGACTTGCTCATGATTGATTGCACAAAAATTTTTCAATCAATTTTCATCAATAATGTGAAAGGTGATTACTACATTCCATCTTGTGTCATATTTCTTAATATAATTCATATCTCCCCTATTAGATTATGACCTTTTGAAGTCAAAGACCATTTTGGATTTTCATTTTTGTATCCCTGATACAGTGTACATATTTGACACCTAAAAGTTTTTTCTAAAAGGATGGTAATATCCTGATCTATATATTTACTAAAGAACAAAAAAAAAAAAAGTCTTAAATTTCATTACAAATCTTTTTTTTTAAACCCTTGAGTAATCAAAAGACAACAAATAATTAGTTACTGAATCAGTACTATAGAAAGTGAGACTATCATAAGATCATAGGATAACAGAGTTAAACTACCTATTATGTCACCTCATTCTACAGATTAGGAATTGAGATTTAGAGAGGTTAATATCATACAACTAGGAAGTGTCTAAAGTAGGATTTCAACCCAGATCTTCCAGACTCCAAGTGAAGTAATCTATCCACTATACTATGTTGCATCCCTGAGAACCTCAAAATCCAAATCTCTTTATTTACAAATAAGGAAAATGAAGGTTAGAGACATGAGATCATAAAGGTGGAAAAAGTGGAGCTGGGACTTGAAATGAGGTGCTTTGACTAGTATTCTTTTCACTGTATCATATTGCCCTCAAAATGGACAATCCATAATCCTTTTTTAGAAGCATGCTCTAAAGGGGCTCTGAACAGGAAAATATAGCCCCTTCAGCAAGTAGTTGTCTTAGGGCAATCTCTTTTGACCCTTAGGATCTTTGCTGCTTTCCCATAGGAACTAAGAAATACTGAAATGGTAGTGGGCACAGTAACACACTGAATCTGTTCCATGATCATAAGTATTTATCAAGAGATTGGGCTAATAACAAAAGCATTATAACTTCACAATTGGTTTTTTAGTTGTGGGTGAGTATAAGGGAGAGAACCTAGAACTCAAAAATTTTAGAAACAAATGTAAAAAAATTTTTTTTTGAATTTAATTGGGGAGAAATATTAAATAAATAAAACTAAAAAATAGCTAGCATTTTTATGGTGCTTTAAAGTTTGCAAAGCATTGAATGTATGCTTGTTTTTGATCTTCACAAGGTGTGTTAGATAGTATGCTATCCTCATTTTACAGATGAGAAAACTGAAGTTGACAGATGTTAAATGACTTGCCCTATGTCATCCAGCTAATAACTGTTTGAGGCTGGATTTGAACTTAGGTTTTCTTGATTATCAGAGTTCTATTCACTTAGCTGGGTTTTTTTTTTTTTTTTTTTTTTTTTTTTTTTTTTTTGAGAAAGAAAAGGAACCTTTTTTTTTTAGGATGCACTTTCTTTTCTTTTTTTTTGTTTGTTTGTTTGTTTGTTTGATAAATTAGACCTTTATTAGAGAAACTTGCTTCAATTCATTTTTCATAATTATTCTTGCTAACTCCCCCTTCCCAACTCCATTTATCCTATTTTCTCTCTCCTTTCAACCCCAAAAGTGTTTTTACTTCTAAATACCCCTCCATAATCTGCCCTCTCTTCTATCAGTCCCTTCTCCCTCTTCTTATCCTCTTACTCTCCTAATGTTCTATAGGGTAAGATAAGATTTCTATGCCAAATTGAGTGTGTATGTTATTCCTTCTGTGAGCCAATTTTGATGAGAGTAGGATTCATTCATTCCCTCTTTACTTCCCCTCTCTTCTTTCCACTGTAAAGCTTTATCTTGTCTCTTTTATGTGTGATAATTTACCCCATCCTACCTCTCCCTTTCCCTTTCTCCCAGCACATTCCTCTTTTGCACCTTAATTTTATTTTTTTAGATATCATCCCTTCACATTCAACCAGCATCTGTCCCCTCTGACTATATATACTTCCTCTTTTTACCCTAATAATGAGAAAGTTTTTGTGAATTACAAATATCATCTTCTCATGTAGGAATGAGAACAGTTTAACCTTATGAAGTTCCTTATGAAAAAGCACTTCATTTTTAAGGAAGTTGCTGAAAGAATGAAAGGAAAGAGAAGGGGGAAAAGGCAGTTTCTCCACAAAGAAAGGTCAACTTACCCACAAATACCACAGCTTTTTTTCCCACAGGTGGTCCAAAAAGACCTTTCCTTCGCCGATCCAGCTTTGACATGATTATGTCCTGGGTCTGATTGGCTGAGGTTCTGGCAGAGAAATTGATGCAGTTTGGCAGAAACAAGTTCTTGGGCAAGCGGACCAGAAAATTGTTTGTGATAGCTGACTTGCCAGTTCCTGTAGGGCCCACAAAAAGCATGGGAATCTCATGGTTCAAGTAGACTTTCAGGAAGAAGGTTTGACGTGCTGTTTCCATAGTTGGGATAATGAGTTCAGAAACCTGTTCAGAGAAAAACCAAACCTTAGTGTCTAACATAGAAAAGTCGTATCTTCAAGATCTATAAAGGGCTGGGGTTGTTGGCTTCCAGGTGGAAGTAGATTACAAACACAGATGTAAGGAAAAGCAGACATCAGGAAGAATCATATTCAGAATTTTTGAAATAGAATCAGAAAGTGAAAAAAATCTTATATTATGAATAATAACTAGAATTTATATGGTAGCTTAATATCACAAAAGTGCTTTACAAATATTATTTCATTTTATCCTCATAATAATCTAGGTAGATTGAGGCTATTGCTATTCCCATTTTACAGATGAAGAAACTGAGGCAGATGTTACTCAACTTACTTATGGACATACAGTTAGTAAGTTTCTAGGGCTAAATTTGAACTCAAGTCTTCTCTGACTCCAGATCTATATCCTAGAAGTGAGTGACTCTGCTATCTCAGATCATATTCATTGCAAACACTCATTTTTCCTCCTTATAGTGACTTTTTCCTAAAGAGTTCATAGTATACTTCTACTGATATTTCCTATCTTCACTATTTCTGAGAGTAAAGAATTTTATTCTCCCCATTTTGTAGAGCTGAAAACTGGAGAAAGCATACAATGGGCAGAATCAAGAGAGGAACCCAGATCTCCTCTTCCAGTCCAGAATACTTATTCCACTCTACAAGTGATTATCTACCTTTCTTAGATCATAGATCAGTGGGAGAACATCCCTTCTTTCATCTTCCTAACACCTATTGACTTCAACACAAACACTTTAAAAGTCCCTCTATATTTAAGGTATTATATTACACTATAGGAACACAAAGACAAATTTGAGATCATGTCTGGAATTAACGAGCTTACATTCTACTTTTTAGAATTTCTAGCTTTTGGTCTGACCATATCACCCTCCATCTACTCAGCGAGTTCCAATGGCTTCTTATTATTTCTTGGATGAAAATAGCTTTTTAAAGCCCTTTAAACTTAGCCACTTTGCTCATTGGAGATACCCCATTCCAGCTCCACTACCAGTTCCTCCAACACAATCCCACTGCCTATCATTTATCTTATGCCAATTCCTAGGATGGAAATTTCGCTTAATCCAGAAGGCTTTTCCCATTTTATCCATATTCTTATTCCTTCTTTTCTGAGATTACTTTCCATCTACTCTCTTTTTTTGGCTCTACCTAGTTGTTTACTTGTTTCTGTCAATAGAATGAAAGTTCCTTGAGGAGAGGGACATTTCCTGATCTACACTTCCCCTTTTGTAGCTTGTCATTCTATGTCAGTCAATAAGTATTTATTAAGTGCCAAATACTTGCCTGAGGTTGATGGGGGTTGAGATTCCTTTCTAATTGTCCAGCCCATGACTGACCTTGATTCATAAATGCTGGTTAAAGGAACCCTTTGAATATCTGGGCCCAGCCCCACTATCAGCTCAGCTTCCCCCAGCCCTCACCTGATCTGAGCTAACTGAAAAGCTGCCGAGAACTTAGGGGTACTGCCCATCATCTTTTGGGTATAAAAGAGGTGAGCCAGAACACCCTCATTGCAGAAGCCCTCCCAGCCAACACATGGTATCCTTCCAGCTATGTAGGGGTTCCTGCCCGCCAGCGGCCACCTTTGGCCCTGGCGTCTTTCTAACTGAGCTTTACTTCCAAATTCCTACAATAAACCTTTTATTTATCAATCTAGGTTTTCGGGCCTGTAAATTCATTTTACAGGGGACACTGCGCCTCATGGGATTATCTATGCGCTGAGAAATGGGGTTCCCCCTTTCCTTTCCCTCATTAAGGTTACAAAAAGAGGCAAATGACAGTCCCTGCCCTCAAGGAGCTTACTATTGCAGGAGACAACAAGCAAAAGCATAGATATAAACAGAGTAAATAGAAAATAATTAAAAAGAGGAAAGGCAGGAGAGTATTTGCCAAAGGCTTCCTGTAAAAATGTGATTTTAGTTGGACCGTGAAGAAAAGGCAGGGAAGACAGAAGTTAGAGATGAGGAGGGAAGACATTTCAGGGATGAAAAATACCCAAGGAAAATGCCTGAAACTGAAGAATGCATGTAGTAAGATGTGAGAATACTAGAAAGGGGAGAGAGAAAGAGAGAGAGACAGAGAGAGAGAGAGAGACAGAGAGAGAGAGAGAGAGAGAGAGAGAGAGAGAGAGAGAGAGAGAGAGAGACAGAGACAGAGAGAGAGACAGAGAGAGGGAGAGAGAGAGAGAGACAGAGAGAGGGAGAGAGATTACGCTATATCACAGTTATAAGGAAGTTTGGAAGAGGACAGTGTTTGCGGGAAAGATGATGAGTTTCATTATGGACATGTTGATTTTAAAATGTCTACTGGATAGTTAGTTCAAGATATATGAAAGGCATTAGGAGATGCAAGTGTGGAAGTCAGCAGAGAATTTGGGGCTAAAAAGGTAGATATGACAATCATCAGTGTAGAGATCGAAATTAAATCCAAGGGAAAAGATGGGATCACTAAGGGAAGTGATATAGAGGGAGAAAGAAAAGAGACCCAGAGCAGAATCTTTGGAAATACCAATAGTTAAGGGTATGACCTGGAACCTTTTCCAGGTTTCCTCTCTCTTCCAAATTACCTTGCATTGATTTTTTTCTATGTTTTATATTTACTTTGTTTCCTGTTAGAATTTAATAATAATAAATAGTAGTACTAGCTAGCATTTATATAGCATTTTTAACATCTGTGAAGGGCTTTAAAAATATTATCTTACAAGAATCCTAGGAACTAGGTGCTATTCTTATCCCCATTATATAGAATAGGATCTTACAGCTAGTAAATTCATCCTTTTGCTAGATTTGAACTCAGGTTTTCCTGACTGCAGGTCTAGCACTCTATCTACTGTTCAACCTGACTGCAAGCTCCTTGGAGATAGGGACTGTTTTACATTTGTCTTGCTATTTCCCAGGACCTTGCATAGCTATCCAATATAGGTTAAACATGTGCAATTCTTCTAAACATCTTTCCACATTGTGATAAGGTCTTTTTTTTTTTTATTTAGAATTTTTTTTCCCACAGTATATATGCATGAGTAATTTTTTTTAATAATATTATCCCTTGTATTCATTTTTCCAAATTATCCCCCCCTCCCTCTACTCCCTCCCCCCGATGACAGGCAATCCCATACATTTTACATGTGTTGCAGTATAACCTAGATACAATATATGTGTGTAAATACCATTTTCTTGTTGCACATTAAGTATTAGATTCCGAAGGTATAAGTAACCTGGGTAGATAGACAGTAGTGCTAACAATTTACATTCACTTCCCAGTGTTCCTTCTCTGGGTGTAGTTGTTTCTGTCCATCATTGATCAGCTGGAAGTGAATTGGATCTTCTTTATGTTGAAGATATGTGATAAGGTCTTAATAAAGGTTTGTTGATTGATTAAAGAAATAACAATCACAAGTAATAATATACACATAATTTCAAGAGGGGAAGAGCAATAACAGTCAAGGGGAGGGGTATATTAGGAACAAATCCCCATAGGATGTAACACTTCTGATGAACCTTAAGAGGAGAAGGTAGGGAGATAAAGTAAGTCCAAACATGGGACATTATCTAAGCAAAGGCACAAAGATAGGTGTCATGTCCAGTTACGAGCTAGGAGGTCAGTGCCTGGAAATAGTGAGTATATATAAGGAAGTGATGTGAAGTAAATCTGGAAAGATAAGTTCCAAATTATGTTGTGATTTAAATGGAGATTTCTGTGTCATAGCATAAACCCTGATGCCCTAAAAGCCACCTAGGGGATTCTTTTAGGTCACTTTGAGGATTGGGACTCCGGCTTATTGTTTCTGTTATATGCCACACTTCTAAGTGATTGTAATGATCAATCTTAGAACAGATAATGCCTCCCTCTGTTTTCTTAATTAGTTGTTGTCCTTCATTCTCAAAAAGGATCAAAATGACATCACTATGTTAGAGTCAAGTTACAGAGTGTCCAGCTGTGGCTGATCAGACTAATATGAACTTGGAATGCTCAGCCACAGGTTGGGCACAAATAATCCACATGAATATTTAGGATGGATTTTTAAATTTTGCACAGCTCATATTTCTTTTTGAGTTATTTCAATTACTCTTTGCCCATAAAGCATGGCAACTTTCTTGATGAAAGCATGCCCTGCTGAGCAGTCCTGTGCCTGTGTCTCCCATGTGATACAAATACAGCACATTATGATTGTTGGATGCAATCACTATGACTTGCTTTTGTTTAACTACTTTTTTGTATGAAGGAAAGTTACAATCAGGGTGAGACTGGAGGTGTTCTATCCAGGAATGATTGAATTTAAAAACAAACAAAAAGGGTATCAAGAACACTTTTTTAAAAAAGTAGTATCTTCCATGACTAGGCCAAGGAAATAATTTCATACTATAGACACATAGTTTTCATACTATGGAGAATAGATTTTATACTATGGAGACAAACTATACATTGGAGGGCATGGGTTTTGGCACAAGGAATTCACAATGCATTTGGTTTTATGTAAATTCTAGAGGCTCAAATAATTATGTGATGAAATTAAAACAAAAACCAAATGTTCAGATGTTGCCCACACATATGGAGAAAACCAGTAGGCAGTCTTCATCCAGAGAAAACTCAATGCATAAATTTAATACATACCTTTTTTAGGACAAAAAGGGAAATCACAAGAATTAAACCACTAGGAGGGTTATATTTAAAATACTGGATTGTCAGTCTCACATAGACAGAGCTGAAATGTATCCTAATCAGAGAATGAAGTCATCACAATTTCATGTCCCTTTCCATTCTCTTGTTCACAGTTCTAGATATCAACATGGTACAGTAAAGAAAGCACTAATCCTAAGAGCAGAGAACCCAGATTTAAATTCCCTTTCTTATCTTTACTATCTATGTGATCTTGGGTATCACTCTGGTCTCAGTCTCTTATAAAAAAAATAACGGAATTAGGCTAAAGGGTCTCTGAGGTCTCTGCAACTCTTTATTTATTATCCAAAATGATGATCCTGAAACTTTTTAAAGTCCTCAATCATCCCACCAAAAATTGGTTATATTCACTTAACTCTGCTTACAAATGCAGAGAAATGGATTTTTTAAAATGGTTAAGACCAAACAAAAGTAGAAGATTCCATTAAATAAATCTCCTTTCTCCCTTTCCCCAACTATTCTGCTTCCGTCTTTATTCATCTATTAGGTAATAGGAAATCATTCTCTAAGATTTTCTGGTAAAGTTAGATATCTTTTTGGCTGTATTAGTTTTAATATAGGCTTAATACAGGGATTCATTTATGAGGTCCAGAGTAAAAGCTTAATAATGCTGATTTATAGCATTGAGATTTCTATATTCATCTTGGCAGATTTTTTTCCCAGAAAAATCACCAAATTAGAATGCCCATGAAGGCTAACTCCTCTCTTACCTTTGCATTATTTGGGATTATCTGCTCATCTTTGGTGATGTAGTCTGTCCACAAATTCCACTGTCCGCTGCCATGCTTATGAAAATAATAGTCATAGATGCTCCCTAGACCAAGGAAGTAGAGGAGATCATTCAGATGCATAAAGATCAAAGTGTACATTTATTGTATTTAACTTTTTTGCTTAATAGAAATCATAGGAGCTAATGAAAGAGTTCTTGTTCTGGAGTCAACAAATAGTTCTGCTATTTATCACATGTATGATATCCTGGATAAGTCATTACCTCCCAGGGCCTGCTTCTTCCTCTGGGAATGAGACAGACTAGATCAGTGGTGTCAAACTCAAGTAGAAATGGGGGCCACTAAACCATACATACAAATCTCTGCAAGTAATATTTTGACTTAGAAAATCATAGATTTACATATTTATTTTATATTAATTTTGTTAAATATTTCCCAATTACATTTTAATCGGATTCAGAATGTTCTTGGGAGTATTATGGGCCATATGCCATCTGAAAGTGATTGACATCTCTGAGCTAGATTACCTTCAAGGTAATCTCTAGATTTCAGCTCTAGATTCTATGATAAAGCCCAATGGGAGTTTAAAAGTGGCTCATTCTCTTGTATTTACTGATAAAGAAACAAACCCATGTGGGGGCGTATGGTGGGAACTCACAGGTCTGGAAGAAGGGTATTGGCTCTATACAGACTATGCCTGGACCGGCCATTAATCTATTAGAACTGTTATCATTCATCCCTCTTGGGTTGTATGTCCATCCCAGTACCTAGAGCAGAATTTCTTTACGTGGGGCCCTCAAGGATAAATTACAAGGGGTCTGTGAACTTAAATGAGAAAAATTTATGTCTCATTTATTTCAATATAATCTGTTATACAAATTTGTAACTTTATGTAGTTCATTTTACATAACTAAAAACATTTTCCTGAGAAAGGATCTATAGACCTCACCAGATTTCTTTATTTTCCCTGATTTTTCTATTTGATATTTTCCTAGTTACATGTGAAACAATTTTTACATTTGTTTTTAAAACTTTTGAGTTCCAAATTCTTTCCCTTCCTCTGCACTCTTACCCCCCTCCCCATTAAGAAGGTATATATAAAGTTAGGCAAAATATTTCTTTTAAAAGTCATGTTCTGAAAGAAAACATAAATCTCCCAACTACCTCCCACCCACTCCCCCCAAAAAAAACCCTCAAGAAAAAATAAAGGCTTAAAAAAAGATATACTTCAATCTCTATTCAGACACAATCGGTTCTTTCTCTGGATAAGGATAGCATTTTTCATCATAAGTCCTTTAGAGCAATCAATGGATCATTGAATTGCTGAGGACAGCAAAGTCATTCACAGCTAATCATCACACAATATTGCTATTACTTTATACACAGTACATTTCACTTTGCTTGAATTAATGGAGGACTTTCCAGGTTTTTCTGAGAACATCCTGCTCATCATTTACCATAGAACAATAATATTATATCATAATCATACCACAATTTATTTCCAATTGATGGGTACCCCCTCAGTTTCCAATTCTTTGCTCTGAGAAGAGAGCTGCTATAAATAATTTTGTACATATAGATCCTTTTTCCTTTAATCTCCTTTGGGATTCATGCCTAGTAGATCAAAGGATATGCATGATTTTATAGCCTTTGTCTTCACTAGATTTCTAGAGGAGTTCATGACCAAAGAATGTTAAATATTTCTGACCTAGATAACTTTAAAAAAAAACCCAAAAAGACCCAACAAACAGATGTGCAATCTCTACCCAAAAGCATTGTTTATCCTTCCCCTGTAGAGAGAAGTAAGAATCATCAGAGAAGATAATAAATCCGTGGCCTAAGATCATGAGCAAATCATTGGCAGCTGAGAAAAACCAATATCAGCTCTTGTTCAACAAGAAGCTGAAATATTTGTTAACTATTTCTGTATTCATGTCTTTAGACATTCAAATCCCCACAGCATAAAATTCAGTAAGCTCGGTAGAGTGATTGCACATCTAGGTTGCCCCAGCAAAATTTATCAGTGCCCACTTCAGTGTGGAAACCCTAGATCATGGACTTTATGGGCTTATGAGTATCTAACCTTGAAGTATTAATTCCAGCTCCAGCTACATCTCTGCATGTCTCAGTTCAGCACTTTTGCTCCTTGAATTTGGCAGAAGCATTCCATAAAGTAGCTTCCAAATCTGATCTCATGAATAGACCCAGAAACCAACACTATTTGAGATCAAGTCAAGGCTTTCACCCTGAGAATATTTGTTGGAGGGATCTAGAAAAAGAGCTGGGAAGGCTATCCTTCATTTACATTTTATTTTATCCCATCAGTCTTTTCCCCATGTGGGACTGTCATATAGAGGAGATTATATCTACTAGCATGAATATCCCTCCAAACAACTTTGTGATTATTATTGTACCTTACTTTTTATATATATATTGAAACCTCTATCAAATCTTTATTCCCTTAGGACACAGGATCCAAACTAGTAGAAAGCAATAAACAGGTTACCTTTTTCTGGAAATATGTTGTTTTTGGTGATTTTGACACTTTTGGGACGAGGGTTGTTGTTATCTGTGCCCATCAGCAAGTTGCGAAAAAAACCATCAAATTTCTTTCTGCTTTCCGCATTGATGGTCCCTGCCACTGACCATACCAGAGAAAAGAGGAAGAGGCCTTGGAGCCAGAGGAATATCTGCTGGTTAGTCAAGTTTTCTCCATCATAGTCTGGATCAGCCACAGCTCTAATTTCATCTAAAAAAACAATAATCCAGATCTTTAAAATCACAATTGGCAGTACAAACCCATCCTTCCCCTATCATTTCTGAGAGCCATGAGAAGATTGAGAGTTGGAGAAAGCAGCTGACATGCCTGAGACATTGGGAGATCAGAGTTTCTGGCAAAAGGAACAAGGTTCAACACTGTGAAATAGGTAAGGTTCTCTTCCCTCCACCGCCCCCCACACACTTTAATCCTCTTCCTCCTCTTTGCTGTTTCCATCTTTGAGGTTCTGAGCTGCTTCTCAGTTCTCCTCCAACCATTTCTCCCCTCCACCTTTATTACACTCTGGATCAGCAGCCCCTAGCAGGGGACCGCCCTAATCAGGGCCTTTTTGTCAGAAACTTTTGGTCTCCTATCAATGATGATTATTGTCCCCTTAGGGCTCAGTACCAAATCAACTAATCTGATAAACTAATTTGTGCTGAGATGTTGATGGCTGATAATGATTTACTGCTTAATTTTTTTGTTGTTTGTTTTATATTTGCCTAGAACATCATTAACCTGTATTAAATGTATGTAGAACTAAACTGACATTTTAAAAGGAGCTTTCAATAACTGAAGTCAAAGAAGTAACAAATGGTGGAGATTTGGGAATATGGGGGAACTTTTGAAGCCGGAGAAATGGTTTATCTCTGTCATATTTTCTTGGTGCCGTCTATGCCCAAACCTTTGGACATTTATATCTATGGATTTGGGAAGGGAAGGGAAGAGCAACTTCTCAGAATATTCTTTTCAACGTTAAAAGTAGCAGCAGAAAAAGCTTAGCTTAAGGAGTGAATACTTATTTTTGGTGTTCCTTATTTTATACAAGGGATGTGTTCTTGAAAAAGCAGCATATATACTGAGTTTTTAAAAGTTGAATCATATTTGACTAAATGAAATAAACTTGTTTCCACTCAACAGCTCAGCATTTTGGATTTGTCAGTCCTAGCTTTAAAACAGCTTAAAAAGTTGACTATTTTAAGAAAATTTGGAAGATTAGACACTATCAAGACATTGACTGTGCTCTAGCCCATCACCTTGTAACAAAATAGAAGCCAATTAAAACTTTTGAATGGGTATATATCTTCTGTCCACTAAAGTGCTTCCTCATGGAATGATAACTCTGAGTTTTTAAAGGCTGTATCCATTGAATGACAAATCTGACAAGTCCTATTAAAATGGAAAGACCTAGAATAAACTTTAGCAACAGGCTGTCATCCAAAGACCAGCCTAGCTAAGCTTAAAGAGACTGCCTTTCATATAGGTCACAGAGTAATGAATTTTTCCAATACAACAATTCATGAAGACCATCAACTAAAATGTAAAGGAGTTTCAGTTTGTGCTAGTAGATAAAAATCACAGATCCCTACAGCAGGTAAATAACTGTCTTATTTTTAACAGATTTCAATGGATTCAGTGAGGTATAAGATCAATGAACTACTTGTTTAAGTGTGTTAGAAGGGCTCCTTTAAAGTTCCTAGCACTAATCTAATCCTTTTGTAATTCAAATAATCACACTTTATTTATCTCTTCCATGAATCTGGTTTTTTTTAAAAGAACACTAAGCTTTCATAAAATAAGCATGTCTATACTTTACAATTACCCAATGTTTGCTTTTAAAGAGTTTTTACATTTAGCATTTCATTTTATCCCCTTGACACTCATTTGAGCTAATGTTGTTCATGAAAAAACTTGAGGCCTGCCTGGAAACATTGCAAATCTTGCTCCAATTAACCTAGGATATTAAAGGCTAAACCAAGATTAAAACTACAGTACAATGACTGACTTGTAATCTTTATTAGAAAAGATACCTTGCTGGCTGAGAGAATAGGGAAGAATATATTCACAAATAAAGGTGATAAACACTGGAAGGAGTCCCTCAGAGACTATCTAGTCCAAGTCCTTCATTTTATAATTGAAGAAACTGAGACCCCAAGAAGTTAAATGAATTGCCTATTCAAGTAATAAACTCAAAAGTAAAACTTAAACTCAAGTCCTCTGATACCAAGGCCAGTGTTTTTCCTACTTTTTTGTTGTTGTTCATTGTTTTCAGTCATATCTGATTCTTCCTGGCCACATTTGGGGTTTTCTTGGCAAAGACAGTGGAATGGTTTGCCATTTCCTTCTCCAGCTCATTTTACAGATGAGGAAACTGCGACAAACAACGTTAAAGTGACTTGCTCAGGATCACATAGCTAGTAAGTGTCTGGAGTTGGATTTAAACTTGGGAAGATAAGTCTTCCTGACTTCAGCCTTGCATGTACTATATTCACTGTGCCATCTAGCTGCCCATTCTTCCTACAAATATCAATGAAATAAGTTTTTTATTTCAAGAAAACTCCTAATGCAACTTACTAATGTAAATTGCATTGTCTGTGATTGGGCTTTTTATCTGCGGTATTTTATGGCTCTCTAAACTATTTCTCAGGAAAAGGGTGAAGGGGGGTGGGATGGAGCAGAAATACCAGACCACTCTGTTTTTGCCTTAAAGAATGAGGGCAACATTTACCAAGCAGACAGTTGTATAGTTTCATCATGGAGTAGGCAAGATGGATGGGTGATGTCTGGACTACACATTTACAGTAGAGACGGACAAATTCTAAAGAAGGCTGGACTAGCCACATGAACATGTCGTCAATCTGAAAATTTAAATTCACATAATTAGGATACATCTTGTATTACTTTGTTCTTCCCTGGAAGGAGAAGTCAGCAACAATTCAGGAAATTTTTGACTTTTTACTGGTTAAATATCCATAACTATGAATGGATATATATGTATATATGCCCAGTTAGCACTTTAGCTCAGAACCTTCTCCCCAATTCCACTATGCGGTAGAAAGCTTTCAGACCCTTAAGGCCATTTCCCTTCTCATACCCCCTAATCTCCCTTTTTTAGCCCTGTCTTCTCCTTCCTTTGTCTGAGAACGATTTGGGACTGAGGTCTTAGCAGGCTTCTAGACCCAAGACTGAAAGTTATTATTAATTCTAAAGTACATCTATCTTATGAGCTAAACAAATATTTATGGGCAAAGAATTTATAACATTTATAACAGAGGTCCTTAATTTTTCATGTGTGTCCTGGACCTTTGACAGTCTGATGTAGCCTGGGGATCCCTTCTAAGAACATTTTTAAATACATACAATAAAATACATAAGATTTTAAAGTGAGTAAATCCAGAAATATTTTATTAAGTAGCTGCTATATTCTGTTTTAGGAATCCAAAAGAAGAAAGGTGTAAAGTGCAGGAACTTTAGAGAAATATACTTAAGGCTCAGTATTGATTGATTTAATGCTACAAGAAGATGTTAACTCAGTGGAATTGAGAAGACAATGGTTATCTAGTTTTACATGTACTTAGTACTTAATATAGTTCTACGAGATTCACACCTACAATGATGTACTTATAAAAGAGCCATCAAGGACTGAATGAGATTCATTCCATCTCCCACCATCATAGTGGCTGGCCTGTCTTCCTTTATTTCTCCACTGAGACCAAGGCCTCTAGAAAGTTAGCTGGGTCCCAGGCAGGGAGACTGACTGTGAAGGAGGCAGTGAAGACTTTTGGACCTTATACTTGGCTATTCTCGTGGTGATTATTCTGCTGAAAACAAGGCCGGTCCCATTACGGAAAGGAAACAATTAAATTGAAATGGAATTATCAAAATCTTTTTTTTTTTTTTTTTAAGTTAAAACTCTCAGGTTAAGAACCCCTGATTGATAGTATGGGGAAATCAATTAATCAATCAAATAAGTATTCAATAAATACATGCTATGTGCCACCCCCTACACTAGCATTAGAGATATAACAACAAAAACAAAATAATCCCTGCCAAACTCCCAACAACCAATTTTAAAAATGAAGTTCTGAAACACAGCTTCCATAGAAAGCTGATTGACACATATTGACATTAATGATTTTTGGAATGAACTTCTCTGCATTTTTTCACTTATGGAAATATACAACAATCCCATTTAATGGCATTTCACATGAATTTTAAGTGATTTGATGAAAACGGGAGAGCTTTTCCCCACTTGTTTCAAGAGTCAAAAGTCTTGAAGTTTTGCTCCTCAGTCCTGCACTGAGAACCATGTGGACCATCATGGCTAGTAGCCAAGTTATCTGGGAGAGCAAAGGATGAGTCCAGAGCTACAAACTTTGGAAAAATGGAAATTAGAAGAATGGAAACTCCTTGAGGGTAAGGACTGGTTTTGTTTAGTGGGTTGGTTGGTTGGATGTTTGCTTTTTTGTTTCTGCATGTGGAACAATACTTTGTAATGATTGCTTGCATCCCAAAGTTTATATATATATATATATATATATATATATATATATATATTTGTGTGTGTATATTCACATACATATATACATATAAACACACAATATACATGTATAAAATATCTTATAGATTGTATATGTACATACATATACACATATGTATATATGTTGGGAGTATGTGTATATGTGTGTATGTGTACACTTAAAGATATTCACACACACATTTATTCATTCGTTTGTTTTTGTGCAATCCTCACAAGCTAGCCTATGAAGTAGATGCTGTTTTTATCCCCATTTTACAGAAAAGTAAAAGTGAGTTGTTCAGGGTCACACAAGGTCACAAGTGAGTATCTGAGACAGGATGTGAGATGTTCCTGTAGGGATTTTAGTGAAGAGGACCAGAATGCTTACTTACCAGTTCAGTGTGCTCCTCAGTGAGGTTGGGAGGCAGTGTTTCCATGTATGAGTCTTTCAAGGGCTTCCAACCCAGTTGATGTGGTTCCATGTAGATCATCCCACATCTGCCAAGCAAACATAAAACATAAACAAAAAGTATGACCTAGTCAGTCATGTCCTAATTAACAGCACTGAGTCCCATTCCAGTGGCTGTCCCATTAAGAAGCCCAGAGGAAATGTGGGGGTAAGCTTTTCTAGTGAAAAATAGAAAGGAGCAGTTCTAGAGGTGGGGCAGGAGAGAAGCCCAAGACACAGACAATCAATCACTAGATTCTAGAAGGGAAGGTATAATGGCTTTTCCTGTGAATTATCAGCTGTAACTCACGTGGTAGATTTTTTGTATCAAGTTTTTAATCCTAGCACATCTGGCCCACCTTCTTCCCACCATTTGCTATTGCACATTCTCGGAATGCAGACTAATTTTAAAATTCACCAAAGCAAAATTCACCATAATTAGGAAGGTAAGAGGCTGGCAGGAATAGGGAGAAAATCAAATAATTCACTCCAAAGCCATTTTTGGGTTATCTGCTACTTGAGATTAACCAAGAGCAAGGACAAGTTATTTATCTTAGGCAAAGCTTAAAAATCATGCCTTTTGTACATTACTATCCACCACAAGTTTAATAGCTTTTGCTGTAATACATGCAATTTGACATCATTAAAAATATATGCCTTGGAAGGGAGAATTTTCTGCTATTAAACATATGCATTAATGTAAAAATAACTTTATAGCACAAATATTAAAGTGTATCATTTCCCCTTCCTTCTGTTGTGCCCTTTGAAGCTGCCTCACTTGCCCACCCCTAGTACCAGATTTGGATTATTGATCTATTAGTTGATCAACTACCTGCTGACGGTGGCTGGGGAAGCCTGCTCTAAATCTGCTGGCTCGAAGATCAGACTCATCTTGACACTCATCTGGATGATCTCTCCACTCATTAAACATAGCTGAGAGTACAAGAGGGTGGGAGGTAGAAAGGATAAAGGATAATTTTTAAAAAGAAGAAAGAAGAAGGGGTTAAGTTCTGTTTTACCATTTGTTGAGCTTTTGGGAAAAGTCAGTCCACATCCCCGCAAAGCAAAAGCTTTGAATCATAGCCACTTGCAGGCTTGACAAAGACATCTGAGTCACTATAATACAGATTTTAGCCACTCATGCCAACATTCCAACAGCCGGCCTTCTCCCTCTATCCTCACTTGGCACTATCTTGCATGTTTGCTTTATTTGGATTATTTCAAGTGCATAGGTTCTGCCTCTCTCCCAAAAGACTACATTATTTGTTGATGGCAAGGAACACGTCATGCCTTTTTTGTATCACTCTTTGCATTTAGTAAAATCCTAGGTCTATCATGATATTCTCATTTATTGAGCTCTTACTATGTGCCAGATGCTAAATTAGGCACTGATATACAAAGACAAAAGTGAATCAGCTGTTTCCCTCAAGAAGCTTATATTCTATGGGGCTGGAGTGGGGAGAGAACATGACCACAGCCAAGTACAGGGTGCTCCAAAAGTCTTTTATTGTAGTTTTGTTGTATGACCCTTTGGGCCACACTGTCCATGGGGTTTTCTTAGCTAAAATACCAGAGTGGTCTGCAATTTATTCTTGTGGATTAAAGCAAACATAGATTAAGTGACTTCCGGGAACTCAGGTCTTTCTGATTCCAACTCTATCCACCCCAGCCATCTAGCTGTAAACTTAAAAAGTCACTAAGATTTGAGACAACTTGTATAAATAAAGTCAGTCTATTTAAAACATATGCAAAATAATTGCATGGTAATTCTAGGAAAAAGGTACTAGTAGTTCAAAGAATCTGGAAAGAGCTCATGTAAAAAGAGTTGTTTAAGCTGAGCTTCGATGGAAACAAGGGATTTGTAGAGGGAAAATACTTGAAGAGGGAGTGAGTGTATTGATCATGGGGATACAATGTCTTGTGTGAAGGGAAGCACAAAGGCCACTTCAGCACTCTGGACTGAAGAGTACACAAAGAGAATGATGATTTAAGTCTGGAAAAGCAAGTTGGAACCAGGATATGAAAGGCTTTAAATGCAAATAGTAGTTGCTCAATAAGGATTTGTGGAATAGAATCTGAGTGACTGACATCTTCCCTTGTGCCCACTCATAAAGCATAAATTGTTACTGCCCAAAGTATGTGACTGAAAGTGGGCTTTTAAGTAGAAACTCATGAAGGACAGATAGAAAGAAGCATGCCTTTTTCCAGTTACAATATGACCAAGATGATAAGAAATGAGTTCACATTCTTTTAATACTTCTAAACAGGAAGGACTAATTTGTGTGACTAAAAAGTTGAGAATGAAATTTCTTAGGCTCACTGCTTTTCATACCTATAAACTGAGGGCTCCTTTCCAGTACTAAGAGCCTATAGATTAAACATCATTCGTTCAGGTATAAGTGAACACTACTATATGGACTTAATTAAGACTATTTGCTCACTGTAATTTGGAATAAAAAGGGGGCAATTAGGTGGAGTAAGGGAGAAAGAGTTGGGCTTATAGTCAGAAAGACCTGAGTTTGAATATGGCCCCAGACACTCACTGTGTTATGTGACTCCCTGACAAATCACTTCATCTGTTTGCTTATAATATTTTCATCTATAAAACAGGAATAATAATAACATATTTCTCCTAAAGTTGATGTGAGGACCAAGTGAGATGATCACTACAAAGCACTTAGCACAGTGCCTGATATATACAACTATGTAAATGTTAGCTATTATCATTATCAAACATTATTTATTCAGTTATGAAACAACATGCTATTCAACTCTTAAGAGTGTTCTTCTTATGGTAATTTGGGAATAAAAAAGTATCCTGTGGAAGGAAGCTTGGAATAGTGATTTTGAAGATATGAAAGTATACTATGAAGGAAAACTAGAGATGCGATTTGAATTGTAGAAAGACAACATAAAAGCCCATGAACATATGTATAACATGAAGAAAATGAAATATGCTGAATAGGAGAAAATTGAAGAATGTGTTGTTGGTCATCAGAAAACAGTAATATTGAGTTGGCTGATCATTATTCATTGGTATGTAAAGTAAGCCCCTTTATGGTAGGAACTCTTTTGGTTTGATCTTTGAATAGAATTGTAGGCACTAATTGAATTGAATCGAATGAAACTAGAACGGAAGCAATACTGGCCTGAAAACTAAGAGAAATGTTTTCTATTACTAGTCCCAATGCAAACTGTCAGTGAAACACTGAACAATCCAGGGTCAGGTTCCTCATTCTTGAAATGATGGATGTAATTTATTAGTATACCTGAGGTCTTTTTCAGCTAAACATTCTGCAAGTCTATGATTCACCATCACATTCTTTATACCAATGATTTCTACTCCAAGAGATATACAGTGATGTGGTATACTGCATATCTCTTGGAATAGAAATCATTATTGTTGAACAAACATAAATCGATTAATTTTCTTGTGTCATCTCCAAATATTCAGGCTAATAAAATGGATGTGACTGTGTTCCAGTCTTTTGGCTAATGCTGTCAAGCAGGGAAGAAAAATTAGGATATTTGTTAACTATTATTCACATTTCTATTCTCAATCATAAATAGACATTTGTTACAGTAAAACCTTCTGCTTTGATTAGAGATTCCTGCACATGAATGTCTTTTCTGAGCCTAATTTACCTGAGGTAAATGCTGACCTTTAAGGGAGATAGGCTCAGCATAACCATGGCTGCAGCATAGATTTCCAGATATAGGAACTAGCATATAAGGGCATGCATATAAGAGCAGAAAGTATGCAATAAAACACTGCCATCTCCCCCAAGTTACCCTTTCACTCACTGCACCTTGAAACATGCCTTGGAACCTAACTTGAAATTAGTTCTGATTCCTTGACTTTCCTTGTCATCATACTTACCTTGCTTCTACAGATTGCCTTCTATGACAAATAACTGTGACTTTGAGCACATCTACCTCAATGAACCCTACAAATGCTGTCCAATGTTACTAGACCCTGTGATAGCTGGTATCATCCATATGTGACTAGTATAAAAAACAGGTAGACAATAATCAATACAGAAACTCTTGCTTTTAAAATGGTTAGCTTAGGTTACAGACATGCAAACAGAAACATAATTCATTAATTTCCTTATTATTCTTACCTCCTGTTTTTGGAGTGTGGGCATTAACTGTTGGTACTGCAAATATATAATAATATACCAATTAAGAACATTTAATTTTCCAATAATATTAAAGTGTTACCAGATCTAAGAACTACCTTCTTATTGTCATCCAGCACAGTGTTCATGTTTTCAATCCAAACGGCATCTACTGGGCCATCAAATATAATCCACTTCCGATCCTCAGTCACTGATGATGCTTGCTCTCGAAAGGAGGTGGCAAGGACCCCATCAGTCCACTCATGACTCACTGGGTCAAAGCAACCATATAACTGACCCATGGTGATGGCTTTGGGATTGATGATTTTGTATTCAACAGCAAACTCATCTCCCTGATTGGCTGGGCAAGAATAACCAAGGAGAGAAATCACAAAATCACTGATTCTTGGTGAAACTAGGACATTAGCAATAAAACTATGCTCCATCATTAACATCTGTCACATTTATTTAATGTTCTGCTGTTTACAAAATGTTCTAAAGACAGAATCTACTAAAATCTTTGTATACTCCCAAAGCCCAATGGATTTTGATAACTCTTTCCCAAACACCCTGGAAAAAACAAAACAAAACAAAAGAAAACAAACAAACAAACAAAACAAAAACAAAACAAAACAAAAAAAAAAACAAGTGCTATTCATCTCTTTATTCACTTACTTAGAATGTGGAAACTAGGGCACCTTAAATAGGAATCCTAGCTATTCTCTTGCCTTAAGGTTTTTTTTCTTTGAAGTTTAATGGAACCAGAAAAATCAGGTCTATAGGCTAAGGGTAGTACTGTGTTGCATGTGTTTAGATTACAAATCATAGGACTAGGAGTCAAATACCAAGTTTGCTATTTATTACTTGTGTGCAAATCAATTTATCTCTCTGTGGGCCTCAGATTCCTTATCTATAAAATGAGGGGATCACAAAGGGATCTTAAAGGAGGGAAAGAGACCCACATATGAAAAAATTTTTGTGGCAGCCCTTTTCATAGTGGCAAGAAATTGGAAACTGAGTGGATGCTCATCATTTAGAGAATGGCTGAATAAGTTATGGTATAAATGTTATGGAATATTATTGTTCTATTAGAAATGACCAGCAGGATGATTTCAGAAAGGCCTGGAGAGACTTAATGCTAAATGAATTAAAAACCAGAAGATTATTGTACACGGCAACAGCATTGTTATCAATTCTAATAGATGTGGTTCTTCTCAACAATGAGACATTCAAACCATTTCTATTGATCTTGTGATGAAGAGAGCCATCTGCACCCAGAGAGAAAGCTGTGGGGACGGAGTGTAGATCACAACATGGCATTTTCACTTCTTTTGTTGTTGTTTGCTTGAATTTTATTTTCTTTCTCATTTTTCTTCCTTTTTGATCAAATTTTTCTTGTGCAGCAAGAAAATTATATAAATATGTATGCCTATATTTGATTTACATGTATTTTTACATCTATTGGATAATTTGCCATCCAGGGAAGGAGGTGGGGCAAAGGGGGAAAAATTGGAACACGAGGTTTTATAAGGGTCAATGTTAAAAAAAAAAAAAAATTTATCCTTGCATATGTTTTTGTAATGTTCAGACTAGCTTTCTGGAAGTTCTCTGGATGGGCCTTGGTCTCATAGACAGATACCATGAGGATATGCAGGAATAGAGTTTAGAGTCTTTATTGTCTCCTTCACACTTTGTCTCCTTTACAATCTGTGTCTGTCATAGTCTGACCCAATCTTGGTCTGAGTGGAGGAGTGCAGGAGGCAGGAGAGCCACCAGGAGGATGGTCAAAGATGGAATGTCTCATTTCCAGTCCTCCCAATCCTTAAATACCTTATTGTAATTACATTGTTACAGCACACTGATTATGTGTGAACTAAAGAACTATTATATCACCATGCTAAGTACTAAGTATATGTATACTAAAGAACCATCAATTCCACTGTAAGTATCCTTGTTTCAAGTATACTTCTCCAGAGTTCTGACCCTCTACATGTTTTGAAATAAAAAAACTTCAATAAAAAAAAATGAGGGGGTCATATTACATCACTTCTCATAATCCTTCTAATTCCAAATCTATGAAACCAGTGTGGGTCAAATGATGTAATTAAAAGATCATTGGATTTAGAGGTGGAAAACCTGGGTTCAGGTATTGAGGTCTGTAACTTATCAGTTATGTGATCTTAGGCAAATCACTTTCCCTTTCAAAACTTCCATTTCTTCAACAGTGAAAATAAGGAGAAACACAAAGATGATATTTACAATCTCTGTCAGCTGTGACATTTATGAGTCTAAATTGTTTAGAAGCCTCTTCCCCTACCAAAAAGAAAAAACCTACTATTTCAACACTCAGGTATGTGTGATTTCAATATGGTGGCAATACCATCTTTGAATGCAGATCCCAACCTCTCTACAACTTAATAGATGATCTTCAGGAGTTGTTGTGGCCCCCAAACTCATCAACATGAGAAAGGATCTCTTCCAGTGGGATAGATGATAGGCATTCTATCCATCACCAAGTCATGCTCAAAGTGATTTCTAACCAAGCCAGAACTTGTGCTCCATTTGCATGGAACTCTCAAATGCAGGATCATCTCTGTTCCAAGATCACAGGATCTTGGACTAGAGTTGTTGAGGGCTTCAGAGGTCATCCTGTTCTAACTCCCCCTCAATCCCCCATTTTACAAATAAAGAATTTGAGGACTAGAAATATGAGTCATGCCCAAGGTTGCAAAAATAGAAATCATCCTAGGGAAAATTTGAATCCAAATCTTCTGACTCCAACATCAGCACTTTTTCATTGGACCAAGAAGAAACTTTATAAGGAAGATTTTTAATGGAGAATAAATTCACCAAAGATATGTCCCAGGCATGAATCTTTAAGTATTGGGTTCTTCCATGCTTACAAAGTCAAAATTTAAAACAAAAACAAAAACAAAAACTACTAGTTGGAAGATACTAAAGTATGCTATTTGCATTTGTATAGTCCTTTAAAGTTACATATTCTACTTGCATTATCTTATCCCTTATAATTCTCAAGATACCTACTTCCCAGGATAAGAAACTTAAAACATTTTTTTTTGCAAGTCAAATTGGATTGAGTGACTTGCCCGGGGTCATACAGGTTGGAAGTGTTCTGTGGCCAAGGCTGGATTTAAATTCAGGTCCTCCTGACTCCAAGGTCAGTGCTTTATCCACTGCACCATCTGGCTGTCCTAAGGAACTTTTAAACTCAAACATCATAACAGTTCACATTTGTGTACTTTAACTCTTTTTTGTCAATTATTTCAATTTTGTCGATTCTTTGTGATCCTGTTTGAGGTTTACTTTGAAGAGACTACAGGGGTTTGGTATTTTCTTCTCCAGTTTATTTTACAGACAAGGAACTGAGGCAAACATGGATAAGCGATTTGCCCAGGATCTCCTACCAATAAGTGTCTAAAATTGGATATGAACTCAGTTCTTCCTGACTCCAGGCTAGATACTCTATCCCCTGCTTGTCATCCCAATATGAAACTCTTTAAGACTGACAAGAATATAAACAGACAATTTTCATACAAAGAAATTAAAGCCATTTCTAGTTATATGAAAAAATACTCTAAATCACTATTGATTAGAAAAATGCAAATTAAGACAACTGAGATACCACCTCATACCTCTCAAATTGGTTAAGATGACAGGAAAAGGTAATGATAAATGTTGGAGGAGATGTGGGAAAACTGGGACACTAATGCATTGCTGGTGGAGTTGTGAACTGATCCAACCATCCAACCAATTTGAAACTATGCCCAAAGGGCTATAAAACTGTGCATTCCTTTTAATCCAACAGTGTCTTTTCTGATTTTATATCCCAAAGAGATCATAAAAGAGGGGAAAAGGACCCATCATATACAAAAGTGCCTGTAGCAGCCCCTTTTGTAGTAGCAAGGAACTAGAAATTGAGTGGATGCCCTTCAGTTGAGGAATGGCTGAATAAGTTATGGTATAGGAATGTTATAGAATATTATTGTTCTGTAAGAAATGATGAACAGGTTGATTTTAGAAAGACCTGGAAAGATTTACATGAACTGATGTTGAGTGAAGCAAGCAGAACCAGGAATATATTGTACCACAATAACAGCAAGATTGTGTGATGATCAACTATGAAAGACTTGGTTCTTCTCAACAATGGGGTGATTCAAGACAATTCCAATAGGCTTGTGATGGAAAATGTCATCTGCATCCAGAGAGAGAAGCATGGAGACTGAATGTAGATCAAAGCATAGTATTTTTCACTTTGTTATTGTTTATTTTTTTCTTTCTTGTGGTGTTTTTTCCTCTTTTTATTTTTGTTGCAGCATGACGAATATGAAAAAAATGTTTAGAAAAATTGTACATGTTTAACCTATATTGGATTGTTTGCTGTCTAGGGGAGGGGGAAGGAAGAGGGAGGGAGAAACATTTGGAACAAAGTTTTACAAAGGTGAATGTTGAAAATTATCTTTGCATGTAAAAGCTATTTTAAAAACAGACTGACCAAAGTGGTCTTCTAATAGAAATCCTATCAATCAATCAACAAGCATTTATTAAGCACCTACTGTGTATTAGGAACTGTGCTAGGCACTGAAGATATAAAGACAAAATTTTAAATAGTCCTAGCTCTTAGAGTACAGTACAAATTTTATGTTATCTCATAAGGAAAAAGTCTAAGAGAGATTTCCCAGATGTCACAAAGCTTGTATAAATGTTGAGTTATAGTTATTTTAACAGACCCATAGAATTTGGAGCTGAACAGGATTCATCTAAACCAATTTCTTCCTTTTACAGAGCAGGAAACTGAGGCTCAAGTGACTTGCTAATTATCACTCACTAGAGAGTAGCAAATCTATGACTTGAAACTAAATATATTTCTAAGTGAGAGGAAAGGGAAGGGAAAGGAAGGGAAAGAAAAAATAAAAAAGAGAGAAAGAGAAGAGAGAAGAAACAAAGAAGGGAGAAAGAAGAGAGGTAGAAGAGGGATGGAGGAAGGAAAGGCACATGGAAAGGAGAGGAGTGGAAGGGAGGAGAGAACAGAAAATGGAGGAAAAGGAAGAGGAGGAGAGGAGAAAAGAAGGCAAGAAAAAGGGTGGAGAAAGGGAAGAGAGAAGAGGGAGAAGAGAGGAGGGATAGGGGAATAACAGGGAAAGGAAAGAAGGAGGAAGAAATGGGAAAGAAAGGAGAAGGAAGGAAGATGGAGAGTGGGAGAGGAAGGAGATATAAAAATGAACTTTAAAAAAAAATCAAACTATTTGCTTTTATAACATATCTATTTAGGCTAATTGCTTAATTGAAACTTGTATTCCCCATCCCCAAATGCCTAAATTTCCTACAAATCTTCTCTACATCTGTGAGCTACCCTGGGTTTAATGACACCACAAGCAGTTCCCCAGTGCCATCATGGAATTCTATTTAAGACAGCAGTGTTTTTGCCCACAGAGGGAAGCCTGCACACTGTTCTATTTCTGGCTACTACACTGCAATCCAATGACAGCAAAACTACCACCCAACAATATCTCTTTAAAACCAGTTTGTGGAGAGAAATTAGTCCTTCCTCTGAAAGCTGGAGAGCTTTCATTTTTACCTTCATACATATCACCCAGAGCTGCTGCCAGGACTTTGTAAGCACAGGTTTTCCCGCCCAAGGGGTCTCCAACAATCATATAACCATGTCTCACCAGCATCATCTCGTAAATCTGAGAGAGCAACATGAAGATGAGGAATTTCAGCAGATTCTCTCAAAATACAAGTTTAGATATATAATTAATAATACATTGTAAGTTAGATGCCCTAAGTATTTTTATCATTCTTATACACCAGGAAAGTTTAAGTGACTAGCCTGAAGTTTCAGGAGTAGTAAGTGTCTGAAGATTTTGAATACAAGTTATTCAGACTCTTGTTCCATCACACCAGTATAATAAATATTCAGTCATGACTTTATTGCAGAGGAACCCATCTAATGGTAATCCACCAGCCTTCCTAAAGGAAAATAATCAAGAATGAACTGCTATCTGTAGAGTTATGGTATAGTTATACCATTTATTTCTAGATTTCTGTGCTATTGTCCCTTTAGACAAAGAAGGATCATTTTAGTTACCAATTGGAAGGCAACCCAAAAGATAATGATAATAATAGTTAGCACTTATATATCATTGTAAAGTTTACAAAGCACTTTACATATTTTAATTTGCTGGATTCCTACAATAATCCTGTGAGGTAGATGCTATTATTATCCCCATTTTACAGATCAGAAAACTGAAACTGAGAGATAGAGTGACTTGCCCAATACTTCAGAAATATTTGAAATGGGATTCAAATTCAGGTCTTCCTGACTCCAGGTCCAGAGCTCTGCCAAATCAAGTGGCTGAGTGAAACAGACTACATATGAATTGGTAATGTTCAAGATGTCACTCATGTTTTTTTTCAAGGAAGTTTTTGCCACACCTTCACATGTGCCATGATGAATTCTTTACATTGCTACAGAGATGACTGAAAATCCAGGAATTTCCCTAATATTGTTTGCTATAGATGGTATTTCTTTGTAAGATGTGAGGTAAGAGACAGGAAACCCAGGTTTTACTTTTGGCTCTGTTTGCCAATAATTGACTAAGTGACTTTGAACCTTTTAACCTTGATTTTCTCATCTGTAAAGTCAAAGGTCTAGAACAGATAAAGTCTCTTTCTGCTTTAAAACTCTATGATTTTTTGAGATAGGTTCATTTTAAGCCTGTTTCCCCAGAGTATCCAAAAGATTATGTTTACCTAAAAGAGATAATTTCATCTTTGAAGCTGCATAGCACAATAGATAATGCACAGGTCTTAGATTCAGAAAGACATTTCGATTATGATACTTATTAACTATGCAACTCAGAGCAAGTTAATTAATTTCTCTAAGTCTCAGGTTTTCATCAATAAAAAGGGGGGTTCAGATTTAAATCAATAACACAATGATTTAGAGAAAGACATGTTCAAAAAGCACCAAATGATTCATGTTATTGTTCAATCATTTCACCTGTGTACCACTCTCTGTGACTCCATTTTTGGGTCTTCTTGGCAAAGATACTAGTTTGTCATTTCCTTCTCCAGTGCATTTACACGTGAGAAACTGAGGTAAACAAGGTTAAGTAACTCACCTAGGTTCACATAACTAGTAAGTGTCTGAAGCCTGATTTGAACTCTTGAAAATGAGTCTTCCTAATTCCAAACCCATTCCTATCCACTGTACAACTTAATTGCCCTTGGCCTGCCAAATTTTTGTATCTTGTATCCAAGATAGATTCATATTAGAAACATAATTCTTGGGAGGCTGTCATTAAAAAAATGAAAGGAGAGCTTCCTTCATCCTGGATCACTGAATGATTTCTTTTTTTTCACTTTTGTCTCAGTGTAGGCACCTCTAATTGCAGTGATTTTCAACGTGCCTGATGAAATGTTTTTGAATCCCTAGCCTTAGCTTAGTAATTTGAAGTTATTTTGAGATGATCTTGAATGAACAAAGTAGATGACTAAGTCTCACAGGTAAAACAGCTACCTTCCCATGGGCATATGACAAACCAACCTGGATAATCTTTCCAATAAACCATGGTACTGATTGGAGTTTCATCTTTTTAATGTTTTCATTTAGTGCTGCAATGAAAAGCTCATAGTCTGGCTTAGGAAGAACGACTCCTGGGAATAAATCCGATATAATCCCCTGTTAACATAGAATCGAGGAAAATATTAAGAGCCTGGAGAAATCCAATTCAATAAACATTTATCAAACATCTAGATATAAGGCACTGAGCTGGAGATTTGAAGATTAAAAAAATGACAGTCCCTGCTCCCAATTTTACAATTCAACAAACATTATTTATCAAATATCTAATAAATACTAGGCTTTAGAGCAAAATTTTTTTTTAGCTGGGGCTCCCTGAACTTTAAAAAATATATATTTTAATAACTATTTCAACATAATTGGTTCTCTTTGTAATGTATTATATTTTTCTGAGGAGTCTGTAGTTTCATCTGTGGGTGCTAGAGCCAGCATCATTTAGACTCTAGTTAATTGTTATTTTTTCAGAGGAAGCATTTATATCTTAGAATTTGGCAAATGCTAAAAATCAGGACTTGGCTTATTGTTTTGTTGACAATCTAGTTTTAAGAAAGCAATAGAGAAAATGTTAATAATGCAAATTAACTTTTTCTCCCAGTTAGCTGTTTCTCAAACATTTACCAGCAGACCTTGGTTTTATGAAGCTGTCCTATAGCTGGGTCAGCATGCCTCCTTCAGTCTCTAAAAGAAATATATTTAAAATGGAATTATTGGAAATCTCAATGGGGATCCGCATACTCCATAGGACTTCGGTCTGTGGTCAACTGAAAGATGTCTAAGCTGGGCTGCCTTTAATTCATCAGTTTCATATTTATCCCTAAGGACCAGATGCTTACCTGAAACAGAGGCACATCTTGAGCCAAGAATTTGGCCAAGTTGACATCCAATAAGGCCCGGAGCAACAAGACACTCTCATTTTCTTCTGGATATTTCAGCTTCAAGTTCCCAGCAGCTGTTAGGACAGACTTCACTGCCCGCATCCCATAGTCATAGTGATGCTGAGATGATAGCTGCTCAGAGCATAAACGATAAGTAGCTACAATTTTCTGGGCAAGACTACAAAAGCAAGGGGGAAAAAAATCTGTGTATAGATCACTGGGTTAGATTGCAGGCTTCTTGTGAAATGGGCTCACTTGTGAAGTAGTCTATCTGGAGGGTTTTTTTTATGATAATAAAAGCTAGCATTTATATATATATATATATATATATATATATATTACATATATATATATTACATACATTTTTTTACTGAGCATTCCTTGTTTCTTTTCTTTCTTTTTTTATTAATTTTATAATTATAAAATTTTTTTTGACAGTACATATGCATGAGTAATTTTTTTTTAATAACATTATCCCTTGTATTCATTTTTCCAAATTTTCCCCTTCCCTCTACTCCCTCCCCTAGATGACAGGCAATCCCATACATATTAAATATGTTACAGTATAACCTAGATACAATATATGTGTGTAAATCCCATTTTCTTGTTGCACGTTAAGTATTAGATTCCGAAGGTATAAGTAACCTGGGTAGATAGACAGTAGTGCTAAAAATTTACATTCGCTTCCCAGTGTTCCTTCTCTGGGTGTAGTTGTTTCTGTCCATCATAGATCAACTGGAAGTGAGTTGGATCTTCTTTATGTTGAAGATTTCCACTTCCATCAGAATACATTCTCATACAGTATTGTTGTTGAAGTGTATAGTGATCTTCTGGTTCTGCTCATTTCACTCAGCATCAGTTGATGGAAGTCTCTCCAAACTTCTCTGTATTCATCCTGCTGGTCATTTCTTACAGAGCAATAATATTCCATAACATTCATATACCATAATTTACCCAACCATTCTCCAATTGATGGAATCCATTCATCTTCCAGCTTCTAGCCACTACAAAAAGAGCTGCCACAAACATTTTGGCACATACAGGTCCCTTTCCCTTCTTTAGTATTTCTTTGGGATATAAGCCCAATAGCAGCAATGCTGGATCAAAGAGTATGCACAGTTTGATAACTTTTTGGCCATAGTTCCAGATTGCTCTCCAGAATGGCCAGATTCTTTCACAACTCCACCAACAATGTATTAGTGTCTATCTGGAGGGTTTTTTTTTAAGCAGAATGTCTGTTAGGTCCTCTACTTATCTAGAATGCTATAGAGACTTATGTTTCAAGTTGTTTTTGTTTTTTGTCTTTTGTTACTGAAGAGGACCAAGACATCAGGAGGAGCTGTCATGACATACAAGTGAATTGGATTTAAGTGAGGGAGGGCTGTGCAAAGTCACCAGCTTCACTTTCCCCTCCAGACCCATCTGGGTCCATAGAAATCAAGACTACTGGAAATGGCCCTGGGTACAGTAGGGGACCTTGGTTTTCCCCCGATCTCAGTTGTTTGAGGTAATGCCCATTCAGTGATTAAGACTAGATAAGAATTGAAGCAAAAAATGGCCTCTTTTACCTAGTTTAAAAAAAAAAAAAAAAGCAATAAGGGAAGAGAAGACACTCAAGGTTCCTGACCCAAACAGAAAAAAATTACCATTTATATTCACTTTGAGTCATTTAGGATTCTAACAATGAGCAAATGAAGCTTGGCCTGAGACCTATTGAGAGCCAGAATGATTTGGGTCTAAGGCAAAGTCCTTGAGGAAGAAATTTAGTATGTAAACCTTATCTTGAGAGGTAGAGATTCCAGGGATCAAAATTTACTTTCCTTTGAGCCAGTACTCACAGGTAAGTAAGAGTATGATACTTTATATGGACAGGAAAGAGAGAGGCAATCAGACAAATAGACAGAGACAGAGAGAGACAGAGAGAAAGAGACAGGCAGATAGACAGAGAGAGAGAGAAACAAAGAGCTGTGTTGTTCAATTGACCAGTTCTAGTGGGTTTCAGTGGAGCAGCTCTATTTATAGAAGTTGTTTGTAAGACCATGGCATCACAGAGGAGCTGCCATGACATGAAGTGAATTGGACTTAAGTGAGAGAGGGCTGTGCAAGGGCCCCTGCCCCACTTTCCCCTCCAGAACCATCCGGATCCAGGGGCCACATAGAGCACAGAATGACTAGAGATGGCCTGCTAAGCTTCAGGTAAGGGCTAGACTAAATGACATCTGGGGATGCTTTCAACTCTTAAAATTTTGATCTTCAGACAAATAGGCATCATGATCTTCCCTTTGCAATCCAAAGGATGAATCAAATCACTTGAAAGTTCACTCATACTTACATCAACTGATGCTGAGTGAAATGAATAGAACCAGAAGATCGCTGTACACTTCAATGTTGTATGAAGATGTATTCTGATGGAAGTGGATATCTTCAACCTAAAAAGATCCAACTCACTTCCAGCTGATCAATGATGGACAGAAACAACTACACCCAGAGAAGGAACACTGGGAAGTGAATGTAAACTGTTTGCACTATTGACTTTCTACCCAGGTTACTTATACCTTCAGAATCTAATACTTAATGTGCAACAAGAAAATTGGAGTTAGACACATATATTGTATCTAGGTTTTACTGTAACACATGTAAAATGTATGGGATTACCTGTCATCAAGGGGAGGGAGTAGAGAGAGGGAGGGGATAATTTGGAAAAATGAATACAAGGGATAATGTTATAAAAAAAATTACTCATGCATATGTACTGTCAAAAAAAATTTAGAAATAAAATTAAAAAAAAAAAAAAAAAGAAAGTTCACTCATAGGGGGAGGATTCTGGCAAGATGGCAGAGTAAGTTGGTAAATTTCAAGCTCTCCAGATTTCCCCCACAAACAGAACAAATTTGCACCTCAGGGCAAACATAGACTGGTGTAAGATCAAGAAGACTTGGGGTGAACAAGGGCCCTCCTGACACAACCTAAGAAGCCTGGAATAAAGGCCCCAAGTTGGGGATTAACCCATGTGAAGTGCAAATACTTCTGGTCTAGCTCTTCAGAAATAGCCAGCTGCGGGGTCCTAAGGCTAGCTGGGTTAGGATGGAGCCTCTGCAGGAACTACAGAAACTTTGACCTGCTGAACTGCCTGTGGAGTTGGGGGATTGAGTCTGGGAAAGCTGAGAGAACTTTGGCTGATTAGGAACACCAGGCCCCACCTATGCTGCAGAAATACAGTCTGGTCAAGTAGGAGCCAGCATATATGGTGGGTGCAGAGATAGAAGGGCAGAATTGCTGCTGGCTATGGGCACTTGCAGAAGGGTGAGCTCTTGGCTTAGGGTTCCAAGTCAGAGAAAAGAGCTAAAATGAAGGTAGAGCTACTATCCCCCCTCCCCATGATTAGAGGTGCTTATGTTAATACTTCCCATTAGAAAAAAAAAAAAAAAATGAGCAGGCAAAGAAGGAAGAACCTAACCATAGAAACTTACTATGGGAACAGGGAAGACCAGGGTTCATATTTACAGGAGGACAATGAAGTAAAAAAAGCTTCTTCTACCCTAAAGAGTAATGTTAAAGGACTGCCCTGAGAGAATTTATAGAACTCAAACAAAAATTTAAAAATCAATTGAGAAACATTGAGGAAAAACTAAAAAAAAAAAAAAAAAAAAAGATTAAAAACCATCTAAGAAAAACAAGATTATGAAAAAAAAAAGTTAATCAACTAAAAAAGGAGATATAGAATCTTAAGGACAAAAATAAGTCTCTGAAAATTAGAATGGGCCAAGGGGAAATCAGTGAAGCTATAAGAAACTAAGAAATAATAAAACAATATAAAGAATTTAAAGATAGAACAGAATGCAAAACATATAATAAGAACAACAACAGATGTGAAAGAACAAATCAAGAAGAGGAAATATAAGAATAATTGGACTACCTGAAAGCTGTGACCAATAAAAAAAAAAAAAAGGAACCTTGATATAATAAATGCAAGAAATAATCCAAGAAAATTGTCCTGGAGTGATAGAACATGAGGGTAAAGTAGAAGTAGAAAAATCCACTGATCACCATCTCAAAGAAATCCTTTATGGAAAACACATAGGAATATTATTGGTCAAAGAGAAAATTCTGCAAGAAACAAAAAAAAAAAGTTGAATATACTGGAGCTACAAGTAGAATTGTACAGGACTTATCAGCAGCCACAATAAAAGACCAGAGGTCAGGAATCATAGATAGTGGCAATCAAAAGAATAGAGCTTGTAGCCAAGAATACCATGTCCAGCAAAATTATCCATAATATTGCATGAAAAAATGAACATTCAATGAACTTGCAGATTTTCAAGACTTTTTTTTTCAAATAAACTCAAATTTGATAGAAAAATTGAACATGTAAGAATCAATATCAAATATCAATTTCAAGGAACATGGACAAATTATTTATGGTTTTAACATGGAAATGTATAATATGTTTAAAATTGACAAGAGCAATTGGGTAGCTCAAAAGAAAGATTAAGGTACAGATAAGTATACTCTAAAATGCAAAATTGCCTAGTAAAATGTTGTACAGGTGAGATGCAGAGGAAGAATGCAGAGGCATTAGAAGGCTTGTAGTTTTAAAAATCCTACTCATATCAGGAATGGGCTAAATAGACAACAGTACATCTACATCATAAAAGATATAGCAACCTCCAAAATCTATAAAGAAATAAAGGGGGAGGGATAAATTGAGGGAGAAGAAAAAGATGAGGGAAAAAGAAAAGAGAGGGAATCATGGGCTGAAGAAAGTTAAGTAATAGTAGGGTAACTTAAGAGCAGAATTAAAGCAGAAGAATTAGCAGGTTAGGAAAGTCAAACTTAAAGATTCAATCAGGGGAGAAATCTATGTTATGTCAGCCATACTAATATTGTTTTAGATCCATGTTTACATAAGGGTAAATACATGGGTATATATTATGTGTCTGAGTATCTGTAGATGTGTCTACATATTGCTCTATGTGTATATGTATGAAAATATATGTGTATGTGTGTGAGTCAGTCTGTGGTTAGGTGTGAATGTGTATATACATATATAGAGAGGTATATGTGTATATGTATATATCTTTATATACATTTAAATATATAGATATATAACATATATCTGAGTGAGATGGGGAGAATGAAAAGGGAAAAAAAGAATAAAGTAAAAAAAGTACACAACAGAGAACAAAACAATAACCTATAAGAAAGCAAAGATGGATACTCATGAATATAATTTCTTCTATTATTATATATACTTTCTTGAACTGGTAATTTATTGTTATATATTTTGAATCCTCCCTGATGTTCTGCTAGGCATTTGATAATGTTCTATTTTGTTTCATTTTCCATCTCTATTTTCCTTTTTTCTATTCTGTTTTTTAAATAAAATATTTTTTAAAAAAAGAAAATTCACTCATAGAGTGATTTCTAAAGAATCAGGTCTAGTTCAATAGTTCTGCTTCATAAATAAGGATCCTCAACACATCATATACTTAGGTTCTCCCAAATAATAATTTATTTAGTTCTTTAATGTTGGCAAAGTGCTTTATAAATATTAACTCATTTGACTCTCATAGCAACTCTAGGAAGTAGAGGCCATTATTATCCTCATTTTACAGTTAGTGAAACTAATATTTTTGGAAATTAGGTGACTTGCTTAGGTTGATATAGCTAGTAATTATCTGAAAACATATCTGAAACTGGGTCCTTCTGACTCCAGGTCCAGGACTATATCCATTGAACCATGTCACTACCTGCCAAAGGATACCTTATCATAAATTACAAGATTTCTTATAATGTATTTGTATGTATCAGTGATGAGATCCTGACTAATTGGATGCATTTGGCAGAGAGCGACTAGAGTAATGATGGAATTACCTCACAAGCCCACCCTTTGTGGAGGTGGTGGGCAATCCCACTTTGCTATGTTGGATCAGAAATCTGAGTTATGTCAAATCCCTGAAGTTAAATTTCCCCTATAAATTTGTCCATGGCTCAAGCCACCTTCGCTAAACCCCTTTTGGGTTATAGTCTAACAGGACATTCTGCCTCACAGTCTCTTTCCCCTTCCTTCTCCCCCAAGCCTGTGCCACAGGGTGTCTTCTTATAGCTAACTAACTCTTTTAGGATGCTAAACTCTTCTTTAGATTTAGCCTGTCAACTAAGGCCAGACTCCAACCTCAAGGGATGTTCCCTTTCTCCTGGCTAACTGTGAGTTCTACTAGGGAACTTGAGCTTTTCATCATTAATTGTTAAAACCTCTTTCTATATGCTTTCCCAACTCTATTTCTTATTTATCATTCCTGGTTCTATTCTTCACATGACTAAATCCCAACATTTGGTGCCTAAATCTTATCATTCAGTACTAAACCCCAAACACATCATTTGGAACCAGGCAAAGCTTTTCTAAATACTATCATCAGTAATAATTAACATTCAGATGTCATTTTTCACAGAATTTAATAATAAAAATAATAAACATTTATATAACGCTATGTGCTAATTTATCTGTAATTATTATCTTATTTGGCTTTCATAAACCTGAGAGGTAGCTACTATTATTATCCCCATTTTACAGATAAGGAAATTGAGGTAAACAGATTGAAAGTCATACTGCTTACTGTTTAAAACTGTTTTTGAATCCAAATGTTCCTTACTGGTGGTTCAGCCTAATACTGAATTTACTACACCTCTTAATTGCCTGCCAAATGATGCCTTATTAGCAATTACAAGACTTCTCATAATACAATTATATACTTTAGTAGTAATTATCACTCAGATATCATTTTTCACAGAATCTAAATCAGAAGAAACCTTGAAAGCCATCTAATCCAATTAATATATGAAGAATTTCTTCTACTATATATCTAATAATCTTGTCTCTTCCTGAGGGAGTATTCACTACATCCCTAAGCAGCCCATTCTACATTTTTGTTGTTATTGTTCAGTTATTGATCCTATTTAATCTTCAGGGCCTCATGGAGCATAGTGTGCTGAATTCTACTTTCCATTATCTCCTGAAGTCTGTCCAAGCTCATCTTCATGGCTTCCATGATACTCTGTCTCTCATTCACCTTCTGCCATTCTCTTCTTTTGCCTTCAGTCTTCCCCAACTTCCTGGTCTCATTCTACTTTTGGAAAACTCCAATTCTTAGGAAGTTTTTTCTTACATCAAACTTAAATCTGCCATTCTACATTTTCCAACCAATTGTTTTTTGCTCTGCTCTCTGGAGTCAAGTAGAATAAGCTGAATTCCTCTTCCACATAACAACCCTTAAAATTCTTGCAGATAGCAATTCTATCCCTCCCAGTCTTCTTTAGGCTAACAAGTGCCAGTTCTTGTAATTGATTTTATTTTTAATGTGGTGTGAACTTGAGACTCTTCCCCACTCTGATTGCTCTCCTCTGGATACTTCCCAGCTTATCAATATGCTTCTTAAAATGTGGCACTCAGAACTCATCATGATATTCTACACCAGTGAACAGAGGATCTGGTCTTTCCTTATTCTTGGATGTTATATCTTTTGTAATTATAGCCTAATATTAAATTGTCCTTTTTGGCTGCCATATCACACTTCAATTTAATCAAAACCACCCATGTGCCAAAGAAAGTCTTCTAGGATAGAATTGTGATTGCCTGGCTAAACTTTTTGGAACATAATGTTAATGAAGTTGGCTTCCAGACTTACATCTCCACATGACCTACTTAACTCCATAAGGAATAACAACCCAAAAAGAGTTTCAAACTGCAGACTTCACCCTTAAGTTCCCTCCAATATCTTAAATATGGGCCATTGATCCCAAAGAGTGCCATACAAGCCTTCTCACTAAGGAATTTGTTGTCATTGTTCAGTCATGTCTAGTTTTATATGATGCCATTTGGGATTATCTTGGCAAAAATACTGGAGTGGTCAGCCATTTCCTTCTCCACTTCATTTTACAGATGATAGTTTAAACTGAAGCAAGCAGAGTTAAATGACATGCCCAGGATCTGTTATGTTGTCAGATTCAAACTTAGAAAAATTAGTCTTTCTGACAGGTTGCATTCATTCTGCTGGGATGACACTGGAAGGGAAAGTGAGTCAGGTGACCTTGCCCAGCCCTCCCTCACTTAAATCCAATTCACTTACATGTCACAGCATTCCCTCCCTGAGATCATGGACCTCTTCCACAACAAAGGACACACAACAACAATAAAAGCAGCATCACTGTACTTGCTCAACAACAAATTTACCTTAGGCCTAAGCTTCTATGAAAGCAGAAGGCAGATGCTTAGAATATAAGCTTGCCCTATGACATCTCCTAATAAATGATAAGACTGAAAAGGCCTCTAGTCACTTAACCTCTCTTGGGATCAGACTAGATAACCTTTGAGATCCATTCTAGATATTTATAGTTGTATAATCCCAATTTTCCCAACTGCCATAGGAATCCAGATGGTCTGGGCTAAACGCTAAACCCTAAACTAGCTCCTGGGAAACTTTGCTAGTCATTAAGGACCTTTCAGAATCTATTAGAAAATGAAAAATTCAAAACAGCTTACCTACGAGAGTCCAGAAAACCCATGGAATATAGGGAGATTTCCCCAATTAATGCATAATCAGGTACCATCATAGCAACTGTTCGGAACAAGGCCTATGGGAAGGAAAAAAACAGCTAATCAGAACATACTAGGAATATACACATAAATACTGTATATATATTGGCAAAGTAAAAAAAAATAATAATAAAGATTTAAGTTCTTCTGGGAAGGCAATATGACATAATGGATAAAGAATGGACTTTCAGATTAGAAAGACTCTTATTGGTTTTGCCAGACTGTATTGGTTCCTCACTTGAAGTCCCTTATATCAATGTGGAAAGATTTTTAATTGGTCAGGCTTTTACAAAAATACTATCTCATTTGATATTTATGCCAGCCCTATGAGGTAATTGAGTTACATTGTCCCCATTTTACAAATGAGGAAAATGAGGGTTGAAAAATCTAAGTAACTTGGCTAAAGAGATATATAAGAAAAAGTGGAATTGGGGATTAAACTTATGTGTTTTTCAGTCATATCTGATTGTGACCCTATTTGGGATTCTCTTGGCAAAGATACTAGAATTACTTGCCATTTCCTTTTCTAGCTCATTTTACAGATGAGGAAACTGAGATAAACAGGGTTAAGTGACTGGCTCAGGGTAACAAAACTAGTAAGAGTCTGAGGCTGGGTTTCAATTCACAAAAATGTTTTCTTGATTCCTGGCCTGATATTCTATCCACTGTGCCACTTAGCTGCCTAGAACTGAATCCAGAGAACTAAAAATCTTTTTTTTTCTAATGCAAAACATATTTCCATATTAACCATATTTAAAAAAAAAAAAAGCAAAAAAAAAAAAAGAGAAAATTTACACTTCAATTTGTACTCATCATCAGTTTATCAGTTTTCTCCCCAGTGGTGGATAACAATTTTTTCCATAATGAATCCTTTAGAATTATCTTGGATCATTATGTTGATCACAGTAGCCAAGTGTAATTAATCATCATTATAATATTGCTGTTACAGGGCACAGTGATCTCTTAGTTCTCACTATACTTTGCATCAGTTCATACAGGTCTTGCCATGCATTTCTAAACCACAACCCACCTTGTAATTCCCCGTAGCTAATAGTAATCTATCACAATTATATGCTACAATTTGTTTAGTAATTCTTTGATTAATGAACATTTCCTTGATTTCCAATTCTTTGGAAACAGCTGTGATATTTCTGTACATATAAATTTTTTTCCTTTTTCTTTGATCTCTTTGAAATACAGACTTTATTGTGGTAATTACTGGGTCAAAAGATATTCACAATTTTATAACTCTTTGGGCCTCGTTCCAAATTATTCTCCAAAATGAGTGCTTACTACTCATCACCAATCCATTAGTATACCTATTTTTCCCTCATCCTCTCTAGCATTTGTCATTTCTAACAGGGATAAAGTAGAATTTCAGAGTTGTTGTAATTTTAATTTTTTTCAATCAATAGTGATTTAGAGTACTTTTTGTGATTATAGATAGCTTTGATTTCTTCTTCTAAAAATTATTTATATCCTTTGGGGATTTTTCATTTGGGGAATGGCTTTATTTTTAGAAATTTGACTCAATTCTATATTCAATACAAATTTGAGAAATGAGACCTTTTTCAGAGAAACTTGCTATAAAATTTTTTGCTATGACTTCAATTGTACCTTTTAGCAAAATGTAGTTTCCCTCATTATCTGTTTTCAATAACTCTACTTTGTCTGAGATGATTGTTACCCCTATTTTTTTTACTTCAGTTTTGCTGAAACATATTTGATTTGATTTTAACTTGATTTTAGGGGTGAACTCATGCCATTCATATTCATTGTTATGATTACTGTGTTTTCTCCTCTATTTCCTTTTCTCCGATTTCTTTTCTTTCTCTTTTTAATCTATCTTTTCTCTAAGGTCTTTTCATAATTTTGTTGCATCACTTTATTTCTTTACCCAATTGTTCTCTTCTGCTTTTATTGCTTTCTTTTACTCTCAAGAAATTCTTGTTAGGATTGGGCCCAATTAGCCTTTATCTTTGAGGCATTTTTGGTAGTTGTTTTCACAATGTCTCTTGCCTCCTAGCATATTTCTTTTTATATTACCTAACAGTGCTACTCTATGAAGAAAAAAAAAAATTCCACTGACATTATCTCCTTTGGCTATCAGGAGAAAACCTAGGATCTTGTGATGGGTTGTGACAATAACTTTATTCACAGCGCAGGAAATAATATGATATGATGGAAAGAACATTGGACTTGAGAGTCAGGCAATCTGAGTTCAAATATTACTGACCTCTTAACTGAGTGACTTTGGGGAGATAATTTTGCCTTCTCTGAGACAAAGTTTTCTTTTTTAAATAATATTTTTCCCTATTACATTTAAAGAAAATTTTAAACATTCATTTTTTTAAAATTTTGACTTCCAAATTCTCTCCCACCTCCTCCCTTTCCTGAGAACATATGCAATTTGATATAGGTTATATATGTGCAATCATGCAAAATATATTTCCAGAATAGTCATAGACATAAGTTGTCTAAATCATAAAATGCTTTGTATCAATTTTATACATTTTTAAAATGTTATATAAAAGCAAACTATCATTACTATTCAGCCACCTACCATTTCATTAATTAAAATAGGATTATAGATGTCACTCTTTTTTGTGGTGGCAAAGAATTGGAAACTGGGGAGGTATTTGTTAATTGGGGAATGAATCAAGAAGTTATAGTTTATTAATATGATTGGATATTTTTGTGCTGAAAGAGAAAATGAAGGAGCTGATTTAAGAGAAACCTTGGAAGAGTTGTATTAATTGATGAAAAGTGATGAGCAGAACCAGATGGAAAAATTATATGACACAAACAATGACCAACTTTGAGTCCAGAGAACTCATAATCCCATCATATTCATCTCCTAATAGAGAAGTAGTAGTTCAGATTGGAACATATTTGAGAGAGGAGGGGAACTTGGCCAATGAAAGAATTTGTTTTTATTAATTACAATGTTTATAATAGGGTGCATATGTGTGTGTGTGTGTGTGTGTGTGTGTGTGTGTGTGTGTGTGTGTGTGTGTGTTAAGGAATTAGGGAGAGTTAAAAGAGAATGAGAATTTGAAAATAAAATTAAATTGAACCAAAAATAAAATTGAATAAAAAAATATAATAATCAAGAGAGACTACCAAACTGCAGCAGTTCACTTTGATCTAGCAATACCACTACTAGGTCTGTATTCCAAAAAGATCATAAAAAAGGAAAAAAAGGATTCACATGTACAAAACATTTATAGCAGCTCTTTTCACAGTGGCAAAGAAATTGAAGGGATGCCCATCAATTGGGGAATGACTGTTCAAATTATGGTACATGAATGTAATGGAATATTATAGTGCTATAAGAAATAATGAACAGGCAGATTTCAGAAAAAAAAAAACTAGAAAGATGAACAAATTGATGCAAAATGAAATGAGCAGAACTAGAAAAACATTGTATATAGCAACATTATATGATGATCAACTATGAAAGAATGACTCAGTTCCTTCAGTAACACGATTATCCAAGACAAATAAAAAGGATTCAAAAAGGAAAATGCTATTCACATCCAGATAAAAAACTAATGGACTTTGAATGCAGATAGAAGCATATTTTTCTCACTTATTTTATTTTTTCATTTTTTTTTCTTTTGATCTGCTTTTTCATAGCTGTGACTAATATGTAAATGTTTTATTTGATAGCATGTGTATAATCAATATCAAATTGGCTATCATTTTTAGAAAGAGAAGAGGGAAAGGATGGAGGAAGAAAAATTTAGAACTCAAAATATTTTTAAAATGAATGCTAAAAATTGTCAACATGTAATTGGAGGAAACAATAAAATACTATTAAAACTAAAAGAAAAAAATTTTAATTTTCAGAGTAGAAATAAATGGCTAAACTAACACAGACTTTATTATGCCCCAGTAAACTTAGAACAGCAGGGAATAGCAACTTATAATCTCAAATGAAACAATAGTAAAAAAAATTACTTTTAAAATAAAGATATATAGGATAAGTACATTGTGCTTAAAGGAACCATAGGTAGGGAAATAATGTCAGTATTTAATATATCTGTTGTATGACATCATCTAAGCATCTAAAAAATAAAGTTAATATATTAAAGGTGGAAGTAAATAGCAAAACATAGCCAAAAACTTCAATATGACTCTTCAAGATCTAAGCAAATCTAATAACATTAAGAAAAAAATTTAAGGATGTCGGAAGAATTTTAGGAAAATTAGAAATGGTAGATCTCTGGGATATTTTCAAAAATTACAATTCAAAAATACAAAGGAGTATATACTTTTCTCAGCTGTGTGTAACATTTTTTACAAAATTCTGTCATATGTTAGAGCATAAAAATTATAGAAAAATATAGAAAAGCAAAAATGTTAAAGATATTCTTTAGTAACAGCTCAATAAAAATGTACTCAATAAAAAAATCACTGAATAAAAGATTCAAATTTACATGGAAATCAGTAATTTAATCTTAAAAAATTGTTGGATCAAAACACAAATCATAGGACCAATTGATAATTAAAGAAAAAAAGTTTTAAAAAAATAATCACAGAGATGTCACAGAGATACTGACAGTTCAGGTCAGGGTATCAATAATATTAAAAGGAATTACAAAATATGAATATAATATTTTATAATTGTACTGCATTTTAAACTTCCCAAAATGCTTTCCCTTGGTTTTCCAAAAACATCTCTGGGAGGGGGGTAGGACATTTGTCCCTATTGCAATTTTATAGATGAAGAAACCTTTCACACAGCTAATTATGGAAAGACTGACAAAAATTTTGGTTTTCTGTCTCTTAAGCCCAGGTTCTGTTATACTACACTGCCTCAGAGCACTGCCAGAGAGCAGCAAAAAAAAAAAAAAAAAAAAAAAAAAAGAATGGTGACAAAAAAGGCACTTATACCTATTATCAAATATTCTAGACTCCATTTCTAAAAATGTCACCTGATCCTATGAATGATAGTTGTCTCTGGGATGCCCCAATTCCATAACGCCAAGCATTTACCTTGAGATTATCAGGAAGCTCTGCCCGACCAGCATAGCCAGGATTCATGGTAATGAAGACAGCACAGGTAGGATTCAAAGAGAGCTCAGTGCCTTCAAATATGAAAGTCTTGAGCTTTCGGATGATAGCCTGTTGAATGCTGAGGATCTGCTGGGCCACCACAGACAGTACCTCAACCTAGGGAGAGAAGAACTTGCTACAGAACCTCTCACCCCCATCTCAATACAACAAAGCATTTTCCAGGACAGAATATTTAATTACCTAAAGCAGCCCGTTAATCACTTAAGAAATATGGTTCACTGAGAAATGGATTTTAAGATTACTAAGGAATGCCAAAATTAAGCTGTAAAGTTCTCAACTAGAAGAGGGATTGGCTATTAGCAGAGAATAAAAGAATATATGAGTGTGTGATAGGTAATAGGATCTAAAACTAGAAAATGCCTTGGAGATTCAACTACTTAAGAACCAGAGAGAAGTGACTGGCCCAAGTACATATATGGGCATGTGTGCTTATATTTGTGTATATATTACTGTTTGTATCTGTATATGTACTTTGAATACATGTGTGAATGCATTTATGAGATAGGGAGAGAGAAAATATAATGAGAGTTGTAAATGGTTTCCTCAGTGGTAGTTATATTTCAAAATTAAATCAAATCAATAAATATTTATCAGGTACTTATTATGTCCTGGGTGCTATGAAAGATGGGTTAACAATATAAGGCCGTCTCAAGTAATAGAATTCAGATTCTCCAGTTTTTCCTTCCCTTTTTTCCCTGCACTCCCATGTTTTGCCATTAATAGTTACCTCAATCCTGTTGAATTCATCAAAGCAGGCCCATGCTCCAGCTTGGGCCAAGCCCTTGAAGAACTTTCCCATGGCTTTGTAATCCAGACCATCAGAGCAATTGAAGACCACACACTAAAGACAGGGAGGAAAGTACTACAAATGTCACTGCTTCCCAATCCAATTTGGTTCTCCATTCTTCCCCAAGAATGCTAGAATATTACATTTAGAATAATCATATGATTTAAATTTAGATCTAGAATTGATCTCAGAGGTCATCTACATCCCTTCACTTTAAAGATAAGGAAATGGAAATCCAGAAAGGTCAAAAGATTGTATCCTATCATATAGTTAAGCATCAGAAAATTTGAACCCAGGGCTTTGATTCCTGTATCAGTGTACTCTCTCCCCTATAGCATGATGCTTCCTAGTTCAAACTTCTATTCAATGTGTAGTTTCCAATCCGTCTCCCTCTTTACAATCCTGTTGTAATCTTGAGTTTCAAGGTCTGTCTTCTATAAAGAGCTCTTCAAAAGGACAGGAAGGAACCAAGAGGGTCAGGGTAATATTATTTTCATTACCTGCTTAGCCAAGGCCTTGGCTAGATCTTTTGTAGTTTCTGTTTTGCCTGTCCCAGCAGGACCCTCTGGGGCACCCCCAAGATTCAGTTTCAAAGCTCCCATTAAAGTCCTAAGGAAAACAAGACCCTAGGGTCATTCATTGAGTCCTTGAGTTTATAGGGCAAGGAGAGTTTCCAGTAAAGCTGTTATCCATTGAAAAGACCTCCAATCTATCTACATAATGATTTTCTCCAGAGATATTAGAAGCCAAAGACTAGACCAAATAGCTAATATATGCTGGGGTCAATAGAATTCTCTAGTTTTTATCAAAATCCAAAGATGTCATTACTGCCCCATTCCCATTTCCTGTTCAAATTTGGATACAATCCTCCTCTAACTGATTACAAATTCCTAAGAGAACAACTATGGAGCTGAGTTATCCCTATTCAAAATTGAAGACCATCTAACTAGCCACTTATAGGTTAATGATAATGATAATAGCAGCTAGCAACTATATAGTCTTTAAGGATTACAAAGCACTATGCATAGATTAATTAATTTTATCTTCATAACAACCTTATGAAACAGATGTTATTATCTCTATTTTACAAATTAGAAAGTGAGCCAAAAAGAGATTAACTTGCTGAGTCATAGAGCCAGTAAGTATCTGAGATAAAATTTGAACTTGGGTCTTCCTGATCTCAAATTTCTCAAAACAAAAGTAATCATAGTATTCTCCTTGGTCCTAACCTTGGCTTTCTTATGTTAATCCCTGAAGTTAAATTTCCCCTATAAATCTGCCCATGACCCGCTTCATCTTTGCTGGGTTATAGTCCAACAGTATACTCTCATGGTGTCTTTCTTCCCATACTTCATGGTGAGTTTCTCCTTGTAGCTAATTAACTATTTTAAGATGCTAAACTCCTCTATGGCTTTAGCATGCCAATCAATGGTGTACTCCCACCTCAAGGACTATGTCCTTTCTCCTTGTGAGTTCCACTAGAGAAGTTGTTTTTTCCATTATTAATTATTAAAACATTCTTTGCTAACTATGCTCTTCCAAACTTTATTTCATATTTACCATTCCTGACGTCTATTATATCTCTTCATTTTGTCCGTAATTTCTCATCATAAATAAAAATGCCTTTTGGCAAAGGAGAAAGGCCATTGAGAAGTCTTCACATGACTGAACTCCAACATTGCTCACATCAATGTCATCACTTGGTATGCTATACCTCAAATACATCAATTTACAAATGAAGAAGTTGGACTGGTTGATCTGTAAGTTTCCTTTAAACTTTAAATCTCAGGCTCTTAAAAGAATAGGGAGTAATAATGATTTTCAGCATCATACCTATCCATTTTGCATAGATAGAATTACAATAGGTTAATATACCTAGTGCTGTATTTTGCTGCCAATGGTGCCCTTTCTTAAAGAGTATCTACTTAAACTTACAGTAGATACAAAGTGGGACAAAAGGTGCTGTTGCATCAGCTTCCTAAAATGGTCTTGGATCAGAAAAACTTTTAGAATAGTAGATTGGGAAGGGTGGGCAGAGTGTCAAATGGCAAGCCTCTGAACAGTATCTATTAGAATTCAGTTTGGTCCTCCCTCTCATGTTGGAAGACAGAGGAAAGGTATTCAGAAGCATGGTGCCTAGGACAAGGAGGAATGATAGCTCTACTATGTCTTTCTTAGATTGGACAAGATCTTGAATATTTTGTTCCATTTTGGATGCTTTATTGTACAGAGGATGTTATGGACCAAAAGGCATTCAGGAAAGAGTATGTCCAAGATGATTAGGCATTGACATTATGCTATATAAAGCTCAGTGGAAGGGAATGGGAGCAGTTATCCTGAAGAAAAGAAAAGTTAAGGAAGGCACTATAGCTGCCTTCTAGTTATTTGAAAGCTGGAAGAGGAAATACTCTTGTTTTTCTTGGGCTCAGAGGACCTGACTAAAAGCAATAAGTAAAAGTTGCAGAGAGAAAGATTTATATAAGGAAAAACAAACAAACAAAAAACTTAACGATCAAAATAATCCAAAATTAAAATGAATTGACTTTGGAAAAAGCATATTCTCCCTCACTAGTGGCTATAAATCTAAAACTGCTTCCAATTGAAATTCTGTGAAAAAGGAAGATACATAGAATTACAGAATCTCAGAACTGGGAGGGATTTTCATTGGCTATCAGGTCCACTGCTGTCAAACTCAAAATAGAAATGAGATTGATAAACCACATAGAAGGATCCCTATAGGCTATGTATTGATTTAGAAAACCACATATTAACATTATCTATATTCTATTGTATTTTTGTTTGTTTTGTTAAATATTCCCCAATATGTTTTAATCTGAGATTCAGGAAGTGTTGTGGGGCAAACACTTCTAGTTTGTTATAATTCAAATTTGAACAGGAATCTCCTCTAAAATATAGAAATATTTTTACTTTTATTTTTCCTACTTAAAACTTCTACTTGCAGACTTTCTTGTACTCCCAATTCTTTCATTCTCAAAGTTAATCACCTCCATTCAATTCAACTGAGGCGTGGTTTTGAATCTCATCATCTTGGCTGACTAAACAAAGTCAACATCCTTCATAAATTGTGATATCCAGAACTAAATCGTGGGATTCTCTTACAGGCCACTGGACCCATGTCAAATTCCCATTACATTCAAATTTTTCTCTAGAAGAGTCTTATCCAGTGTAACGTGCAGCAGAAGAGGAGGCAGCAATTGAGAGGTATTTAACCTCATTTTGAAAGGTGAAACCATGCCATAGGAATTGTCAAAATTTACCTGTAACATCTGTCAGTGAGAGGAGTAATCACCAGCCGTGGGGAGTTCCCCAAGTATTCATAGCCATACAAAGCTTCTGTAGTGATCATCTTTACAATCACATCCCCCTTTTCCCAATAATAGCGAAGCTGGGAGATCCATTGGAAGTCATTCAGATCTCCGACTTTGTCAGCAGCTAATTTGGCAACCACATCACGAGCTGTCCAGATATATAGATACACATATAAGAATGAACAGTTTCTCTCTCTCTCTCTCTCTCTCTCTTCCTTCCCTTATTAAAAACTCAGAATAAATATTATCTACTTGTAATTCATAAATACTCAGGCATAAAGGAAACCCAGGTCAATTAAACCCTCTGCCTTTAGATAGGTTTTAATTAAATCATGCCTAAAAAAAATTAACTTGTCTTTTAATAAATGAAAATCATCTTTCACCTTCCACCAACCTCTAATTTTTATACCAAGAGGAGTTTTCCTCAATTACTATCTTTTTCCAAACTGACTTTTTAAGAGTTCACCCTGAAGCATAGTCTGTTATTCTTCATCATTATTGCTTCCTTTCTAATTCATTCAAAAGACTAATCTGTACCTCATAAAGAAATCTAATGATCTGGTTGCATCTTTTAAAGCTAGTGCAACAGGTTGGGAGGTGACCAGATCCCATGTTTTCAAGGTCTGCTCCCTTACATACTAAGCCCAGTAGGGAATCAGGCCACAGAAATGTTGTGATTAAAATTCCTCACTAAGCTCCTAACACCTTTCCCCCCTTCTTCCAATCTTCCTTTTTTTTTTTTCTTTTTTTAATAGAAAATTTTAATAGAAAATAGAAAAACCTGTCTCCCTTACAATCCCATGACAATGGGACAATCTCTAAGGCTCCCAGTCAATGAATAGTTTGAAGGCATTCATCATAATAGAGTCGTAGGCACAAAGTTCACTCTTATTTTTTAATCTGGGAACCCTAAAAATCCCATTGTTAATTTATTCTTTCCCTTCACAGGTAGTAATGGTTGTTTCTGAGAGGCAGGAAAGAGTTACATGACCTTTGGTCATTAATCTTCTCTAGGAAGCTCTTAGAGTGAGTATGGGATGTCTTTGGTGGTGCCAAAAATTCAAAATCTTTGACTTATAAGGAAGATTTTGCAAAAGAACTGTCAAACCTTTACTATGCCTTGGATCAGGACAAGTTTCAAAGCTGACTACTAGGTCCATATTTGTCTATGATCATTTTGAGGATCATCATTAAAGAGGTTTAGGAAGGCTAATTCCATTGGATGGATCCAACTCACCCTTTCTCCCCAACTCATTAACATTTTATACAGGTGAAAGGAGATTTATATGAAGACCAAGGATACCCTTTGGAGGGGAAAATGTGAAGATATTGTAAAGGGAAAAGTAACATTTGAAGGAAGTATAGGTAAGAGAGAAGGAAGTAGTTGTTTCAAAATCAGAGATGCTTAAGTGTGAGGGAACAATTTATACTGATTGTATGTGAACACAGAAAAATTTCTCCTAAAGTGCACAGCTAACCATGTTACTCTCCTATTCAATAAATTACATTGGCTCTCAATAGTCCTCCAGGACCAAATAGAAAATTTTCTTGTTTGTTTTTTAAAATTCTTCATGATGTGGCTTCTTCCTACCTTTCTGGTCATCTTACCTGTCTATATACTCTAGAGATTCAGTAATAATTCCCTTTTTAGTCTCCCTCAAACACAAAATTCCATCTCCATAGCCAATCCTTTGCACTGACCATCCCACACAACTAAAATACTCTCCCTTGTCACCTCTGCCCCTTGGCTTTCCTGCCTTTAAAACTCAGCTGAAATCCTACCTTCTGCAATTGGTCTTTCCCAGTCACCTGCTTCATATCTTCCATTTATGCTATATGTATCTTATATATACATAATTATTTGTATGTCATCTTCCCCAATAGAATCTGAGTTTCATGAAAGTATGAACTATTAAAAAAATTTTTTTGCCTTTTCTTTATATTCCCAACACTGAGCACAATGTCCTGTACACTGTTTAATAAATGCTTTTGCCTATTGTCTTCCTTCTTGAATTGTCCTTGAAAAGCAGGATCAGGAGAGCAGTTCCGGTTCTAATAATGCCATGGGCTTTAGAACCCTTTGGGATAGAGGAAGGAATTGGTAGAAAGGGTAAAGACATAACCACAAAACAAATACACACGGATACAGATTGTTGTTCTCATTTCATTGGGTAGCTGTCTTCCTTCCCTCTGGAAGAGAAACTCCTCAGGCTGCTGGTTTTCTTTTGGCTCATGGGATTTCAGATCTGTGGACTGCAGGAATCTCTCCTGTTAAGATGACTAGCCCAGTGAGAAAACTACATGCTTACCATGGACATCAATGACTGTGAGGGCTCCCAGGGTCAGCCGAGCTCCACCACTTAATTTACCCCGAACCAGCTCAACAATCTCTGCAATCTGAAGATTACTCTTTTCCAGAAATACCTGTGAGGAGCACATTGGAGAAGAGCTATTTATTTCTCATATTTTCCTGGCTTCTTTCTCTCAGCCTCAAAAAGCCCAAAGTATGAGAAAAAGATATTGGAGTGTTTTGCCTTTCCCTGGCTCATTTTACTGATGAGGAAACTGAAACACAGAGTAAGGGACTTGCCAGAGTTACATAAATAGTAGATGCCTGAAGCTGGATTTGAACTCATGAAGATAAATCTTGCTGATTACAAGCTTCATTGTTTTATCTGTTGTACCACCTAGCCCCCTGGCACTGAACTAGAAGATTACTAAAGTCCCTTTCAATTCTTAACATTCTATGATCTAGGATCAATTGTCTTGAACTTCACTGAAATAACCCTTGCCTACTAAGTCAGTCAGATCAAGAGTAAATATGAGACAAAGAGAAAACACAAAACTACCGAGGTCAGTTCTAGAGCCTATTACTAAGAACAACTTCCCTGTGGTACTCATACTCATCTGAGGCAGAAGAGAATATTGGGTAGAGGAAATAAAATGAATTAGGTAAACTCCACTTCTCCTTCCCATTACTCTATGAAGAGCTGTTCTGGGTATGAATGGGTTTGACTGCTGACATGGGCATTAAGGAAGAGGAAGAAGGATTAGGGGTGTGTAAGATGGGAGGAACATCAGTCCGAGTTTTTCAGAGTTACTTTTGAGGGAAGTAGAGAAGATTGCTAGAAAATCCTGCAGATCTCTGGGAATTATGCTTAGATTGTCCAGCAGGGACCAAAGTGCATCTTGGAAAGGCAGAAGTGATTCGTGCTAGGCTCACCAGCAAAGTATCATTTACGATAGCCTCAGACACCTCCTTTGTCCAGTAGACAGATGAGACACAAATTACAACTTGTCCAGGCCACTCCAGAACCCACTGCTTTCGAGGAACCTATAAAAAGTCAGAGATCACATAAATTTAGAACGGCAATTGGGGTTAAGTGACTTGCCCAGGGTCACACAGCTAGGAAGTGCTAAGTGTCTGAGGTTCAAATTTGAACTCAGGTCCTCCTGACTTCAGGGTCTGTGCTCTAACCACTGTACCACCTACCTGCCCTGTAGGGGGAAATTCTTAAAGGTCACTAAAACCAACTCCTTCATTTTACAGATGAGGAAAATGAGACTAGAAGAATTGAAATGTCTTGCCCAAAGTCACACAAAATCTAAGTGTCAGAGGATTTGAATTCAGGTCTTTCTGGACTCAAAGTCCAGCTCTCTATCACTCTCTTATCAAGCTGCCTCCTCTTGGTGCCTTCTCCAAAACCAAACAAAACAAGCGGGAAAAATCAAACATGATAAGATATGATTGTAGGTTATTAGAATGTCTTCCATATCTATGAAGAGGAGAGTTAATCTTTTTTTCCTTTCACACAACACAAGTCACATTGGTCTCATTCCTAGAAAAATATAAACGGTCCCTACAAGGGTGTAAACTCCCTGAAGAATGTACATAAGAGACTGTTTAAAAAAACACAAAAAAACTTTCCTCCCCCTCAAACACTACTGAAAAAGGTCTGAAATTCCACCACTAGTGATTACTTTATTTGGGTTATACATCATCCCCTCTAGTTTCCTTTTTCACAAAGCAAATGCCTGGAAGGGATAGCCCATCAACTACTCACTATCTTAAGGTGGGTAGTTTCTCAGATGGCAAGAAAACACAACTTAATAATCTTAATGTTCTATTTGAATCTAGAACAACGAAAAAATAAGAAATTTCTAAAATAGAATTCACATTCATTCCAACCCCTAGCTAGAATTTAAGTGGCCTGAGAGACATAACAATCCTAATGATTGTTTTTATGAGAAGCCTGTCAGTTTTGCCTTCCTTAATGCTTATACTAGTAAAGATTTCACTATCAACTTCATTGGTTCACCTTCCCATGAATCCCTGTCCTCAACTGGGAAACAAGGCACAGAAAGATTAGATGACCTGTCCTGTGATCCAATGACAAAACAGGAAACAATTGAATCCAGATCCCTTCTGGGAGCCCTTTCTAATTTTCAATGATGTAAGATGGAAAGAGCACTGTATTTGGAGATAAAAGAATGTGGGTTCCAACCCTGGCTCTGCCACCCTGTCCTGGGTGACTTTGGGTTAATTACTTAACTTCTTAACTTGACTTCCCTTTTCTTGGCTATAGAATGAGGGGGTTGTACTTGATGACCTTTGAAGTTCCTATAGATCCCACCAAAAGCTTAACTCTACCAGCCTGGATGCAGGCTCTGGAATGGACTCTACCTCAGCATAAGCATCAATCCCTTTCTTAAGCACTTCTCGGATACTGGCAAGCATCATCTGTTCCACTTGAAGAAGCCATTTTTCGACCATGCCCTGTAAGAGAAGAAATATAAACAGAAATGGGAATTGAGCACAGAGTCAGCAAAGATTCCAGGAAAGACAGTGGAAATGAACCCAACTTCAGAACATCAAATATTAAAATTAAACTGGCTTTTTCCTTCCATGCACTAAAGCTGCTTGTTACTTTCAAATCCTTTTTTTCTTCCTTTTTTTTTTAACCCTGTAATCCTAAAGTGAAAAAATAAGACTGACTCAGCAACACATATTCAATTTTTGTGACAGATGAATGCTTTTAAACCTAGATTATTGTTTAAGGGCAGCTACATAGTACAATGGATAGAGCACCAGAACTGGAATTCTTGAGTTCAAATACAGCTTCCAATACTTAATAGTTATGTGACTCTAGATAAACAACTTAACCCTGAATGCAGATACGGTTTTTCATCTGTGAAATGAGCTGGAGAAGGAAATGGAAAACCATTCCAGTATCTTTGTGAAGAAAACCCTTGAAACTACTGAACAAACATATCGTCTATTACCTCCAGTATAGATGAGACCTAAATTCCAGAGGTGCTTCCATCGCTGGGACTAGAGGTATTCAGGTAATGGAGGGAATAGAGTGATAAACTAGAATCAGGAAAACCTGACTTTGGATTCTGCCTCATTTTTGGGCTTCATAACACTAGGTAAGTTCACTTAGTGTCTCAGTCTTAGTTTCCTCATTTGTAAAATGTAGATAATAGCAATTGAAATTGCCTTACAGACTTGTTGTGACCAAAATGAGGTACTAGTTATTATTATTATTGGCCAAGTACATACAGAAAATTAGCAGCAGAAAAAAATCCTGCCCTGTGATATTGTGTGTTTAAAAGAAGGGATGTCTCATCCCACTGGGTTGTCTCCTCTGAGTTACAGGAGATGAATTGATAGACTTGTTTATGTAATAAATGATTATTTATGAATCGGGTATTTGTGTATAGACAGACCATTAAGTCATGGAAGCTAAGATCAGAATTGGTAAAAAGCAATTAAAAAAAAAGAAAAATATTGAGAAAAAGATATGGTATTCAAATGAAAACAACTTAACACTATTTAAATAAGCAACTGAAAAAAATTTAATGGACAAAAGAAATGCTGTCAGCAGCAAATAGAATGTTTAATGTAAATCAGTTGTCACAAATAAGTACACCAAAAGAGCTCAGAAAGCTGCTTAATCAGCAAACATTCTATTAACTTGCCAGATTTAGAGAGGTAGCTGCCAAAAGCAAAGTGGACTAGAATGTAAAGTTATCTGTAAAATCTTATTTTAAAAAAAGTATAGTGGATGATAATCTTTAGAAACAGAAGAGAAATCAGTTTAAAGAAAGTGTAAGATATCCTAACTATACAAAGTCATCTCAAGGGCATTTAAGGGCAAAAATGAAAGGAGGATCACAAACAGGATAAAAATGGAAAATATTTGCAAAATTCATTATGGCAAAATATTTTATAATGTTTTCTCCATCAAGAGCAATGAAACCATCATACTTGGATCCTAACGCCACTGTTCTGCTTATAGAGCAGGGGAAAATGACCCAAAGAGAATAAAGAAAAGCAGCAGGATTGAACCAAGTAAATATAAAAGAAATTTGTACTACAGGCACTGAGGGGCAATATATAAAGTTTCTGAAAGAGGGTAAGATAACAAGAGGCATGGGGGAAATGCTGAATCCTACTGATACCCCCCCAAAAATGACAGAGGAAACATCAATGACCACTGACCTACATCCCTACTCTTTTGTCTCTATAAAATCTTTATGTGAGTCATCTCAAAAAGGTGTCTACAGTAGGAAAAAGGCAAAAAAAAAAAAAAAAAAAAAAAAAAGGTGTTTGGGGGAAAAAAAAAAAGATTAGACTCTATTAATACTGAAAAAAAAGGTGATCAAAAAAAAAAAAAAAAAACAACCCACAAACCAACCCAGCATCTACTGACAGATGCTGTTTCCCCTTTATAAAAAATTTTTATAAGAATCATCTGTGAATCAAAGGCATCTTTGATCAGTTTATTTATTAGTAGGGGAATAAGAAAACTTTCACAAGTGGCATCCACCACTGCAACATATCTTTACTATTTTACAACAAACTAAAAGACTATTAAAAATATAACATCCTTTGAGGCTTCTTTGCTAATTTTGTAAAAATTTTTGTTAAGACAAATGCCATCTTCCAAATTATCTGGATTTATATGGCTTAATTGCATGCAAAACACTGTACCATTTAAGAAGTCCCAAATCCTCCAATTGCACTTTAGAAAAATTATTGAAAAAAGAAATGAGAGAAAATGAGCACAAAACTCTATAGCCACCTCTTCCTTCCTTTTTTCCATATAAAACTGGTATTTCCTGCTTTTAGTGGATCATTTTTGCCATTTGACTGATTTGACAAAAATATGCAATTGTCCCCAGCACTTGGCTTTGTCTACTTTCTACTTTCTTGCTTAGTCTAGTGCCCAAGAGGAGCAAACTACAGACAGGGAAAGAGAAAACTATCTAAGATGTTGATGTCCTATTGAAGAACCAAAACTTTGAACCTTGACAATCTAGGATCAGTCTGGAATTTGAGTATCTTCTTGTCTACTTCACCCCCTTTACCTTCCCAGAGTCAATGCAATGGCTGTAAAGTAGAGAAAAACTGAGGCAAGGAGATTAGAAGAATTAGAAGACAATAGGATTGGTTACTTGGTTTTCAAATCACAAAGAGTTTTTAAAGTTCTTTCTCAAATTTGGGATCTGACCTAAAGAATTTGGGGAAAAAATTATAACAGTCTTATACTTAAGGACCCAAGCTTTCCCAGTTCTTTCATGAATCTGTCCCACCTCCATCCGATATTACAGACAATAAAATAAAATAAAAATCTTTGGTGATCAGCATTTTCTCTTGCTATCTTCCCATGCATGAGATGCTCTTCCTCCTCATCTCTGCTTCCTGGCTTCCCTAGCTTCCTTCAAGTCCCAGCTAAAATCCTATCTTCCAGGGAAGCCTTTTTCAATTCCTTTTAATTTTAGTGTCTTCCCTCTATTATTTCCTATTTATCCTGTATTTAATCTAGTTGTTTTTATTTGTTTGTTGTCTCCTACATTAAATAGTAAGTTCTTTGAGGGCAGGAACTATCTTTTGCCTCTTTTTGTATCCTAAGGGCTCAGCAAAATGGCTGATTTAGAGTATATATTACACAAATATACAAATAGCACATCTATGTAATATACAAATGTAACACAAATAGTACAAAAACACACTTTTTTTTGACTGACTAGTACCTTATCAACTACTGTTGATACCTCATATGTGGCTCTTCACAAAGTTATTATGAAAGTATAACTGTTTATAAGCTCTTTTCCTTCCTCCTATGGCCTGATAAAAGGAGAACAGGTAAAGGTTACCTTGGCTTGAAGTGGGTAGATTTTCTTACTGAAAGGAACCACTTCCTTCTCTGAGCTGATCATGCCCAAAATTTCCAGTTCATCATTAAATTCAAGTTTTGCAATTCCCTCAAAGCACTTCTTTAAATGTGGCTGGACTCGAAGGGGATCCTTTGTTTCTGACAAGATCTCTAGCAGCTCATCATTTGATAGGAAAAAGAACCTGTTGCAAAGAGAAAGATGGGAAATGAAATCTCTTTTCCAGATCAGGAGTTCCACAGCAGTTATCCCCAAACAAGGAGTAGCTTCACAAAGGCACCTTAGGTATTTAGTGTTATCCTGGGTTTCTTCACTCCTTCCTTTTGCCAATTGTAGATAGGGATTGAGTGTGTATATTGCATTGGCTAAAATGGCATCCATGAGTAAGGCGTTTGGGATGCTTATTGTAGACTGAGAAATGATCACATGGAAGATGAAAGAGAGAGGGCTTTCTCTTCTAAGATATATCTCAGCAAATTCTTGGACATGCTAATAACTGAACTAAGTTGAGAAACAATCTAGTTAAATATCCATTTGAACAGAGAGGTGCTTAATCATTTTTCAAAACAGTCAGCAAGACTGCCTGATTCATCTTTAAAACTCTGCAAAAGTCTATAATGGAGCCTCAAAGCTGCTCATAGGGAAGAGTTGTCCAATGGCAGTGATCACTGAGGGATCAAATTTTCCAACTCTATGTAAAGATGAGGAAAATTCATCATTTTACATCCCCCAACTTCTAAATCATGTATTGAATTATTAGGTATAATGTCATTATAGTAATAGTTAGAGAAGTGGATAGAGAACCAGATGCAGAGTCAGAAAGACCTGAGTTCAAATTCTCACCTTAGATATATGCTTGGAGTATGACCCTGGGAAAGTGCCCTAAGCAAATCCCTAAGACACTAAGTTTCAGAGCACATGGCAATATTTTCACAAGTATATGTTATATGAACGTCAAGGGGAACTGAGAACGTGAGTATGAATGTTGCAGTATGAATCCTCTTTTCTTCTGGAAATCATTATTCAAAGGTAGTGATCTCTTTACTAAAAGAGAACTGGAGCACTGGAGTCATATAAGATGGACAGCATGGTATACCTGGGGAAAAACAATCTTTTCTTCTCCAAATATTCATTCAGTCCCTTCTGGATGTCTTCCAACAGAACATTGGCTTCTCTGAGTTTTTCTAACATTTGTGGCTGATCTGTTGCTACGAGCACTCTGGCATCTTTCGACTAGAGAGAAGGGTCCAAAAGGTTGAGAGTGAAAATATATGCCACCTCCCATACAAACATTAGAATTACTAAAACTATTCACTATCTTTAGTTTCCAAAGCTGGCCAGGAAGTATTGATATCTGGATCTTAATGTCTTGTTACCCAGGAAATTTACTCCAACTGTTAAATAGAGGGAGTGAGCAGAATATAACTTCCCAGATAATTTATCTTGAAACAAACTGGGCAATAAATTCGATCAGGACTAATGTCATACCAAATGCACATTTAATTTAAGAAAGTCTAATTTTTAAGAATATCTGTACTTGATAAAAACATTAATTGAAGGTAGGAAAGAAAAGTTATTCACATTGCAAAAGGGTTTATCACATAATTTTTGCCCAAATTTTTCTTGTGCAAACTTCTGTAATACATTTATAAAACTGGATTTACAGAAATTCAGCCAACCAACAACTTTTCATGGACAAATTGTTTTTACCAAACATGATAAGGGTGCAAGTGCTTACCGCTTGGCTCATAATGCCCTTCCAATAACTATCGACAATTCCAAATTTCTTTCCCTCTTCTGGCATTTGTGCTATGATGTCTTCAGAACTGAAGATAGGTTCTAGGTACAACCATGTGACCTGGCACTTCAACCAGGCCTCTAAAATATTCTGCATTTGGACCAGCTTCTCTTCCCATTTCTGTGAATACAACAATAGTCATTCTGAGTAATGGATCCAGAAGCAGATCAAACAAGTGTCCATGATATTTTTTTTTTTTTTTTTTTTTTTTTTTTTTTTGTGAAGCAACTGGGATTAAGTGACTTGCCTAGGATAATACAACCAATAATTGTCTGAGGTCAAATTTGAACTCAGGTTCTCCTGACTCCAAGGCTAGTGCTCTATCCACTGCACCATCTAGTTGTTCCATGAATTGCCCATCTTTATAGGAATTTCATGAAGCTGGAAGGGATTTCAAAAATTATCTGGTCCAACCCTTTCATTTTATGGATGAAATCTTCTTAAAATGTAGGTCACTATCCCATATGGGATTGCATAACTGAGTGTGAGGAATCATGAAATTATGATTATTAGTACATATTTGATTTCTGTTCCTATTTTATATAGCTACATACCCAAAGTTGTATAAAAATTTCTTTGACAGAAAGGGGTGGCTAGTGGAAAAAAGTTTTTAAAATGCTATTATAGGTGATAATTAACAACTCACATTTCTAGCACTTGGAGATTTATAAAGTACTTTCTTCCCAACCACAAGCAAGTTTATAGGTATTATTAACTGCATTTCACAGAAAAGGAAATGGATTCAGTGACTTCCCTAAAGTTACATAACAAGTAAAAGAAAGAGCCAGGATGTGAATGTAAGTTTCTCCTAACTTCAGATCCTCCACTTCTTCCTCTACATTATAGTGCCTCTCAGATGAGGGAACTGAAGTAAGTCACTCAGAAGCAATTCATCCAAGACCACATAGACATTGAACTGAGATCTGAACCCAAATTAACTTCTCCTGATTTTGGAAGTTCAAGCTCATTAAAATTTTAATTTGTTTTGAAGTGCTTATTATATAATCCTCCATTAAGGCTTTTTAAGGGGTCTTTGCCCTTCCCCATTCTAAATTTTTAGGGATATATTTTAGTAAAATAGAATAATTTAAAACACATCATGGAGATATTGCAACTTGGATGAGCTTTCCAAGAGCACACTTGTACTGATAATATGAACTTGTGGGGAAAAAATAATAATAAAACATGGCACAAATAGATAGAAGGCAGGTCTTAAGGTTGGGGAGACTTGGGGTTGTGTTCTTCTTCTGCATGGGCTTAATCAGGTCACAACTGTTTAGTGCCCCCATGAAAATGACTGTAAGACTGTTAAGTTACAGAAGTGTTTTAGGGATTCAACTGTAAAGAGGGTTTTCATACTAGGAGTCCCCTAGACAGATAGGTTTGCTCTGAACCAATAGTAATGACAATAATTCATCTAAATCCAGCGATTTTTCCACAACATCCCTCTTTCCATTACTTCAATAGGACTGTACTACTATGAAAGAAGATTTATAGTCTGGTCCCCAATTCTGCCATAGCATATCAAATTATATTTACTCAGTATTCCCTGTGGAAATAAATTGCCTTGATTAAAATGTCTGTGTAGGTGTGGCTTTAATGCTATTTCTGGTATTTTTTTGTGGGAACATAAACATACAAAAAAATCAAATGGAACAGAAAAAACAAGCTTGTCCTGAACAGTGTAATTTCCTTATAAAAAAAGAAACAAACAAGGGTCATTACTGTTTCATTCCAACTCATTGCTTATTGAAGTTTGCAGACACAGGTAGCAGTCATCCCTCTTTACTCCTACTCTCCCCTCCCCCCCATACTCTTTAACAGAATAGGAAACTCTTGGGATTATATTTCCAGAAGAAGGGATTTAAAGTATAGTGCCAATGATTGTGAAGCCAAGAAACTGAAAACTATGGGGCACAGGTCATATTTTCCTCACTGTTACCCAATGAAAGCAAAGGAAATTTCATTCTGGGAAATTAACAGCTAGCTAAGAAGATAGTATCTGTGAATGAGATTTGGGCTTCTGAACTAAGGTTGGGGAAAATGTATTTTCTGAGTGCCTTGAAAATCTAAGCAAAAGGGTTATAACTTTTAAAAAATGAGACACAGACTACCTGTGTATATTTCCCCAAGTCAGATACCATACAGCATAGTTACAAAGAAGGAAAAATATCAGTTCAGCTATCAGAAGTTCACAGAGAAAAAGTCGAAGAAAGAAGCTGCTAATAAAATCCATAGCTTCAAGTACCTATATACAAATGTTCATAATTTAGTCTACAAACAAAGCAAATGGGAAGTTCTAGCACAAGGGAATAAGTTTGACTTCACTAGTATCACTGAGTCTTGGTAACATGAAACTCATGGACCCTGGCTTTAGACAGGCATGTCTCATTCAAAAGAAATGGGGCAAATTTAAAATGGAAGGTGGGTAGCTGGAAAATGGAAAGGAGAAAGGGAGGAAGGGAAAAAGGGAAAAAGAGAAAGAAGGAGGAAGGGAGGAAGAGAGGACATGAGGAAGGGAGGGAGGGAGGAAGGAAAGAAGGGAGGAAGCAAGCAAGCACGTGCTAAGTGCTCTACAAATTCTACAAATCTCTTTGGTTTCTCTCAACAAATCTGGTAAGTAATTATCACTTCAATTTTATAATTAAGGAAACTGAGGCAAACAGAGGTTATGTGACTTGCTTAAAGTCACACAGCTAGTAAGATCATTTGAACTCAGTCCTCTTAATTCTAGGTTCAGTACTCTATTCTCAGTGACATCATCCAGTTTCTTCTATTAAGAATATGTTTATTATCTGAGGAAATCCACATAATTTCCTATGGTTAAAGTATGATAAAAAGAATTTTAATAAGTACAGTGGAGGAATAAAGAGGTATGATTTGTATCCTTAGACTACACTATAGATTATCTCTGTAGAAAAAGGAAATAATATGAATTAGGAAAATAGATCACAAGCCTGGCACAGGAGTGTGGTAGAGTAATGAAGGGGACTTCAGTTATCCAGATAACTGCAGGAACACTCTCCCTTGTCTTAGTGATCATTTCATCCTCCAAAAAGTATGAGAATAGCAAGCAGGAAAATTCTTTTAAGGATATCTCACCAACAGAGAGGAATTAGTTGTAGGTGTGAAAAAGATGAGATCTGAGGTAGAGGCAAGGGGGAAATGACTGCTCTCTCCTAGATTTGTAGAGGAGAGAATTTCCAGGCAGAGTCTGACATGCATTCAATCAAGAGTTTTTGAAAAGCAGAAATCAGAAGGAGAATAAGTTGAACTCCTTGGTCTAAAATGCTTCAGAAGTCAGCTGAGGAGTTTGCTCAAGAATGAAAATTTGAAGACAAAGATGGAAATAATTCCAATAAGAAGTAATAAAAAAAAGGGGGGGATTTGTCAATTAACCAATAAATATTTATTAAATACCTACATGTGCCAGGCAATGTGCTAAATAGCTAAGGATACCAAAAAAAAAAAAAAAAAAAAAAAAGGCAATCCCTGTCTTCAAAGAGATTGCAGTCTACTGGAGGAAACAGCATGCAAATAATGGACAGAGAGATTATCAACCAATTTATATATTTTTTTAATTTATAGAAGCTATTCACATAATTAATTATAAATATAATAGTGTGACATAGTTCTTTAAAATGTCAGTGTACTAATGCAGGGAATGAGGTGAGGCTATTTTGGCATCTAAGGACAACAAAAAAAAGGATTTTTAAAAATTCTTTGGGGAAAAAAGGAAGAGCAAGGAAGGGGTAGGACCTCTGCTCAGAGGTACATGGAATGATAACCGACGACAGAGAGCAGGTAGAGTTGCTTATTTCTAATTTTGCTTCTGTTTTTGCTACCAACAGAAAGACAGTTGCAATAAAAATGACTCAACACGCAATGACTAACAGGGAGTTGATATTCTAGATAAGTAAGGAGATAGAATGAAATCTACTGGTTGCAGTTGATAAATAGCCTAGCCCATGTAAACCACATCCCTGGGCATTGAAAGAACTGGCAGATATGACCCGCTGAGCCTCTATCAGTGATATTGTAAAGATCATAGAAAATAGAAAGGAATCACAAGATTGGAAGAGGGCAAATGTCTTGATTCTCAGCAAAACTTCAACTTCAAACTATAGATTTGACTGATTGCAGGAAAAATTTCCGAATAGATCCAGAAAAAGATGATTGACAAATGATTAGAGAAGGAAACAGGGATTACAAAAAGTCAGCACAGCTTCATCAATAATAGGTCATGGCAGACCAACTTTATTTCCTTTTTTTTTTTTTTTGGCAGGATAGTAAACTATCCAATGAAGGATAGATTGTAGAAATAGTTTATTCTAGATTTTAGCAAGATATTAAACACTTTAAGTGTCTAATAATATTCTTTTGGAGAAAATGAAGAAATATGAACTGGATGATAATACATTTATATGGATTCAGACTGGTTGGATGAATGAATGATTCTTTTTTTTTTTTTGCTTTTTAAATTTTTTTAAATGTATAGTATTTTACTTTTCCAAATATATGCAAAGATAGTTTTCAACATTTACCTTTGCAAAAACTTGTGTTCCAAATTTTTATCCTTCCCTCTCCTCTCTCCCCTTCCCAAGACAACAAACAATCCACTACAGGTTAACTATATGCAGGGTGCATGAATTCTAAGAGTTATTGTTAAGGGTTTTATATTAATGTGGCAGGAAATCTCAGTGGAGTATCCCAGGGGTCTGTACCTGGCCCTGTTCTGCTCAATATTTTTATCAATGGCTCAGATAAAGGCATATAATAGCATGTTCATCATATTTGTAGGAACTTAGACAATGAAGTTAGAATCCAAAAAGGTCTTGACAGTTTGAATCCAATGAAATGAAATTTAGTGGGGCTAGATGTAAACTGTCTTGGGCACACAAAATCAGCTCTTTAACGTCAAGATCACAAAGGCAATGGCTAGATAGCAATTGCTTGTGTAAATATCTGGGGGTTTTCATATACTTCAAGATCCATGTGAGTCAGCAGTATGATGTGGCAACCAAAAAATTTTAGGCCTTATTAAAAACAGCATAACTTCCAAGAATAGGGAAGTGAGAGTTCCACTGAGCCCTGCTCTCATAAAACTCCTCCTTTCATATTCACTTCTGGGATGGGAGCTTTGGAGAACATTGATAATCTGGAGAATGTCCAAAAAAAGGGAAACCCGGAAGTTTAAAGGCTTCAAATTTATGCTCTATGGTAATTAATTAGAGGAACTAAGGATATCTAGCCCAAAGATGAGAAAACTGGGAGTGGGTGATGTGGGAGAGATGATAATAGGGAAATGGGGTGTGACAGATGTCTTCAAATATTTGAAGGATTATCTGGAGGAGGTTATCTGGTTATCTGGAGGAGGTAGGCTTAAACTTGTTTTGTTCTGTTTGGCTCCAGAGGCAGAGACAGAAACAGAAATGGATTAGAGTTGCCAAGAGAAAAATTTAAATTCAAGGTCAGGAAAAATTTCTTTCTGTACAGGTTGGATTTGAAGAGTCCAGAGGTCTCTTCCAAGTCCCAAATTATGTGATACTCTACAGAATAGCAATTCATCTGTAACTTATATTTAAAAGAGTTTCTCAAAGTCTTGTTAGCTTAAATGAATCTGACAGTCACTAAACTAGTATGAGTCAAAGGCAGAACTTGAATTTTGAACCTCAAGACTCTAAGACCATAGGTAGGATGATCAAATGAAATAATCTGTGTAATTTTGTTGTTGTCTAATAATGTCCAACTCTTCATAATTCCATTTGGGATTTTCTTGGCAGACATACCAGAGAGATGTTATTTAATTTTTCAGCTCATTTTACAGATGAGGAAACTGAGGCAAATAGAGTTAAGTGACTTGCCCAAGGTCACACAGTTAGCACGTGTTCAAAACCAAATTTGAACTCAGGAAGATGAGTTCATCCTGACCTGATGCTCTATCCACTGGGCCACCTGTGGCACAGTACAAAATGCTTTGCAAATATTAAGTACTAGGTAAACTATTGATATTCATTGGGGGCAGAAGGGGGGGGGGAAGGGAAGGGAGTTGTGCAACATTGTGATTTTCCTCTTTAAATACAGATCTACAACTGATGCTAGCCTGGAGACACCAGGATCTTAAGCTTAATCACAATTGCAGAGTTAGGTATCAGAGGCAAGACTTAAAGTCAGGTCTTTTTCACTACTCCATTTATACCATATGACTTCCTATTTATTATTAATTTCAAGTTTCCTCCTACTAAAACAAGAAGAGATATTGATCAGGATTGGCTGACCTGCCCACTTCAAAAAAAAAGTGTGCACATGTACGTGTATGTATGTAGGTATTTGCTCTGGAGGGGAGAGAGATGCTGACCACATGCTTATTCATATTGAGATCAGTCAACTAAAGTCTTTTTGATTTTTACACTAATACCTATTAAACCCCATTCTCTTCTGTACTTTATGCCCTGGCACTGGGGAAAGAAAAAAGAGAATGGAAATATAGTTTCTAATGGTTTTGGGGAGGTCTTGGACCATCATTATTAGCTTAGTATAATGCCTGGTAGATACTTAATAACTAATAAGTCCTGTTACTGACACAAATTAATTTTTTTTATTTCATTTTATTAATTTTTGTCATTCGGGGCTCAGGATCAATCTTCCTGGAACTTTTGATGAACTGAAATACTATTTTCATATTAACCTTACCTGGCTCATGGAATAATAGTTTAAAAAAAAGATTTTTGATATTTCAGAGATAAGGAACCAAATGAGAGGAAAAAGAAGATATAGCATCTTTAAAGCCTCCCCAAAAAGATTTTATTATTGGAAAAAAATTTTCCAACTCCCAAGTCTTTGTGACACGGAATTTTTTTTTCTTTCAGTTAGTTAGCCCATTGTAACTTTTTAAAAATGTATCTGGTGGTGTAGAATTTTGCAAATTCGTGTTTAACCTGGAACTTTACTTAGATTACCTATAAAGGCTATTTTATTGGATTTCTTTCCTTAGGGAATGTATGAGATTATGATTCTGTTTAACTATTTTTTCAATTTTTATGATGTTGAAAGAAGCATAGAATTATGAATATCTTTTTTAAAAAAACTTTTATATTCTTAAAAAATGTACAAGATTACAACATGTAAAAGAATTATCTCTCTACCATAATTTTGAGTGTAAAAAGAGTCTTTAAAAATCCTAATCTTTATTCAGGCTTAATTTCTGAAGCCTCACTCTATGCTTAAGCATAATAAAACCTAGGTTTTTACCTCTATAATTCTGTGTTGTAGATTATTTAGATAGCAGTAACTACTATATGAACTCAAAAAGGAAATTATTTCTTCCACAATGATTGATTAACTTACTGACTCCTTTTTACAGGAAATCATAATTCTTGGTAAAGATAGAGAACAGTATGGTAGTTCAATTAGAACAGCTGGAGCTATGAGAGTTTTGTACCTTGAAAGAAGAACACATTAATTTAAAAGGATTAAAAATATATCCATCCTCTTACCCGAGCTTCAGTTTCTATTGGTTTGATGAAAGGTGACCCACACATGGTCTGAGTCTTTATCACATGATCATCAAGTAAGAGTTGAATGTCATCAACTGAACACAGAATATTTATGTCCTGCAAATACAGAGACACACCCCCCCCTTTCAGTTAAAATATTGTAAGGACAAAAATGCTTAATATAAGTCATTTATATTACTAACAATAACAATAATTTCAAAATTGGATTTTGGGGAAAACATCAACTCTAATTTGTGCCAAATTTGCTATTATTGTATAAATTACTGGATGTTTCTTTTTGTATTTTCCTTTCCCTTTATGTTTTTACAAGAAAATGCATAGGATTTTACATCCAGTCATTCTGGAGAGTGATTTGGAACTATGCTCAAAAAGTTATCAAACTGTGTATTCCCTTTGACCCAGCAGTGATACTACTGGGCTTATATCCCAAAGAGATCTTAAAGAAGGGAAAAGGACTTGTATGTGTAAGAATGTTTGTGGCAGCCCTCTTTGTAGTGGCCAGAAACTGGAAATTGAGTGGATGCCCATCAATTGGAGAATGGCTGAATAAATTATGGTATATGAAGGTTATGGAATATTATTGTTCTGTAAGAAATGACCAGCAGGATGATTTCAGAAAGGCCTGGAGAGACTTACATGAACTGATGCTGAGTGAAATGAGCAGGATCAGGAGATCATTGTATATTTCAACAACAATACTACATGATGACCAATTCTGATGGATGTGGCCATCTTCAACAATGAGAGGAACCAAATCAGTTCCAATAGAGCAGTAATGAACTGAACCAGCTACACCCAGCAAAAGAACTCTGGGAAATGACTATGAACCACTACATAGAATTTCCAATCCCTTTATTTTTCTCTCTTTTTTGATTTCCTTCACAGACTAATTATATACTATTTCAAAGTCTGATTCTTTTTGTACAGCAAAATAACTATGGACAAGTATACGTATATTGTATTTAACTTATACTTTAACATATTGAACATGTATTGGTCAACCTGCCATCTGGAGGAAAGGATGGGGGGGAGGAGGGGAAAAGTTGGAACAAAAGGTTTGGCAATTGTCAATGATGTAAAATTACCCATGCACATATCTTGTAATAAAAACTATAATATAATTAGGATTTTGAATGGTTCTCAGGAATTCACTCCGTTTTCTTAATCCTATCTAATAAGACATATACTAGCACACACCCATTCATGCAAACAGAATAGGATATTAATAAATGAAAACAATTACCAGATAAAGAAGATAGTTTTCTTTTTTCTAGTGTAAATTGTTTCATGCTAAAGAATTTATAAAAGTTTAAGCATGCTTTTTTTTTATTTTTTGTTTTGCTCACAATGTATCTTTTTGGGTGAATGTTGGAAACTATTTTTGCATGTATTTTGAAAATAAAAAGCTATTATTATAAAAACAAAATAAAAATAAAAATATACCTTTTCTCTACCTAGATGTCCTATCTGGTCTTACCCAAAATTCTCTTGAGCCAAGTAGTTCAGGTGTAGAGACTATATATGACATCTATAGAATTATGAGACACACTTGTCTATCATTTCCTGCTGGGGTAAATAACACTCTTGCGTGGATAAGTAAGTTGTAGTGTGCCTGGCTCTCTGTAATCTGCACTGGCTTTTTCATGCAGTGGCTTGCAAGAACTGAAAATTTTTGTAACTTATAATAATAGCTAACATGGGCTACTCACTGTGCTTAGCACTTTATAATTATCTCATTTGTTCACAAAAACCTTGCAAGGTAGACACTATTATTATTCTATTTTGCAGATGAAGAAACTGAGGCAGAGAGAAATTAAATGACTTGCCTGGAGTAATACAGTTAGGAAGTATCCAAAGTAAAATTTGAACTCAGATCTTCTTAACTGAACCTAATGCTTTATCCACTGTACTACTTAGCTGATAAGAAGTCCTCTGATGTTCTTTCTGTGTCAGTGAGATAGGAAGCTATTTCTGTCACATATAATCAGTATGTCCAGGTATAATGGAATTTTTATTCTCCTTGAAAATAGATTTTAAGTGATTAATTTTTCCACCCCCACCCTGGCTATCATGGCATAAATATGTGCACAGAGGTCACAGCTAATCCAATGACATAATGCTTTTGAAAGCACTTAAAAAAATACAAGTGCTATAAAAATATAAGGGATTATCATTATCATTAATCTTCTGTTCTAGTGCTCAACAAATGTGAATTTTAAAAGATGAATATGTATATATACACAGGAACATCCTTAGTTCAGTGAAAAGTCATGAAAAATCAAGTATTCTCCCCACCCTCCTTTCCTCCCAGTATTTGTATACTGGTAAAAAATCAACTTAATTAAATTCCACAAACATTTATTTAGTACTTGCTGAATACTGAGTATTCTGGATGTGCATTAGAAAGATACAGATCAGAAAAAAGAAAAAAAGTGACACTGATTTCAAAAAGCTTCTATTCTAGTAATAAAAGTTAAAAATGAACATTAAGGGCATTTTTAAAGTTTAAAAAAACTTGGTACAAAACGGCATAACCATGCCATTTGGGGGTTATTTTTTGAAGGGAAAATGAGAATTCTCCATCTGTATTTTTCTTATTATTCCACTATAACTTTGCCTTGGTAAGGGTGGGAAGTTCAGGGGTCAATTACATGTGTGCCTGTCCATAAATATATGATTCTCAGCCTATAATGAAGCTGCCCAAGGTGATAGATGACTAGTCCTCATCTGCCACAAACTAGTTATGACCCAGAATGTCCAGAATATAGTATACTTACCTTTAAAGGACATGATCATGCTGATGATGGTGATAATAATGAAGATAATTAACATTTATTTAATTAGTGCCTACTATGTGCTAGGCTCTATGCTAAATAATTTACAAATGTAATGAAATGCTTCCTGGATAGATTTAAGTATCAAGGGAACATAAATTTTATATATGTCTATCTAGATATAGAATAGAGCTGGACTAGGAAAAAAATTTAGTCAAACCACTCATTTTATAGATAAATGATTTGTCTAAGGTCATATAATTATCAAGTAGCAGAGACATTATTAAAATTTAGGTGCACTGACTATTCATCTAGAGGTCTTTTTGCTATATGTGCATGTAATCTCCCTTGATAGCTCCCCTGAGGAAATGTGAGGTCTTTCAGTATAGGACTTTTTTTTTCAGTTTTGTCTTTTGTAATCCTAGAACCTGAGGCATAGTAGATGGATACTCGATAGATACTTATTGATTATACTATGCTCCTTCTTACTATCCAGTAAATTTCTTGTTCTTTTTTGAAAGACCTTCAGAATTCACACCCTATATTCAATAAGTTTAATAGTTTTATTCTACAAACCTCCAGGTTTCAGCAACTCACCTCCTGATAGTCAGAATATGAAATAATATGTACATTAATGTTCAAATCTTAGTTATGAAGTGATTGTGGATTAGTTCCCTTTCCCTTAACTGCCTCCCCCAACATCTGTATAAAAACATCAAGGTCAGAATGTCTGACTAGCTCACCGTGTCCCTGTATTTCGAAAAGTTAAAAAGCATGTTGATCCACTCGGATTTCATCTTATCCATGTTTTTCTCCAGGGAATATTCCTTACTGGCTGCTGCACTAATAGGCTCGAGTCTAAATGGAAAGATGAAAAAGAAAACAACACGTAAGAGGTGTTTTAACACAGCTTTGAAGAAATTCAGAAAGCCTTTGGCCTTATTAACACCTTTTTTTGACCCACCAGGAAGCACATGCCCTCTATAGAAACTGTCAGGGTCATTAAATGATGCATCTTGTGGAAGAGAAAACAGAAGATGCTAAAGAAATGCCAGCTCTTGGGACCATTTTCTATTTTTTATTTCTTACCCATTCACCCATGACCTGGTTTCTTTTAGGGTCTGTGTAATCTGCTGCAAACAATTTATCTTTCCCTTTTCTATTAACTTTACAATTTAATCTTTATTTCAGTCATATGTACCTACGACAGACATTCTCCACAGGACTATAAGCTTTATGAGGTCAGGGAGTTTCTGTCTACCCTCCTAGTCCACATCATGTTCTGCACATAGTGCTATTGATCATTTAGTTGAATTGAATTCAGCCACAGGGCCTATGTTTAGTCTAGATAATTAACCACATCTAATCCCCCTTATTCATTTGTTGTTCTTCAAGCATTTCAGTTGTATTCAACTCTTCACAACCCCATTTGGGATTTTCTTGGCAAAAGTACTACTTACTGGTTTGCCATTTCCTTTTCTAGTTCATTTTACAGAAGAAGAAACTGACAAATAATTGGGTTAAGTGACTTGCTCAGGATTACATAGCTAATAAGTGTCTGAGGCCACATTAGAATTTAGGCCTTTTTGATTCCAGGGCTAGCATTTTATCCATTGCACCGCTAGCTGCCCTTCCTTACTCACTTATTATACATTTTAAAATGCAATCCCTTTCCCAAGAAAGAACTGATATAGTCTTAGTGCAGATGGAAATGTATATACATATATATATATTTACTTTTTCTTGTTTTTTATTTTAATGTACCATGGCTAATATGGGAATATGTTTTGCATGGTTTCACATATATAATTGATATCATATTTTTTGCTTCTCAATGAATGGAAGAAAAATTAGAGGGGGAGAAAGAATTCAGAACTCAAAAACACTTTTAATGAATGTTAATAAATAATGGTATTTTTTTAAGTTGTTGGTTTTTTTTCTTCCATCAACATTTATTATAACAAATGATTTCATCCTTTGGAATCTTTCCACTTTTTAGAAAGAGGGTAGGAACAGAACCAGATTCCTTAATTTCTGGCCTAGGTTTTGAGCTATGGAAATGGACACTTCATGACTAGACACCAAGGCAGTTTCAATTTTTTTTTAAGACTGGGTCTCCTCAACTCACCCAGTAAGTGCAAGAGCTACTTATAAGCCTGTCCCTATTATTATTTTGCAAGAGAGTTTTGAACTCTTCTATTTCTACCTTGGGTTAATTCACTCTTTCTCAGGCAGCCGGTTCATTCCCTCCTTCTAGAGGTTCAGTGTATGAAATTCTGAATTTAGTACAGATAGACTTTAGCCCTACACTGTCTTAGAACTCCTGAGCTCAAGAGATCCACCAGTCTCAGCTTCCTCATTAGCTGGGATTACAGGCATGAGAGAATACCCAGGAAGGGCTAAGAGAAGGGATAATTAATTTTCTGTTTTGACAAGACCAAACAAATAATATTTCACAGAGAGCTGGAGCAGAATAGAAACATATAAGTGCAATACACTCACTTTCCAGATGAGGAAATAGAAGCATAAGGATGATAAGAGAAGAAGTAATGTGGCTAAGCTCAAAAAAACCTAATTAATGGCAGACTTAGAACCAAGATCTAGGATTCCAAATCCATATATTATTCTTTCTTTTATATTATTTTGCATCCCCAAACTTTCCTGGGGAAAAAAAAATAATCATTACTGTTTCTGGAGCTCATGAGCATTATGAATGACAGGCATTAAGTTCTAGGGTAGGACTTGGGAAAACTTTTATGTTAAAAAAGTCAAACTCTTTTATGTTAGAAAATAGGAATATGAGCTCTCAATTATCCATAACACTAATGAATGGAATCAGTGGTGCAGAGAATCTCAAACAACCGTTAATCCAAAAGACATCATTAGATTTCCTTTTCTAATTATGGCTTATTAAGGATAATAACCAAATGAGTTTTCATTCCCTGAGCACACTTGGATTAAGAGAGGGTGGCAGCTGGCCCAGAAACGTGCTCAAAGCCAGAGAAAGCCAGTTTGGGATAAAAATGTCACTGCAAATAATTAATAAGGCAGATTATTTCCCACAGAGATACCTATTAATTAAATACAAATTAACAAAAGAAATCTTATGAAAAGAGCAGAAATACTATCCCTTTTTATTTATTTATTTATTATTTTCTGAGGCTGGGGTTAAGTGGCTTGCCCAGGGTCACACAGCTAGGAAGTGTTAAGTGTCTGAGATCAGATTTGAACTCGGGTCCTCCTGAATTCAGGGCTGGTGCTCTATCTACTGCACCATCTAGCTGCCCCTATCCCTTTTTAAAAAGGGGAAAAACAGAAAGCTCAAGGTTCAAGACTTTCCCAATCTTTGCACATAGTAGGTGTTTGTTGACTTATGGGAAGACATACAAACAATAATAATTATAGTTATCATTTATATAGCACTTTAAGGTTTATAAAGTATTTTACCTAGGTTAACTCATTTGGTTCTCACAACAACTTCAAGATAGGTGTAATTATTAGCCTTATTTTGTTGTTGTTCAGTAGTACCTGACTCTTCATGACCCCACTTGAGGTTTTCTTGGCAAACATACTAGTATGGTTTGTCTTTTCCTTCTACAGTTCATTTTACAGAAAAGGAGTTGAGGCATTTTGGGTTGAAGTGACTTGTCTAGGGTCAGAGCTGGATTTTGAACTCAGGTTTTCCTGACCCAGGCCCAGCACTTTATCCCCTATGCCACTCAGCTGTCCCAAACTCATTTTACAGATGAGGAATCAAGAGACTAAAAGAATTGTTACTTGACCTGCCCAGGCTCAACATGTGAACTTCTCTGGCACTCTTACTATATACCAAAGCCAAGGGTCCTCATTCTGAGACCACAGGAGACCTGACAAGCCTGTGAATGCTCCTTAACAAACTTTCCACCCTCTATTTTCAAGTGCCTAACTCCCTATTTTGTCCTAGACCTTTCCCGGTATTAAAGGCCTAAACTACTAGAGTGACTCAGCATCCAAACCTAGCAATTTGATGTCCCATTCTGTCAGGACCTGTTCTGGGTGCATATGATAAAAGGCTTTTAGTGGCTTAGTCAAGTAGCACAAATTATGCTAGTCTTACCCTGTCCAAGTTAGCAAAGTTTCTTTACTCAGTGCTTTTCCAAAGAAGTCGATTATCCTATACTCTTAAAGACCACTAATATGGGGAATTTCAAATTTCCCTGACAGAACAGAAAGTAAGGGAATAAGGGGAAAACTAAGAAGGGGCAGATAATTTTAAGTAAGTCCTGAATCTGATCTCTAGAACCACTGTTTATAATTTATTTCCTAAATTTTCTGTCATTCATATCCCTGTATATGTAGAAGAAAAAACCAAGGGGGTGATGTGTATTAAGGAGAAAAGTCAATATTTTAAAATATCAGGTGTAATGAGAAGAATATTGAACCAGAAAACTGAGTTTCAGGTAGCAATTCAAACAACTTCTCTGAATCCCTCATTGTTAAAATGCAAATAATAACTATTTGACCTATAAGGTTATTGTGGGGATCAGTAAGAATCTGGACACTTGGAAAGACTTACATGAACTTGATGCATAAAATATTTTACACAATAACAGTATTATTGTTCAATGAAGAATTATGAATTAGCTGTTTTCAGCAATACAATGATCCAAGACAATCCCAAAGGACTAAGGAGGAAGCATACTATCGGCCTCCAGAGAAAGAACTGATATTGATTGAATACAGAGTGATTGAATACATTTACTCAAGTCTTCTTATACAAATGACTAATATGGAAATGTTTTATGTAATAATATAAATAAAATCTATATCTGATTACTGTCTCAGAAAAGGGGGAGGTGAGGGAAAGAAGGAGGGATAGAACTTGGAACTCAAAATTTTAAATTGGGAGCAATGTTCTCTAATTACAAAGTGCAATAAGATTTTTAACTTGAAACAGGTGATAGAGTGTCAAACTAATCAGTAGTGTGTAACCTTGAACTTCTCTGAGATTCAGTTTCATCATTTATAAAATGGGAATAATAATACTTCCCTTATCCTACCTTATAGCTTTGTTTAAGAAAAATGTTTCATAAATCCCCTGGTACTATATAAATGACTTCAACAAGCATTTATTGGCACCTATTATGTGCTAGGTACTTAGAGAGAACTGAAAGACAAAAACTAAATAGTCCTTGCTCCCAAAGAGTGTTTATTCTTGTGTTGAGGGAATTTCAGAGATAAATAAATATAAAGATATTTATCCTCCTTAGTCTTCAGTTTCCTTATTTGCATAATGAAAGGATTGAACCAAATAATCTAGGAGGTTCTATATTCCATGATTTATTATTTTGCTCCCTAAAACAGGTGGCATGGAGTAATTGAAGACTAATCAGGAAACTCAGAACTATCCCACTTTTCATTTTAAGGGATTTCCATTTTAAATTTTTTTGGGGGACGGGGGACCAGGGTGGTACTTATTGTTATCCATTTTCTCATCTCAATTTCCTAATTTTTATCATACATGTGTACCTGGGAATTAATACTTTGTTAATAGCTAATGATCCAATGTGGGCCCTATTAAAAAATATGATGAGAGGGAGGGAGAGAAGGAGAGAGAGAGGGAGGGAAGGAGGAAGAAGTAGTAAATGGGGCCAATTAGATGAAGTATTTCTCAGTATTGAGTGACATGATCCCTGTTCCCAGAACTTTGGGACCTTGAAAGGGCTTTGTTCTCTGGAGGAATGGACTTAGAACCTGACATACAAGAAGTTGCAGGAAGAGACATGACCTGTGGGAGGCAGCCAGCTTTAGCGATCATTGGTCAAGGATGGTTACATCCTGTTAGTCAATCCAATGAGAAGGTTCCAGGACCTTCTTTTAAGCCCTGGACTAGCCAGAAGCAGGTCAGGTTCCAGGAGCACAAGATGGCTGCACGAGATGGCTCCCAGGTATGTCTGGGCCTCTCCCTGCAGGGATTAAATAAATGTTTTCTCTTTGTACCTGATGATGTCTCAGATTAATTAATTGGATTGGGAAGGGGGTCTTGCACCCAACCTGTCCTACACAGAAGGAAGGAAGGAAGGAAGGAAGGAAGGAGAGAGGAAGAGAGAGAGAGAAAGAGAGAGGGGAAAGGAAGAGGAAAAAAGAGGGGGAAAGGGAAGAGGAAGGACAAGGCAAGGAATTGATATATGGCATCTCACAATAATTTCTGGTCCATGAAAAAAATCTCCTAAAGGAAGAGTTCAATTACTTACTTATCCACAAACTTGCCAATTCCCAATTCCACCATGTTTAAAAGACAAGTTGTTTCATCTGGTTTTATTTCAATCCCCACTATTTCACTGATCTAAAACAAAAGAATAAAATGGATTAGATCATAGTAACAAGAGCACTTTTTATTTTCATACTTGCAGCATAGAGCTCAGTCATGTTCAACTCTTCAGGACCCCAATTTGGGTTTTCTTGACAAAAATACTACAAGTGGTTTGTAATTTACTTCTCTAACACATTTTCCAGATCAATCTAAGACCAATAGGGTTAAGTGCCCAGGCTCACCCAGTTAGTTGGTTGGTTGTTGTCCTTCATTATCAGAGCATTATGAGTTCAGAATATTTTACGACAGGTTGGGCACAAATAGTCCATGTGAACATTGAGAGTAGAGATGTTTCAGAATTTGTTCATAAGTACCTGAAGCCTAATTTGAACTTAGCAAGATGGGTCTTCCTGATGCCAGGACTGGCATTCTATCCACTATGCTATCTAGCTACTTTTCAGTATGAAGACTTAAATTCAAATCCCATTTGTAAGGCTTACTAGAACAAGTCCACTATCTTCATTGTGTCTCTGGCAACTTCCTAAGACTTATTTAAATTTATGAGGGGTGGAAATCTTCTATCTCTTTATACTGCAGAATTGTTTTCCCAATAAAATGTATAATTAAGGTTTGGAATTATCTCATTTGACCATCATGATAACCTTTTAAGGTGGATCCATAGGCATTAGCATCTCCATTTTCTAGATGGGAACACTGAGATCAACAATTTAAATAATTTGACCAAGTTTTAGAAATAGAATTCAAGCCAAATCCTTTCCTGATCTCAAGTTCAGTATTATTCTCCATGCATCAAAAGGATTTTTCATGCCAGGTGTTTACTCATATGGTTTATTTTAAAGCAATGTGAGTTGCACCAACACCACTATCTTATAAACAGAAATCTTTCTTCCTCTAATTTCCACAGCATGGAATTCTGCCATTAGAAGTTCATGCTGAGTGAACAGAACTAGGAGAACAGAACTAGACTCCCCAGTGACTTTTGGGGAGAAGCCATGGGGGTGAACTCTGAAACTCCTCTGACAGAGACCCACTCTACAAGTCAGTTAAGTGGTTTCATTAAGATTAGTCCAGGACCACTCCCAGTAGCTCAAACTCCCAGTTATTGAGTGGCTTGAAACTCCCAAGTACTTTCTTTTCAACTGGAAATTTAGGCCTGGGGGCAGTGACAACATTGAAGGAATCTCTTTCAATAGAAGCCCTGTCCCAAGACAGCCAATAAAAAGACAATTTTGAACCCCAAATCTCTGCAGAAGTCCGAAGTAGGAATTTTGCTTTGCCAATGAAGCTCTCTTCTTGACACAGCTGCCTGCCAGGACTCCTGCCTGCTTTGAAGAAACCTTCTCAGTGATAACCTTTGTTACTTCTCTGTCAAGACCACCGAGGAGTCTCTTCCTAGCAAAGCTGGCTTTTCAGTGCCAATAAAAATCCCTTTTGCCATTCAAACTTTTCAGGTTACTGTATTCTTTTATGTTGAACCTGTATTTCTCCCTCCAGAGGGGATTCCCACAACTCTCTGCACTGCCACTAACAGAATCAGACTTAGCACTACAATGGTCTAAGACTTAGCAATATAGTGGTCTAAGATAATTGCGAGAGACTTGGGATAGAAAATGCCATCCACATTCAGAGAAAGAACTATGGAGACTAAATGTGGATTGAAGCACACTATTTTTACTTCTTTTTGTTTGCTTTTTCTTTTTTGTGGTCTTTTTCCTTTTGTTCTTATTTTTCTTTCACAACATGACAAATACGGAAATATGTTTAAAATAATTGTATGTGTATAACCTATATCAGGTTATATTATATTATATTATTATATTATATATATTATGTTATATTATATATATATTATATATATTATATTATGTTTTGGGGAGGGAGAAAAAAATTCAGAACTTAAAATCTTACAAAAATGAATGTTGAAAATTATCTTTACATGTAATTTGAAAAATAAAATACTATTGAATTTATTTTTAAAAGAAAGAAAAAGATAAAAGAGGTTCATGCTGTTGGCTTAAGTACTGTCTTCTCCAAGTCCCTCTTACAAAAGATAAACTCCCTTGTGAGGGCATCACAGGGTCAATTACACCTCAATGATTTGAATGTTCAATTAGAATAGGGACTTAGAGAAGCATGTGAGCATTGGACTCTAGCAGCCAGAAGGAAATGGGTGGAAAGGATGCAGGTCACTGCCCGAGGAGAAAGGGGCCAAGGTGAAAGACCATAACAAAGTAATCATCAGAGTCACACATCAGCATTTTACAATTTTGCCTCTGGTTAGATATATTAGAGGGGAAGGTTTCCAGGTATCTCATATTAATCATCTCTAGAAATGTTAATTAACATGTATAAAGAGCTTTAAGATTTGCAAAGCCTTTTTGTACCTTACTGATTTGATCTTTATGACTGTGTGAGGAAGATGATCTTATTTTCATTTAACAAATGAGGAAACTGAGGATCAGAAGTATAAACTCCTTTGGTCATATCTAATAGATGTCCAACTCCCTCATTTTACAGATAAAAAATCAGAGACCTAGAGAAATTAAGTTACTTAAGGTCAAACAGGTGGTATGCACCAGAGGTGGGATATGCATCTATGTCCTCTGCTGCCATCATTAATGATTTTTCTACTTTTCAACAAGCACTTATTGACTATTATCCCTACAAAGGCAGCAGCTAGATGGAACATTTATGACTCCCTGTCCAATATCATCATCATCATAGCTAACACATAGTTATCTACTATGATCTAGGCACTGTGATGATCATGCAAAGTAAAATATGTACAAAGTAATTAGGAGAAAATTGGGATGGGCAGATGATAGAGAAGATTCATTTAAGAAATGACTCGAATTGAGTTTCAGATGAAATTTTCATTTTTTCTACTAACATCCTGTAGGATCTTCATCTATGAGAAAACCAAGATGCCAACTTCTAAGCAAAATTGTTCTATAATATTGTTATTCTAAGCTATGCAGCCAAATCCAACTATTTCTCTGAAGTACAATTTGAATTGTATTTATAATATGTACACATAACTAGTGTATTGTATATGGGGAAGAGAAAAGGAAAGAGAGAGGGAGAAAGTATAGATGTCTCTATGATTACAACCCCACCTATAAGATGGATGGATGGATTAAATATAGCACTTGCTCTGGGCAAATCATGAAGTATGCAGAATTTGTCTATGATGCCCTTCTTTAAGTCTTCTTCACTGCCTGTTCATCCTGCCCTCCAGGCATCCAGGTGGCCTATCAGGGAGAATATCAGCTTTCTCCTCCCCCATGTTCCTCAGTGCCAGACATTCCACTATTCCTGTTCGTTCTAGTAACTTAAACATTTCCGTCTCCAGATTCCTCTTTCACAATATAAGTATCTCTTTCAGGGGCACTGCATTGTCACTAACACCTCAGCTAGTGATGCTGGACTTGTGGGTCTTATATTTTTTTCACTTTCTAGGACAATGACATTTTCTGGGTTATAACTCACCCCTGCTAATCTAAGCAACTAAAGCATGTTGATACATTTGGAAGAGTGAGGAGGGAAAGCCATTGGCCTGTGTTCCTTCCTTCCTTCCTTCCTTCCTTCCTTCCTTCCTTCCTTCCTTCCTTCCTTCCTTCCTTCCTTCCTTCCTTCCTTCCTTCCTTCCTTCCTTCCTTCCTTCCTCTCTCCTTTCCTTACTTCCTTTCTTCCTTTCCTTTATTTCCAGGTAATATTTAATATATGTACATTCTGACAGTGATCTTCACATTCAAATATCACCCCATATTTGTAGTACATTCCTTTCCAAATTCTTATTATAGTGATTCCAAGGTAGATAAGAACAGAGTTGATAAGTCATGGTGGTCTCTTAGAATACTTTTCAAGATGCTCAAAACACAGCACTATCAACACATAGGGTCAGTCCTCCAGGAAGATTTTTCAAAGAACTTTTCTACCTAGTTTTTAGGGTCTATGATTCCACTAGCCACACAGTGAGATTTATTTCAGTCTGTTTTCACACCACACATCACCCTCACACTTGAGTGTATATAAAAATCCCAACTATTTTTAAATGGAATATTTGTTATTCGTATTTATAGAATCCAAAGGTTGGAAGGAAAATCAAAAGAGGTTTTCCAATGGAGGGGGATGGTACTTCGGTCAATTCAAAAGGGTAGTTGTCTGCCCTTCTTTTTAACAGCCTAGGCAAATGCCTCAACTTTAGGGAGCTAGGGCTATTTTCCTTCATGGAGAGGTTTTCCTTTGCATCTATCTTAAATCTCTTCCTATTATTTACTTAAATAATCATCCGCATAGCTTTCATCTGAGAGGCAGTTTGGCACAGTGAATTGATGGAATATGAAATCAGGAAAATTTGTGTTCAGATCTTGAGAAAGACTAGCAAGATGACTGGGTCAGTCATTCCACCTCAGCCTCAATTTCCTTGTGAGTAAAATGGGAATACTAATAGAATTCATCCTAAAAAATCATTGTGAGGAGCAAATAAGATAACACATAATTAACATGTTTTACAAATTTAAAGTACACTTTGTGGTATCTATAAGTATACTACTATTATCATCTATTGGGAAAAAATGACAAGCTTCCTCAGACTAAACCATGGCCCATGTCTAATATAATGGTTCTTAAACCTTTTATAATTTTAAAAATTATTAAAGACCCCCCAAAAGCTTTTATTTATATAGATTATATTTTTCATCCTTCATTAAATGGGGAATTAAAGTATCTTATCATTATTTAGAAAAAAAAAATTTAGTTTTTATAGTCCCCTTGAAAGGGTTTTGGAAACAATCAGGCAGCCCTAGACCATCCTTTTGATAAATGTTGCTCCTATAATCATCCCTAGTTGTCAAAAAGCCCAACCTGGTTGATCATATAATGGTAGCTGTTACAATGATTCTCTCTATTTTTCCCATGATCACTGGAAATTGATAGCAGGGACAAGGACAACATGGCTTATGGAAAATATCCTTATTCTTCACCTACTTTCACTATCACCCCCTCAACCCCCTCTTCTATCCTATGGTCTCAAAGCTTCTGGGAACATCTGTTTCATAAGACTTCAAGAACTTTAGAAACTATCATTAGGCTGAGGGAGGGAGGCTACTGAATGCATAGAAGAACTATAGAAGGGACCTGTTTCCAGTGCCTCTCCTTCATCCCTTTATTGCAGACGATAGACAGGACAGGGAGATGCATCTTGAATTTGTCAATCTTGAATTTGACATTTTCTGCTACACGCTTGGGTCCAGGAAGGTCACTCAAAGTCTTGGTCAGTTTGTACATTGTCCTCCACATGTTGTTCACTTCATCAGTGATTTCTTCAGCATTTAGTGTGTACAGAGGCCCTGCAAGGGTGGGAAAGGGAATTTCAGGCAATGGAGATACAAGTCACATGCTACAAACCCAAATTCTTTGAACATTTTTTGAGCCTCAGAAGGGGCTACATCTGTTTCACTTGTATCCCTGTATCAATGCAGATCAGCCACCTTCTCTGTAACTTAAAAATCTTAATTGTTTAGAGTATTGAAAAGTTAAGTAACTTGTACCAGGTGCACAAAGCAATAATCCATTATGTTTCACAGTCAGGACTTGCCTCTGACTGGTTTTCTACCACTATATCACATTATATAGCATTTTAAAATTCACAGAATACTGCATATCATGTAATTTGAGTCCCATAACAATCCTGTGAGGTAGGCATAAGAGATATTATTATTCTCATTTTACAAATCAGGTTAAGTGACTTATACAGCTAGTAAATATTGGGCAGAATTTGTTTCCAGCTCTTTCTGATTCCAATTCCAGTGTGCTGCTCACCAAAATATTTGAATTTCCTGCTCAACCATATTCTTCCTGTGATTTAGCTATTTTTTAGTGGCACAAAAAAATCAATTCATCTACCAATAAACATTTATTATTACCTAGACGTTGTGCTAAGTATCAGGGATACAAAAGGAGGCAAAAGACAATGCTAACACACAATAAGCTTACAATTGAATGGAAGAGGTACATAAATCCTTTCAATTATTAAGGGAACAGTATTATTGAGCAGCTGATAATTTTCATTGCTATCAATGGTTACTGCAGCTCTCTAAAGGTGCCTCAGTTGCTAGGAATTACCTTTTAACCAAGATGAATCTGACTCAGTTATTACACTGAGATTCCCTCAGACTTTACTGTCAACTCTATAGATATAGACACTGAAGTAACAAGTAAAATGATTTCTCCCTGGTCATACAATGCATGCAAATGAATGAATAGGAAAGGAAGAAATTGTCTTCCTTCTCGTTCCAGGCTCACTCTTTATGCTGATTACAGAGCCACCCTCTTAGAGTTGTGAAATGATGTCTTCATAAAGACAGAAATTGTTACACTTAGAATAACTGTTGCAAAATGAAAGTGTGTTCCCTTTATTCTGACTGTCTGCCAGGGCAATAATGGCTCCATTCTGGAAACTTGAGTTAGTTCCTAAAGGAAAAGGCATCAAGTAATATTATAGTAGCTTGAATAAAAGCTGTGCTGAACACAACCAATTCAGCCTATAATAAAATGAGGGGTTGGATTAAAGCAGCGGTTTTTGACTTCTCTTGTTGGCATGGACCCCTTTGATAGTCTGGTTAAGCCTTTGGGCTCCTCAGGAGAAGGTTTTTAAATAATTGGGGTAAATGTTAAATTTCACTTAGAGGTAAGTAAAAATAAAGAAGTTCATGGATCCCTTCAAATCTACTAACAGACACCCCACCCCAGGCTCAGAACCTTGAGAATAGATAATCTCAAGTTTCCTTTTAGCTTCTCCAAAGAGGGAAGAGAAGGAAGGTGGGTCAGCCTTGGGGGATGGCTATGCATAAATCTTTAATTACCTCTTCCTGAAAGGAATCATGAAATGAAAGGATAGATGTCATTGGCTCTGAATAGATGCAGTAGGACTCTGGGGGAGGGAGTTTAACTCCCAAACAACCCCATTTATAACTCTTACCAGAAGTGCCGGCCTTAAAAGGGAGGTTTTGTTTGGGGAAATGTGCTTCACTGGGGTGTGGGTGGTTTACAGTAGGCTGATTTCTATGTATGCAAGTTTAGCATAATGGAGTATGAGATAGAGGAAAGAACTCTAGACATAGGATTAGAGAATCCTGGGCTCAGATTCTGATTCATGCATTAGTTGGACGAGTTGCTTAAATCTCAGTTTCTTTGTACTATAATAGGGAGGAGAAATCTATAACATTTACTAGATGGTGCAGTGGATATGGATAAAATGCTGGACTTGGTGTCAAAAAGACCTGAGTTCAGACACTTATGAGCTTTGTGAACTTGAGCAAATCATTAAATATCTCTCAGTCTGTTTCTCCATCTATAAAAAGAGGATCATAATAGCACATAACATGACAAGGTAGTTGATTTAGAGCATTTTTAAAATATGACTATAAATGGCTTTAATTTCTTCATCTGAAAATTGTTTGTCAATATCCTTTGACCATTTATCAATTGACAAATGACTTATATTCTTATACATTTCACTCTGTTCTCTATGTATTTTAGAAATGAGGCCTTTATCAGAAAATTGACTATAAAATTTGTTCCCCAGCTTTCTTCTTCCCCTTTAACCTTGGCTCCATTGGTTTTGTTTGTTCAAAAACATTGATAGGGTAGTTGTAAAGATCAAATGAGATAATACATATAAAGTATTCAGCAAACCTTAAAGTTATTTGAAAACTGCCAATAATTATAGAATAGATGTGGGATTTTGGCCAGAGATCCAAGTTCAAATCCAGCTCTACCGCCTGCTACCTATGTGATCTTAGGCAATTCATGTCACATCTTTGAGAGTCAATTTTTCTCACACACAGAAATAATTAGGTTAGAATAGATGATGGCTAAGGTCTTTCTAACTAAATATTATACTCCTGAAGGGGAATATGCATATGTGTTTGTATTTTATAGTAAGAGTTGATATGAGGATAGTAAGAGTTCATTCTCCTTTCTGCCTCCTGTGTTCCTAAGTCATCAGTCAAACTATCTGGCTTCTGCAGGAGCAGATTCAGGCAGTTACCCTAATTTGTAATACCCTAGAAACAATATTGCTCTCCCTATTCTAGTCTTTTAGTTTCCATCTTCATTTCTAACTCTGTATCTCTTTCTGTCTTTATCTCTAACTCTCTGTCTCTTTGTCTATCTCTGTCTCATTCTCCCGCTATCTCTTTCTATATGTCTCTCTTTGTATATGTCTTTTTTTCCTGTCTCTCTGATTCTGTCTCTGTTTCTGTCTCTCTGCCTCTGCCTCTGTCTTTTGGTCTCTACTTGCCTGTCTGTCTCTCCCTCTGTCTCTGTCTCTTTTTTTCTTCTCTCTCTCTATCTCTTTCTATGTGTGTCTCTGTCTGTCTCTCTCCATCTATCTATGTCTCTCTGCCTCTGTCTCTATGTCTCTGTGTGTGTCTCCGTATGTCTCCATCTCTCTCTGACTCTCTCTTTGTCTATCTGTCTCTCTGTGTGTGTTTCTATTTTTCTTTGCTTGTCTCTGTCTATCCCTGTCTCCTATCTTTTCCTGTCTCTTTCTTTATTGTCTGTTTCCCTCTTTCTCTCTCCCTCTGTCTGTCCCTCCATCCTTCTCTCTCTCTCTTTCCCTCTTTCCCCCCTTTCTCTTTCTGTTTACCTTTCTCTCTGTGTCTGTGTCTGTCTGTCTGTCCCTCCCCACCCCCATTTCTCCTTCTCCTTCTCTCCCTCTCCTCTCTCTCCTTTTCTAGATCTGCCTAGTTCAGCATCACTGGCCCAAGCTCATCTTCCTCACCATTCATCCACTCTTCTGATTTGGTGAAGAAGTTATAAGCTGTTGTCCAGAGCTGTTCAAAAGGCATCTTGTTGGTCATCACCACCTGCAGAAGGGGGAACTTACTCTTCTCCTTTTCTAAGAGCTCCTCTTCTTTGTTGATTGCCTGTGAAAAACAAATTGAACTATCAACCATCGGACCATTACTGATTACCTGGTCCCAGATGCTATCTAGTGATTGGAGTTCTGAAATTCTGCTACATTTAAATCCCCAGTCTCTCACATTCCCCTTCCCACATCAAAACTGATCATAGAAAGCTTAGATAAATCTAGAATTGGAAGAGGTAACCAAGGTAATCTCATTTAACCCTTTCATGAAATTGAGGTTCAGAAAGGTTAAGTAAGTTACATGAAGTCACAAAGATAGTAAGCATCATATGTACATGCCACCCCTCCTTAAGGCAGAACCATAATTCTGATTTTTAATCATGACAGTGACAGGGATCAGAAAATGCAAGAAATCATTTAACTGGTTCTGGGTTGCAACAAAGCACTTCTAAGAATGTTAGATCTCTTTCATCAGTGCCTTTCCCTCCCACATCCCAGATTACAAACCTCAAATTCCACTAGTGCCATTTCCAGATTTTTAGACAACTCATTAAGTTTTTCAACATTGTTCTTCATTTCCTCCATGTTTACCACGTCTTTCTTTCTAAAGCTCTCCACTTCCTTGGAGTAATTTTCGAGTTTCCCCTCAAATTCAATACACCTGAATCAAAGAAATCCCCAGTCATCTAATGAGTTTTGTTTCAGTCTATTTGCAATGGAACATGGAGAATCCTTCCCCTATCAGGCTTGGCAAAAATTTACCCCTGGAGAACCCCCTGTTATTTTGAAAGAGATAACTGCAAAGGGGTATAATTTAAAGACCTTTAAAGATCAGTAGGCTCTGATAGTATGGCCATGCCCACCTACTGACTTTCTGTGACTTTGGGCAAGTCACTAATGCATTTCAATTTATCATAAAATGTGGAATTTAAAAATGTGTCTTTATTCTCTCCCAGAATTATTGTGAAGATAAAAGGAGGCAATTTGTGTTTAATCTATGTGAAAGATATAAAGTAATACAGAAATGTAGAGAGAAGGTATGCATAATGGATAGTCTTTCCTTGGAGTAGGAGAGACTGGGTTCACTACTTACCTCTGACACACATAGACTGAGTGACCCATTCAGTGTTCTAAGCCAGTAATGTCAGATTCAAATAGAAACAAGAATCATTAAATCTTACATTAAATCCCAGTAGGATACATATTGTCTTAGAAAACCACTTAATAATATTATCTGTATTCTATTGTGGGTAGGTAGGTGGTATAGTAGATAGAATGCCAAGGCTGGAGTCAGAGAAAACCTCAGTTCAGCTTTAAATAGCTGTGTGATCCTGGGCAAGTCACTTCACCCTGTTTGCCTCAGTTTCCTAATTTATAAAATGAGCTGGAGAGGGAAATGGCAAACCACTCCAGTATCTTTGACAAGAAAATCCCAAATGAGGTCATGAAGAGTCAGAAATAACTGAGCAACATATTTATTGTCAGAATAAAGTACAAGAAGCACTTTATTAAGAAATTACTATGGGCTAGGGACTTTGCTATTCATCCTAATTAACCTATTTATTCCATTCAACCTGTTTATTTTAAATGAGAAATAATTCTAGGGGAATTTCTTATTGTGCTTCTAGAACCAGAACATACTACAAGGATTTATGCCCATGCCCCTTTGGCAAAAGGGTTGGGTAAGCCTCTGAGATGCCAGATTTCTTCAAATTCTGACAAGTAGGTTTTGATCTTTGTGGACAACACCCCTGATAGGTATGCTTAGATCCCAAGAACAACAAAACCCACAGGTGACTGAGTCCCATGCAGGGAGGAGTTGTTTTAGGATACAGACTTAGAAAAATGGCTACAACTTTTTTTTTTATTATAAATGTACATTCATTATTTACATATTTCCACATGAATCATGTTGGGAGAGAAAAATCAGAACAAAAGAAAAAACCACAAGAGAAAAAAAAAAAAAAAAGAGGTGAATATAGCATATGTTGATCCATATTCAGTCTCCATAATTCTCTCTAGAGATGTGGATGTGTTTTCCATTCCAAGTTTATTGGGATTGCCTGGGATCACTGAACTGCTGAGAAGAACCAAATCTATCATAATTGATCACTGAACAATTCTGCTGCTGCTGCTGTGTGCAATGTTTTGCTGATTCTGCTTCCTTCACTCAGCATCAGTTCATGTAAATCTAAAACAGCATCAATGAAGGGAAGTGATGTGAACTAAGACTAAAAAGGTAGGTTGGTATGAGACTGTAGGACTTAAATGTCAGAATCTGTAGTTTGCGTTTTTAAATAGGCAATATGGAATCTTGGAGATGTTTGGGTAGGGGAGTGACATGTTTAAATCTCTGCCTTGGGAAGATGGTTTTTTGTTTTGTTTTGGTTTGGTTTTTTGACAGTAGTAAAGGAAGGAAAATTTATCTATCAATCCAATATTCTCCTGTCCATATTATTTGGTAAAGAATCAAAACAAGAACTAAAATTATGGGTCATCCAAAAGACAATGAAGAAACATAGGGGAGTCTCTATATTATAGACTGTAGCATATAACTAGCAAAGAACTATCTATAAGAATTCTAGGCCTGGAGTTAGGGAGACTCATCTTCCTGAAGTAAAATCTGGCCTCAGATATTTATTAGTGACCTTAGGCAAGTCATTTAACTATTTCTCTCCATTCGTCTATAAGATGGAACACACAAAATTTTTTTTTAAATTTTCTTTTCAGATATCAAATATACAGCCCACTAGGATCTTCATAATGTTTAGTCATCATCTGATGGGACTCTCAGTCTCTATGGAAAACTTATGGGGGATGTAGAAATGAGGAGGCATGAGTAAATTGAATCTGTAACATGGGAGAGAACAGTCACTGAAGAGATTGATAAATCCATTGATATGTTGAAAATAAATGAAATGGAGAATAGCAAGGAATAGCCAGGGAGACTGATTAGGAAGCATTTTATAGTAGTCCAGCTATGGGATGATATGGTTCTCAGTTGAGGTTGTAGCAGTATGAATAGACAGAAGGGGTAGATAAAAAAGCTATTTCAGTTGGATCTATGGAACCTGACAACTGGCTAAATATGTATGGTAAGAGTGAAGGAAAGATCAAGATGGTTCTGAAGTTTTGAACCTGGATAGTGGTTCTTTACAGAAATAGTGAAATTTGGAGGAGAGGTAGGAATAGGGAAAGGTGATAAATTTTATTTTGGGTATGCTGAATTTGTGATATTGGTGGGATATACAAAGGGAAATGACCAGTGACAGTTGGAGAAATGGGACTAGAGTTTGGGAAAGGGATTATGGCTGTATATGAAAATTTGGAAATCATGTCTGTAAGGGTGATAACTGAAACCATGAAGGATAAGGGAAAATGTGGCCAGAAGAAAGGAAGAGTCAGGACAAAGCCTCTTCTACTTGGGGGGATTGGGAGATAGATGATTATACAAATTTTCACATCTACCCTGTCTAGTAGGTCCTATTATTATCTCCATTTTACACATGAAGAAATTTAAATATATAGGTTAAGTGTCTTTCCCAGGGTCACATTGCTAGTAGTGTTTGAATTTAGGTATTCCTGACTCCAGGTCTGTTGCTCTATGTACTATATTACCTAGCTGCCTATATGAATGTAAAGGAGTATCATTATACTATAGGGACAAATTGGAAAGAAGATTTGTATTAATCTTAAGAGGTCACATTTTTATAGAGCTTTCTAGTATCATGGAAGCTAAAGAGTATAAATATTCAGGAAAATGGGGTCTCGATCAAAGCTTTTTAAACTATGAGTTGTGACTCCATATGGAGTCATCTAACTGAATGTTGAAGTAATGAAATTATGATTTATTATTAGTGAATGTTTGATTTGTATATCTATTTTATATGCCTATATACTCTGGGTCATGTAAATATTCTTAGGTGAAAAGGGGTCACTAAAAGAAAAAATTTTAAAAGTCCTGATCTAGATTATTAAAAAAACAATTGTTCTAGATTATAGTAATAGTGATCATGATGTGATGTAAAGAGCAATTTCTTGTTCCAAATGATGTGTTTGAGGTTTTGCACCAAATGTACCAAATAATTGGATTTGGCCATGTGAAGAATTTACAATGGTCATTCTCTTTGGCAAAAGTTGGGTTTATTTAGGAAAAGAGGTTACAAACAAAATGAAGATATACAATAGACACCAGGAATGGCAAATATGAAATAAAAATTGGGAGAGCATACAGTTAGCAAGGAAAGGTGTTTTTAACAAGTAACAAGGCAAAAGACCAGTTCCCTAAGAGAATTCACAATTAACCAGGAGAAACTCCCTAATTTCCAAATCAGTTGCCCTGCCAGTTTGTAGGCTAAATCCATAGAGAGGTTTAGCATGTTAAGAGTTTAACAATGGAAAAGACACCATGAGGTAATGGTGGGGGATAAGAGGAGAGGATACCTTGTAGCATGGGGGAAGGAGGAGGGGAAAGGTACCTTGGGGCAGAATGCCTGACAGACTGACTGAAGCAAAGATAATGAGCCATCAACAGATTTTTTGGGGAAATTTAACCTCAGGGATTTGACATGACTGAACATAGTAGAGCTGCCCTTGACCTCCAAAGAGGGTAGGACTATAAGATTGAACTGGTCTCCATCAGTGCCCTTTCCTGCTTGCTTCAGGGAATGATTTTATCAGTACTTCAGGCTTTCTCTATCACCTTGTTACTCAGGACCTCATCAATATTATGGATATAATACTTAAAGCTTTGAGACTTGCAACTATCAGTAAGCATCATATGTAATGGAGATAAACTGGAACCATTCCCAATAAAATCAGGAGTGAAACAAGGTTGCTCACTATCACCATTACTATTCAATATTGTATTAGAAATGCTAACTTTGGCAATAAGAGATGAAAAAGAGATTAAAGGAATTACAGTAGGTAATGAGGAAACCAAATTATTACTCTTTGGTATCACTATGATGGTATACTTAGAGAACCCCAGAGAATTTACTAAAAAGTTATTAGAAAAAACCCACAACTTTAGCAAAGTTGCAAGATATAAACAAATCCACATACATGACCAGCACTCTTATATATCACTAACAAACTCCAAGAGCAAGAGATGCAAAGAGAAATTTCATTTAAAATAACCATCAATAGTATAAAAAATCTGGAAATCTACCTGCCAAAGGAAAGTCAGGAACTATATAAGCAAAACTTTTCACTTTCCACACAAATAAAGTTAGATCTAAACAATTGGAATTAAATGCTCTTGGATAGGTCTTGGATAGGTTGAGCAAATATAATAGAGATGACAATACTACCTAAACTAATCTATTTATTTAGTGCTATACAAATCAAACTCCCAAGAAACTATTTTACTGACCTAAAAAAAATAACCACAAAATTCATCTGAAAGAACAAAAGGTCAAGAATTTCAAGGGAACTAATGGAAAAAAAAAATCAAATGAAGGTGGCCTAGCTATACCAGATCTAAAACTATATTATAAAGCAATGGCCATCAAAAACATTTGGTACTGGCTAAGAAATAAAGAAGTTGATTGATCAGTGGAATAGGTTAGATTCACAAAACAAAATATTCAATAACTATAGCAATCTAGTGTTTGACAAAACCAAAGACCCCAGCTTTTGGGATAAGAATTTACTATTTGAGGAAAACTGCTGGGAAAATTGGAAATTAGTATGGCAAAAACTAGGCATTGACCCACACTTAACACTGTATACCAATATAAAGTCAAAATGGGTTCATGGTCTAGGCATAAAGAATGATATATATTATAAATACATTAGAAGAACATAGGATAGTTTACCTCTCAGGCCTGTGGAGGAGGAAGGAATTTGTGACCAAAGAAGAACTAAGATCATTATTGATCACAAAATAGATAATTTTGATTATGTTAATTTTAAAAGTTTTTGTACAAACAAAATAATGCAAACAAGATTAGAAGGGAAGCAATAAACCGGGAAAACATTTTTACATTCAAAGGTTCTGATAAAGGCCTCATTTCTAAAATATATAGAGAATTGATTCAAATTTATAAGAAATCAAGCCATTCTCCAATTGATAAAAGGTCAAAGGATATAAACAGTTTTCATATGAAGAAATTGAAACTATTTCTAGTTATATGAAAAGATGTTCCAAATCACTACTGATCAGAGAAAGACAACTCTGAGATACCTCTCAGATTGGCTGATAGGAAAAGATAATGCAGAATGTTGGAGGGGATGTGGGAAAACTGAGACACTGATGCATTGTTGGTGGAATTAAATGAATCCAACCATTCTGGAGAATGATTTGGAACTATGCTCAAAAAGGTATCAAACTGTGTATATCCTTTGATCCAGCGATGTTATTGCTGGGCTTATATCCTACTTTATTCTACTTTCCCTTCTGTGAGGGAATAAACCAGGCTACCTTTGGAGATCAATTTGCCTCTCATGGCAGGGTGAAAGATTCCAAACTCTAGGGATTGTAATGGCATGTACCTGGGTTTGGAAGCTCTGGCAATTTCTCAGGAATGAGCATACCCCAACCATGGATGGTATTGTGGAGGTAACATTCTCAAATCTGCTTTGACTGGGAATTGAGTGGGCACCCATGCACTGATCCAATTAGCTGTTCTGGCATTCAAAGAAGTAAGTCAAGGAAAATAACTGAATTCAAGATTAAAAATCTAGTTAGTTCTGGATTTGGGTCATTTTGTTGAGTAAATATTATTGGGTAAGTTACACCTGAGAGGCAAAAAAATAGTTAGATATTACTTAGCAGAATGGCATGAGAAAATAGAATGACACTAGATAGGTTATTGGCAGGAAAAGGAGGATACTTCTATTACAATCCTGTCAAAAGAATTAGAGAATTCAGGGATTAATTACCCATCCTGTGTAAGGAGATCTGTGCAGAAGTTAATAGACTTTTATGAAGTAGGATGTAAAAAGTATTAGCCATATTTGAGGGGTAAGAAAAGGATAGGAACCCCCCCCAAAAAAGGGGGGGAGGGATTGTGAGAAATGAATTTATTTGGTTTCCATAGTATAAAAATTAAATTGGAGAAATGAAAACCCCTGTATGTATCATGCTCTAAAACCATGCTTTGTGTGTCAGAGATTGCATAACCTTTCTCATGACAAAGAAATAAACTCTTTCCCACACTCAAATTTGGATTTCTGATTATTTTAGTGGTTGCTACTGTCTCACACAGAAATCAAGTGATTTACCCAAAGTCATTCATGTAGCTAGTAAATATTTGATACAAAATTTGAGTTCAGGAAGAATACAATAATGTAAAGAAAATAGAATAATGAAATGACTAACCATGATCCAGAAAACCAGTGATGAAAAGTGTTTCTCAGCTCTTTAAAGAGATGTAATGGATTGTAGATGCAAAATAAAATAGTGATTTTCATACATGTCTGATGGATTTTTTTTTTGACTGTGTATTTGTACAAAGTAGGGCTTTTTACTGGGGGACGGGAGCAGGGAATGGGGTGGAAAAGGAAAGAATGATGTTATAAAGAAGATGAAGTTAAAAATATCAATGAAGAATTATTTTAAATAAACCAATGAAATCATAAGGAAATGCTAAGAAAGAAATATAGATAAGCAGGACAATTTTGGAACTACTATGATGAATTTGTTATGTACTTTTGATGTAATATGATTTTGTAGTCCCCTGATGTTAGGGGGGCTTCTGTTCTGGCAATAAGTCAGTGATTCTAGATTTTCTGCCTCAGGAAATTCCCACATCCAATCTGTCTGATTCTGACCACTCCTTAGTCAGATGGCTTCTGGCCTCAGGATTCCCACAGATCAAACTCTTGAGACAATAGTGAAATAAGACCACTCCTCAATTCATTGCTGACTGGTAATCTTGACAGTAATAATCTGGTCAAGAAAACCAAATTCTGGAGACCACTCTTCCTTACCTATGAGCCATAGAATTAGCCTTGCTTTTGTTTCTCTGCTGAAATTCCCTTAGAATTCCAGTCCACTTTGTAATGGCATTACTATTGGAATAAAGTTTTGCCTCTTGACTAAGAGATGGGTTCAAGCCTGCAGATTCTTTTGAGACACCTTGCAACACCAGTATGGAATCCCAGATTTTGGGGTCCATCCTTTCCCATCCTCAACACTAAAAAAAAAAAGACAAACTGTGTTTTTTAGAGATTGGTTATTGGACTTTTAATCCTTTTTCTTTTCTTTTTTTTTTTTTTTTGTATATGGAAATGGTAATGTTTGTTAATAATTATTTAGTTCAGAATAACAACAAAAAATTAAAATCTTATAAAGAAAGATAACTCTTCTTGAAAGCAATATCATTAGAGTGGAAATATTAAAAGCCAAGTACTGAGTAGGTGGTGAGTAGGCAGAGGACAGATGATTCTTTTGAGAAGTTTGGCATTGAAAATGTAGCCTATGGCCCAAGGAGTGAGGAAGGTTTTGCTCTTAAAAGGATCCAGATCTTATTGTGCCACAGTTCCCTTTTACTGTCCTGACTTGGTTTCCCTAATTGTCCTGACTCAGTTTCCCTAATTGTTCTACCTCAATTTCTCTGAATTATTCTGCCTGATTGCAACATCCTCCCTCCTAATCATCATGATCCAGATAAGGAGAAAGACCTTTTATCTTAGACATCATGACCCTAGACCTTCCCCATCCATCAGCATGTCCAGTGCCTCCCCCCATTCTGTCATTGTTCTTGATCCCAACTTATCAGAATGTCCAGTGCCTCCCCCACCCTGTCAGAACTGGATTGATAATTCCCCAGCTCTCAGTGGTCTGACTCTGCCCCGGCCTTGTTCTGCCCCCTGGTAACCTGGAGCCACATGCATATATATACTTCATGCGAAGCACATGGTGGATTCTTGGAGATGATAGTCTCATTCAATCCTGGGACCAAATCAAGGAAACATTTGGTCCCAGCACAATCTCTCCCTTTCAAATAAAATATTAAAAACTCTCTAATTTCTATCTTGCCTTAGTTTCTCCAGCATTATAATCCAGCCTAGGGACATTTGACCCCAAAGAAGGCCAAGTTCTATCTCTAGCTGTATATCTACCTGGATTTCTGCCAGTCGATAACTTATAAGCACCTATTATATGTGCCAATCACTATTGTTAAATACTGGGAACACAAAAAGAGACAAAAGACAGTCTCTCCAATCTAATGATTTTTCCAGGAAATATCTGACACAAAGGAAAGCTACAGATCATGTCTAAGGTTTCCCCAAAAATTGTAAACAAGGGCACTCCCACAAAAGTATTCAATGTATAATATGAGTATGAAATATGGGATAGCTTTCATTGTACTCCACACAAAATTCACAAAATTCAAGATACTTTAAAGGCATGCATGAACAAATACAAGAAACATAAACTGTTCAGTTAATTAATTATACTCATTATATTCCTCCTGGAAGGCAAAGTGCCTTTGTAGAATTGGGAATAGATATTTCACATTCACTTCCAGCCTGCATTGTCCAAAGAACTCACAAAAAACACTACAAAAATTTGGTTAATTTTAAATCTCCCACCCAGTTAGTGTAAGGCTTTCTTTAATCTTTCAGGCATAGAATTGATTTCCTGTTGGTCCTTTTCTCCTATGAGAAGTATGTTAAGGGAATCCTCTCTTGCTGGGTGGCCAGCACCTGCTCTCCAGCTCAGGAACTCTACCCAAGAGATAAACTTTGGAAATGTCCCAGACTCCCCCAAATAAAAGAGAAATCCCTTCCATCCTACTTTTGATGAATTCTAGTCTAAGAGGAACCCAAGAGAAAGAAAGAAAATCATTTTAAAAGGATTGTAGACCCACTAGGAGTTCTCTGTGTCATTTCAGCAAAGCCTCCCTGATTATCTCTGCTACAAAAGGGAGGAAAAATATAGAATGATAGCATAATGGAATGGTGAGTCAAGAGCAAGTATTTTAAAGATAGAAGACATCTGAAAGGAGTCAGTAAATGAGAGAGAGACAGACAGACACAGAGATAGAATGGTTATTTATAAAGCAAGCACCTGAAGAATACTAGAGTATGAAGAAAGTATTTAGCTTTGATAAGTAGAGCAAATGATAGAGAGCTGTTTTGAGTGATGAAGTATGTGGGTGTGGGTGGGGGATGGATGATAGAGCTAAAGGTGGCTTTGATTTTCTCAATAAAGCAGGGAGTGAAGACATCTGAGAAAAGTAAGGTTGATGATTTGAAGAGAGAAAAGGTTTGGAACAATTGCTTTATGGAGTGATAGAGAATCAGAGAGGACTAAAAGAATTGTAGTGCAAAAGTGAGGATCCAGTTGAGATCAGAGAAACTGAATTTGTTGTGAAATCCATCAGTATCGACTTTCTGATGAAGAAAATCTTCAAAGGCATGGGAGTAGAAGGAAAGAAGGCAGCTAGCAGGGATGGCTTGTGATTGAATAAGAATAAGGCAAGTATAATGGAAGAAAAAAATAGAAGAAAGTTGCTCAAAGATGAAGCACTGTGTTTTGATGAAGTGGTTAAGTATAGGGTTAAGACAATGATAGAAAGAAAATAAAACCAAAACTGGAATGTTGGGCTAGAATAACAGAGGAATGAAGGGTTTGGGAGTGAAAATGTAACATATATTGAGGAATGAGGCAGAGAGAAATGGAAGGAAAGATGAGAGATTATGATTAGAGAGGAGAATTTTTAAAGTTCAAAATCATTCTAAGTTCAAGATCATAGAGTGGAAACCATTTTGGGAAGTGGTAAGACCTAAAGTATGCCCACTTGTGTCTGTGGCTGAGATCTGGTAGAAATGTAAGTCAATGGAAATAAAGAGATTGATGAATTAGGAAGATATTCAAAGAGACATATAAATATATTGGAGTCAAAATGAGGAAAGGGGATTGAAATGGAGAGAGACTTTAAGCTACTAAAAGCCTGGAAAGGCTTAAATGAACTGATGCAGAATGAAGTGAACACTGACTGAATGAGAACTTATACAAAGTAATAGCAAGATTATGTGATCAACTACGATCAGATTTACCTCTCCTCAACAATACAGTGATATAAGACAATTCCAATAGACTTGGAATGGAAAATGCTATCCATATCCAGAGAGGAAATATGGAAATATTTATAATTTATATATAACATATCAGATTGCTATCTTGGGGAGGGGGAAGGAAGGAAGGGAAATCTTACAAAAATGAATATTGAAAACTATCTTTACATATAATTGGAAAAATAAAATATTGTTAAGAAAAAAAGACTTTAAGCTACTTACTGAAAAAAGGAAGGAAAATGAGCTAGAGATGAGATAATAAGAATTTAGAGAAGATAATATAGACACGGGCAGCTAGGTGATACAGTATATAGAGCACCAGCCCTATAAGTCAGGAGGATCTGTGTTTAAATCTGGTCTCAGACACTTAACACTTCCTAGCTGTGTGACTCTGGGCAAGTCACTTAATCCCAATTGCCTCAGGAAAAAAAAATAATAATAATAATACTTGGAATCACTTGAAATTAAGAGACAGTGATGAATGATGGTAGAAGGAGTGTTCTTTTAGGAACACTCTATGTCTTTAGGAAAAAAACAGGTTATGGGTGATAGAAACTGGATTTTTAAAAGGTAAGCTTACAAAGCAACATAACAGGTGTTCCAGAAAGTACATTGAAAGAGAAAGGCACAAGAGAACAAAGACTGAGGAAGGGTAGGGCTGAGTTGGATACAGATGACAGCACAAGAAGACTTAGCCAGGGAAAAGGCTTTTCATCTGGGCAAATAGCAAATGAATCATAGGGATCAGGGAAGCTTGAGGTAAACATCTGTGAGCCACTGACATACCAAGCATGGTGAAGTTTGTAGACAAAATTGACCTTCAGGCTCTAATTAAAGTGGCTAAGATCCTGAGAATCATTACGTTTTATCCTCTCTTCAAGGTGATTCAGAGAAAGATTTAGACCACTGACAGAACAGCAAAGAATGTAATGTTCAGAGAGCACCCTCCCCTGAGGTCAAACACCTCTCTTCTGAGATACTCAAAGTCACTTGTATGGATTATATTTTCCATCTACATATACCTCCCAAGGAAGAATGAAAAGAAAGGAAATAGACTATTTTTCCTATTTCAAACCATCCCATATTCATAAGTGCTTATTATTTAGCAAGCTCCCATTCTATCAGCACTGACCAATATCTTAGCTAAGGATCTGTTGCTGAGGAGTTAGTTTTCATATGTATCGTGTTAAAATTTTATCTTGTTTTGGTTGCTCCTAACTACCACTTCATCTTTTCTAGTCAATCAGTATGGTAAGTTTATAAATAGATGACATAAAGGTCAATAATAGCAGGAAATAAGATTTCAGAGAGGAAGTCCTGTACAAACTGTCCCAAAGATCAAAGGAGCATAATTTACAAATTGTCGTCATATATTAACCAAAAATCACATTCTAGTAATAAGTGGAATCAGGGGAAGATAGCTAGACTGTGTAGTTAAGGTTTTTGATTCTATGATATATAAAAATCAGACAAGTTCCACACATTCATAGAATAATGAAAGGTATTGATAATTTTGAGATGATGTGGACATGTAAAATTTAAAGCTTTATGACAACTTTGAAATGCTTTTGATTATGTTAATGAAATAATCTCAAGGATAAAAGTTAGTCTGTTTTCCCTAAAACCCATTAAAAAAAGGATACTTCAAACTCCTGCCCTTCCCCAACCCTCTTCTATTTCAGATTGCTCCTAACACTGATCCATGGTTATGTGAGTGATACTCTCTGCCTCTCTCCTTCCCTACCATAGCCTGCCTCCCTTCATCACTCTGTCCCCTATCCCTATATTATCTTCTTCCGTTCACCTGTCTCCATAATTTCTGTTATGTTTGCTTCTTTCTCTATGTCTTATTAAACTGTTATTACATCCTCATTTACCATCATGGTCTTTCCCAAAAAGTACCCAGTTTTTTGCCTGTCCCCATTGCATAATTTTATATTTCCTAAATTAATTATCAATTTACATAAGTATATTCATTAAACACTTGTAACTAAGTCTAGGTCCCTCTGCACCACTCATATAAGACATTCATATACTATGACCTGATAAAGGTATTTACTTTTTTCCACACCAAACTTATGCTTAACTACATAAGTTCTCTTTTATAGAAGTGCTTAATACAATGTTAGGCACATAAGTTCCTGAGTAAATAGTTATTGGACAAATGAAACTATTTTAATGCCAGTTGTAAAATCAGGCAGTAGCTCAGCCATCTTGCATGGCAAAGATACCTTTTCCTAAGTTCACACAATAATAACAACAATATTGTTCATATAGTGCTTATTATGTGCTAGACACTGTCCTAAATATTTTACAATTATTATCTCATGCTGTGACCCTCATAACCACCCTTCAAATCTCCATTTAATAGATGAAGAAACTGAGGCAGAGAGTGGTTAAATGACTTGCCCAGTGTCACACAGGTAATGTCTAAGGTAAGATTTGAATTCGTGACTTTCTGTCTCCAGATCTAGCCTTCTATTCATTATGCCACTAGCTGCCTAGAAAACATAATGGTTTCTCCAATGAGTTTTATTTTCAAAAGGCAGCCACAAAACTTGAAATTGAGAAGATCTGAGTTCAAATCCTTAGAACACAAAAGAAGTGGAAAATGTAGCCCCAGATTTCAAAAAACATATAACATTAGAAAGATGGCATCTTTATATGAAACATTTAGAACACAGTAAAATGTAATAATTAACATAATAAACTGAGGCACATAGGGTAAGTGTCTGAGGCTGGATTTGAACTCAGGTTCAGCCAGCTAGCTGCCCCCATATAAAGGTTGGCTATCCTTATTTTGTTGTGGTTGTTTTCTCACTTTCCCGGAGAGTCCAGGTCATTGCTTTCACAGTAGGTTAAGGAGGTTGTCCAAAGCCACGATGAAGGCAAATAGTAGGAGCACATGATCTGTGCTCCCTCCAAGTTTTATCCTCTTCCAGTCCTCTGCTGACCTCTACTGTACAGAAGCTAACATAGACTGAAGGGTAAAAAGCAAAATGAGATCCAAAGGGCCACAAAATCTGTATCTGGCTCCTGGACCCAGGTGGCTCTGGAGGGGAAAGTGAGGCAGGTGACCCTGCACAGCCCTCCCTCACTTAAATCCAATTCACCTGCATCTCCTGGCATCACTTTCCTGCTTTCATAGACCTCTTCAAGGACGAAGGATAAACACCAACCAACCAACCTCTGTGTGATGGCTAAAGAACTGCAGGTTTACGGAAACAGGAATTCATATAGAGTGGAGTTGAAGAGGAAAAAAAAAAAGAATTTTCTTCTTTCTCAGGGCTTGACAGAGTAATGATTGTGTGTAGACACACACAAAAAAGCTGGTGAAAGAAATTCTGAAATAAGTGATGTTTGTCTTTGATACTTTTATCTCCCAGAATCCTTTCAGCACTTAGACTTATGGCTTCTTTAAGGCCCTCATAGGTGTGTCTATTCCTCTCTCCAGTGCAGACTGATTTCAGCTAACTTTCTATAGATGAATCTTTTCCTTAGTCTGGAGATTGTAAATTAAGGACAACAGCTTTCATGAGACACCTAGGGTGGTATTTAATTTTTCACCTATATCAATCATAACCTCTTCAACTGTAAGGTCTTTTATTTATTTAATACTCTCCCTCCCTCCAATTACATTCAAAACAATTTTTTAACATATATTTAAAAAATTTTTGAGTTCTTATGCCCAAAAGGAAAATTGTATATTCCCTTTGATCCAACAGTGTTTCTACTGGGCTTATATCCCAAAGAGATCCTAAAGGAGGGAAAGGGACCTGTATGTGCCAAAATGTTTGTGGCAGCTCTTTTTGCAGTGGCTACAAACTGGAAAGTGAGTGGATGCCCATCAATTGGGGAATAAGTTATAGCATATGAATGTTATGGGTTATTATTGTTCTATAAGAGGATCAGCAGGATGATTTCAGAGAGGCCTGGAGAGACTTACATGAACTGATGCTGAGTGAAATGAGCAGAACTAGGAAATCATTGACATGGCAACAGTAAGATTATTTGATGATCAATTCTAATGGACTTGGCTCTTTTCAACAATGAGGTGATTCAGGCCAGTTCCAGTAGACTTGTGATGGAAAGTTATCTGCACCCAGAGGGAGAACTGTGGGGACTGTATGTGGATCACAACAGTTTTTTTCACCTTTTTTGTTAGTTTGCTTGCTTTTTGTTTTCTGTCTCATTTTTTTCCTTTTTGATCTTATTTTTCTTGTGCAGCATGATAAATGTAGAGATATGTTTAGAAGAATTACACATGTTTAACATATATTGTACTACTTGTCCTAGAGGAAGAGGGAGGGAGAAAAATCTGGAGCACAAGGTTTTGGAGGGTGAATGTTGAAAATTATCTTTGCATGTAGTTTGAAAATAAAAGACTATTATTAAAAAAAATTTGAGTTAGGTTCTCTCCCTTATTGCCACCCACAATTAAGAAACCACATGTGAAGTTATGCAAAACATTTCCATAAAATCAGTCAACTTTCAGTTCTGTAACATCACCATAATAGTTCCTAGAACAATATTGGGAACATGTGAGATTCTTAATTGTTATTGTTCTGTCATTTTTCAGTTAGGTCTGCCTTTTCATGACCCCATTTTGGATTTTCTTGAAAAAAATAGTGGAGTGGTTTTGCCATTTGCTTCTCCAGATCATTTTTACAGATGAGGAAATTGAGGCAAACAGAGTTAAACCATTTGCCCAGCTAAGTATCTGAGGTCACATTTGAATTCAGGTCCTCCAGATTCTAGGGCTTGCATCCTATCCATTATACCACCTAGCTATCCAAAGGTTCTTAATAACTATTTGCTGAAGAATAACAATTGTGGCACAAGTTTCTGACCCACTGAAGATTCAGTCAATTGCTTTGCTTCCTATTTATTATGTTTTCCAAAGCTTTCTCCACACTCATCACAGATTTTGAGCTGGAAGGGATCTCATAAGCCACCAGGTCTAAATCCCTTCCTTTTATAGACCAAATAACTAACCTAACAGGGAAAATGACTACCTAAAGTCTCACAGGTTCCTAGAAAACTGTTAGAACACCAGCACTTAACTCTTTTATATCCTGGATCACTTTGAAACCTATGGACTCCTTAGAATAATGTTTTTAAATGCATAAAATAGATGGAATAATAAAGGAAAATATGTTTTCATATATGTATGTATATGTGTTTTTACATCTAAGTTAAGACCCCAAGTTAAGAATTCCTATATTAGAAACAGAATTTAAATCCAGCTTTTCTGACTCCATTATCAGTCCTATTTCCATACCACACTGTTGTCCTACCCTGGTATCTAGAGGGGGAAAAAAAGACACTTCCTCCTGAAGCTAGTGATTTAGTTATTATTCATAGAGTTACCTTTCTTCTGACACAAAATCAAATATTTCTTTTTTAAGGCTATGAGAAAAAAGCATTGACATGGTGACCCACTGTACATGACCCACATTCCTATATGCAGTAGAATGCTATTGTTGTTTAATAACTGGCTTTTGAGGACACATTTTAAAAAAATTTAATGTGCATTATTACAATTTTCTCCATAACTTTAAGTCTAGACAATTACCAGAATGGAAAATCTAGCCTTGATTTGTAGCATTTGCCAATTTCTGAAGTGTTAATGCTCACAATGAAAATTTATCAATTCCCAGGAACCTGTTCAAGCTGGTTCCAGCATGCCACATTTTAGCCAGTATAAATATATCTTACCTTTCCTTCAACTATTAACTCCTACGGGATAGAGACTTTTTTCATTTTTGTCATCTTTGTATCCCCCAGTACCTTGAACATAATAGATGCTTAATTAACAAATACTGGTTAATTGATTCATAGTGTGTTGAATTGACAACTGTTTCCCTCATCAGGGAAAAAAAGAAATCCCTTCTTCATTCATTGTCTCTAGTCCTTGACATCTTAAAACTCCATAAAAAAGGAAAATAAAATTGAGAGAAAAACATAGAATTGAGAGCTGATCCGTTGGGGAGGTCAGAAGTAGGAAGAACAGAATCTCTATTTTTGATCTCAGCAAGCAAGAGCATAGAAGGTCTCAATTTCCAAGACATTTCCTTGAACAATACATACCTTCTAATTAGGTTCATCTCCGCCTGTTCCCTTTTGGTATACAGCAAATTTCGACTATTTTCAAAGATATCCTCAATCTGATCTGGCCAGAGGAACAAGGTACTGTTCAACTTTATATCCTCAACTGCAAAACACAAATATAAAGATATATATTACTCTTAGAATTTAGGTCCTACAAAGTCAGAAACCAAATACACACACACACACACACACACACACACACACACACACACATACACCCACAAACACTAACCTAGACTTGTGATTTTATCAATGTAGAGAACTGAGTAGAGGCATCAAACTTAGGGTGGGAGAACCGAAAGCTGACAGTAAAATTCCTAAGTGAGTCCAACCCAGATTAAAACGAGCTTGGGAAATATTTAATAAAATTTTATTGTGGAGTCATTTGTTTTTCAGTTGTGCTGGATTCTTAGTGACCCCATTTGGGGTTTTCTTGGCAAAGATACTGGAGTAGTTTGGCATTTCCTTTTCCAACTCATTTACAGAGGGAGAAACTGAGGCAAAAAGGGGCAAGTGACTTGCCTATGGTCACACAGCTAGCACATGTCTGAGGCCACATTTGAACTCAGGAGGATGTCTTCCTGACTCAGGCCCTCTAGCCACTTCATCCAACTACCTGCCCTAAAAGTACAATACAACATTGATAATGTTAATTTGTGGTTTTCTAAGTCAATATGCCCTTCACAGAGATACATTTCTATTTGAGAGCACTAAGAAGCTGTAATTTGTTTAAGGTTACACAGACAGCATATGACAGAGCTGAGACTTGAAGCCAAATTTTCTTGTCTCTAAGGTCAAGCTCTTCATCCACTACACCATCCTGTTACTTATACACAACAATGCAAAATTAATTACACAATATATACGTGTGTGTGAGCACATATCTGAAGCACCAAAAAACTAAAGGACTTGCCAAATCCCCTAGCATTCTGGTATTTCAGGTAATGCTAATAATAGCTAACAGTTACATAGCACAGTGTACTGTAAATTTAATTGTTATCTCATTTGATTTCCACAACAATACTGATAAGTAGGCACTATTATTATCCCCATATTAGAGCTGGAGAAACTGAGGCAAACAGCAATAAAGTGATTTGCCAAGTGTCCCTCAGCTATTTGAAGCAGGATTTGAACTTGATTCCTGATTCCAGAGTCCTCTATCTGATTGCACCATCATCTGATAATTCTGTTCTGCATTGGTTGAGGAAGCCTCTTAGACAAGTCTTTAAATCAATGAAATCACAGGTGTGGACTAAAATAACAATAGCAAAACAATAAAACCAAAAGGAACACCCAGAATTTTTATGGTGCTTTAAAATTTGCAAGGCAATCTACCTGTATGATCTTGTTTGATCCTCTGTGAGATCTTTACTCATTTACCCTTTTCACAGATAAGGAGACTGAAGCTGAAAGGTTAAGAATGTTATCTGGGACCATAGAGTCAGTAAGTGTGTGAATCAGATTTGCCTGAGATAAAATGAGTAAAGACCCTCTCATGAGAATATGGCCTTAATCTATACCCTAATCGTGACTTGAAACTTTGTCATAACAGTCAAACTATAGCTAAAAAGCTGCAGGTGTTTGATTGTCTTGAATGAACATTCCCCTCCTATTTCCCCCAACTCTTAATAGGCACTTAAGTCATTCTTTTAAAAGCATTTTATTCTTTTGTTTCTGCTATAGATTTCCATGGTGAGAATATAAGCCTGGACTCCCCCAGACACTGAGAGAAATGGTCAAGGGGAGGGGTGGGGCTTCTGTTCTATTTAATCTTGTGTTGACACTCTTGTCAGCTAGGAGATGCTCTTTTTTTTCTGCTTTTTCTTACTCTGAGAGTGTCTGATTGTCACACAGTTTGGGGGCTCCCATGGGATATTGCCTGTTCATGAGGGGTCTTTCCTGTACTGAATCCTTGGGCAGATATTCTAAAGAGAGTTTTCCAGTGGTCCATTGATTCAGCTCAGGAACATCTGATTGGGTAAACTCCCAAAAAGAGACACTCAGAGAAAGCAAAAACAGAAGTAGGATAGCAAAGATAGAGGATTAATTCAGCCCAGGAAATAAGCCAGCTGAGAAAAGTTTAAAATTGGTCAAGTAAGTTGTGCAGAACAACTCAGTGAGGCAAGAACTGGTGAGATGGGAAGAGACTAAGGGGTTAGATCCGTTATAAGAGGTCTTCCTCTTTGCCAAGAACTGGTGAGTCATCTGGGTGACAGGGATGGGATTGGGAGAATTTAAGCGGTTAAAGTCTTTAAAAGGCTAGTTCCCTTTGATATTGGGAAAATCCTAAACAGTTTGAGACCATAAGGACTCTCCTATTTTCTCTTATTTTCCCTTGGTTAAGATAGGATGAATCCTCCATAGAGAGGAAAAGAAACTGTGAATCTTGGAAAAGGAAGGTAGCTGATTCCAAACCTATTTAGTGTCCTGGGAAGATAGCTCTTTAGGAAGAATTAGGATGAAGAACCTTTTGTTTTGTTTTGGCAGATGCTCTGCTCACTCAGAGGAACTGTCTATCCCCTGTTTCAAAGGAACCTTCAATACCAGGCTGGCCAGCTCCTAAGGTTTCAATTCATGAACTCCCATTCTTGTTTCTGCTCCAAGGTGGGGCTAAGAATGGGAACTTAATTTATTTAGAAAAGTGGTTTGTGTGCGTGTGTGTGTGTGTGTGTGTGTGTGTGTGTGTCTTCTGTGTTTCTCTCAGGATTACAAAGGAAAAGACTTGGCTATTTATGATTTTTAAAATGCTTGTTTTGCATATAATTGGATTTATGCAAATAGCTTTTAGCTGGAGAAAGGAAGGATTAGGGAAAGTTTTTAACTGCTACACCAAAAGAAAATGTTAGTTTTGATAGGGTTCTTTAATGTGAAATTAGGAAATCCCATATTCTATGTGAGTTTTAATTAGTTGTATTGGGTTTAAAGCTGTTCCCATTGCTTAAGGAGATTCTGAAAACAGTGTTCTATGTCTTTATTTCTTTGAACATGGTTAATACCTGAATATGTTTTGATTTAGATTAGTTATTGAGCATCTTAAAGTAAAATGATTTGTGTAATGTTGAATTTAAAAGCCATCTATTTAGATATGAAGATAAGCTGTGAATTTTCTAGGATGAATCTCTTATTATATTTAAGATTGATGTGGGTTGAGGTCCCTTTAAGATTCCTTTCTGATTCCCAACCCCACCATGGTTGAAGAAGCTAGGATCTTTGATTCACAAATCCTGGTCAAAAGCACTCTTTTGAATTCCAATGAACTTGGGCTTTCCCAGTCTCCACCGGATCTGAGCTAGCTTGGGCTTTCCTAGCCCTTCACTATCTGCTCAGGTTTCCCCAACCCCCACAAACAGCTTCTTCCTTATCTAAAAACCCATTGAATTCTATTCAATGCTAAACTTGCCGAAACCAGCCAGGAGCCTGGGACTCCACCCACCTTCAAGATCACCAAGAGCCCCCACTATAAAAAGGGAACCCTAGAGCCCATTCTTTGCAGGAGCCCCAAACATGGTATCCTTCTGGCCATGGAAGGGTTCCTGTCCACCCGGCGACCAGCTCTAGCCCTGGCGTCTTTCTAACTTTACCCTTACTTCCAAACCCTTACAATAAACCTTTTTTATCAATCTAGGTTTTCAGGCTTGTAAAGTCCTTTACAGAGGACTCTGCACCGTCACTAGACTGCATTTAACTATGTATTCTTGCACCGAACCAAAAGAGGTTACCCCTTACCTAATTCTCATCAAGATTGCAGTCAATACTTATTTAGGATATGTGATCCTTGAAAACTAAATTCACCTGAAGCTTTGATTAATGAGACTTGCTATTTGAGATAAAATCTCTTGGGACTGTAGCTGATATTATTTGGGGTTTTGATTTTAGATATGATTGTCTGATGGATCATCAAGGAAGTAATCCACCTTTTGAAAGGAATATGCCACAAGTTACTCAGAGGAATGTGAGCCTGAATTGTTACAGGTAAAGGTTAGTAACTAGACAAGAGTTGGGAGGACAGCTTTGACCAAGAGTTGGGAGGACGACCTTCACCAAGAGTTGGGAGGATAGCCTTGACCAAGAGTTGGGAGGACAGCCTTGACTTCTGCCTAAAGTGGGATCCTTCTGACTCACTTTCCCAGTGATGTTTCTTTGACTAAGCATCTCCCTGATTATTCCTGGGTCTGGTTATAAGGCGGTTATAATTGCATACAATTAGCTAAGGATGCTTTATCCTGCCATGTATGTGCTCTCAGGTTGAGGCCTGAAGGACCAGTTTTTGATTATAATCATATTCCTGCTTTTTCCTCTTATAGCAAATTCCAATAGTCAGGGCAAACGTTTAGTAGATATAAAATCTTGCTGTTCCCAACATGAAAATATGTGGTCATTATATCCTAAATATTTGACCTAGTCATCTATCTGTTGCTAGATGCATATATCTGTTTCTTTTAGCATTTTTGTGGCTGCTGACTTTCACTATAGGCATTTTTATCTAATTACTGGGGAAACAAATGATTGAGAAAATGTTAAGAATGGTGTGAGAGGTCTTCAAAAAATAATAAAGGAGAAGGATTGTATGGGATAAACTGAGTGAAGAACCTCTCATGGGAATATGGCCTTAAACTCTGCCCTAATTATGACTCCAAACTTTGCAATAACAAAGCTATAGCTAAAAAGCTGCAGGTGTTCTGATTGTCTTGAATGAACATTCTCCTCCTGTTTCCTCCAACTCTCAATTAGCATTTAAGTATTTTTTTAAAAAGGCAATTTATTCTTTTGTTCCTGGGATAGACTCAGCCAATGGGATAAAAGGTTAAAGGGGGGAGGAGCTTCTGTTCTATTTAATCTTGTGTTTTGTAGTTTGTGCTTTGACAGCCTTTAACTGATACCCTATCAGTTAGGAGATGCCCTTTGATCATAATAAACCCCTTTTTGCTTTTTCTTACTCTGAGAGTCTGATTGTTTTTGTGGTACTTTCTGTCCCACACAGGTTTTAAACTCAAGCCTTCCTGATTCTAAGTCCCATCCTCTATAGCAGAATCAGAATACTACAGCCAAAGGGCTGGCCAGCTGCTTGTTTTTGTATGGCCTCTAGGAGGCAAGAGTTATTTTTAAAAAATATTTTAGATACAAAAAACTTTAAAAATAAAAGTATAAAAAACATTCTATTTGCTGTATAAAAATAGAATTTGGGTAGAATTTAATGAGTTCCAAGGCATTGGCTAGTAAGATATGGTGGTCTTTCCTAGGGATTACTAAGAAGTTAAAACTATTTTCATAAAAATATTAAGACATTATTTGCCTAATAACATAATTTCTCTTTTTCCAACTACATATCTGAGGCTAGATTTTCTTCATAGATTTCAACCAAAACAATAGATTGATCTCAGAAGCAGATTGAGAATCCAGGTGTCATTTATTAAGCCCATTAAAGAGGTTTGCAAAAATGTGTAAAACAATGCCTCTATTCTCACTAATTTTAGGGGGAGAAATAGTTTATTTTTCATAAAAAATATTTAATGTAAGGTAATAAATAGATGCATTATTTAAATTAATTAATAAATTAAAATTAAAAAATTAATCCATTTTACTCTAATCTGGTAAAGATCAACAGATTTAACCCACATAAACTTTCATTTTTAAGTATCAAAAAGTCTTCCAAATCAAAAAAGTTGAGAACTGTTACTCTGGATTCTTTCAAATCTCCCCTAAAATTCCACCTTTTTTTTTTTTTTTTTTAAAGAAACTTTCCTGTTCCCACTTAATGCTAGTGCCAATCTATCCCATATACATCTTGTTTGTACATAGCTGTTTGCATGTTGTCTCTTTGATTAGAGAGTGAGCTCTTTGAGAGCAGGGACTGGTTTATTTTAAGTCTTTCTTTGAATTCCCATTGATTAGCACAGTGCTTAACTTATAAAAGGTGCTTATTGATGCTGCTAAATTGATAAGAGTGCTGGGTCTGGAGAGTCAGGAAGACTCATCTTCTTGAGTACAAAATATGCCTCAGAAATATTTTAGCTGTGTAACGGGGCAAGTCACTTACCCCTATTTGCCTCAGTTTCCTTCATCATTAGCAAAATAAATTGGAATGGCAAAACATCCCAGTATCTTTGCCAAGAAAACCTAAGAAAGGTCACAAAAAGTCAGGCATGACTGAAAATGACTAACAAATCAATAGTTTAAAAATAGTCAAAAAAATAAAGGAACTAAAAACTAACCAAGCAAAGAATACACAGCCTAGTGATGAGTATCATATCATTACAGCATATCATACATGACTACCATATTGTGATCACTGACTGCATACTCCCTTGATTCCCAGTTGAATGCTCTTTTACTCTCTGCTATCAGTCATCTGCTCTCTATCCCTTAAATAATGTGTTGAGTTTGGATTGGACCTACTGGGAAGATCAGCATAGTTCATTAGGAACTCCAGCCTCCAAGCTGCATCAGAGATCTGCCTCCTGATCTTGAACACAGTGACCTCACTGGACTTCTTTAAGAATGCAGTGAGAAACACCAGTTCCTCGGTGTTAGCAGGAATCTCACTGACTTTGTCAGCAATCATGTTGTATTGGTTGCAGAGGCTAGAGGAGGAAAAACCAGAGAGGAATGTCAGTAGTTGTTTGTGGCATAATGAAAAATCTATTTATTCTGTTGGTTTGTGTGTATATATGTATATAAGCTGTTCTACCTCCATTTTTTAGAGGATTTATTTGTTTAATCACCCCCTCTCCTCCCAAAGGTGATTTTGTTGACTTAGGGAATTCAAATTCATGATAAAGAAATTCTATCAGATCATATCAATACCTCTGTTATAGCAAATACAGTTAAAGAGGAACCTGAGACAGTGAGAGAGGAGGGAAAAGAATAAGCTTTTATTTATTAAGCACCTCTTGTGAGTCAGGCTCTGTGCTAAACACTTTACAAATATCTCATCTATCGCTAGGAAACCAAATGACTTGCCCATACTTGCCCATAAAGAGCCAGTAGGTGTTAAAGGCAGCCAAATTTTTCTGATTCTAAAATCAGCTCTTCATCCACTTCATCATGCTGCCGAGTGGAAGATTATAGTTTGAATATTTGGTTCTCAAAGGAGGCTTCTCACAAATGAAATTAATTGGATCAAACAGATACTATGAAATTGCTTCACTGTTTTACATTTAAACTTTCCACATAATGCATTCAGTTAGATTCCATGTTTTCCCCTTCCCTATCCTTGTTTCTTCTATATAGTTCATTGTAAGCCCAAATTCCATAAAGCCTTAGTTTATGTAAACAGAGCCACCAGGAATATATTAATAGCCCAACCAGTAAGAAAAGGAAAATTCCTGAGACTAGTCTTTTCCAAGTAATTGAAATCAATGCCTAACTAATGTGGAAATACAAAACTAATACTGTATACACACACGTGCAACCTTAGCTTCCCACCTCAGAGGTACTTATAATGCTAATAGAGAACAAGAAGATGGAATTAGAACACTTCTGGAAAAGATGTCAAAACCAGCCTAATAAGATAAAGACCTGTCCTATAAGAGTTTTTGTAGGATTAGGTAAGGTGAGAATCTGAGTCTGTTCTTCAAGCCTAAATGAAGTGAATCACAAATACAAAATGGCTTGTTTTAAATTTAGATTATTCACCACTAAAAATAAATATTCCAGACAGATTGTATGACATCACTTTCCTGGATAGTTCTTGGATTGGATTCTACGTGTCATCCTGCACAGGAGAAAAGTACATGTGAGAGTCCAGCTTCCTAAATGTTATGCATTACTAAATGATTTGAAAAACCTTTAACCAGAGAAAATTCAACCCAAAAGACAACTTGGGGTTTCTTTGAAAGAATACAGGCTGGATAGAATGCCAGCCCTATAGTCAGGAGGACAAAAGTTCAAATTCCCCTCATTTCTAATCTCTACAAATCTTCAAGTAATTTCTCTACAAAGAACCAGAATTGTACTTGGTATTCTGCTCTCGGTTTTCATCGACTTGGAATTGTATCAGCTGATCTTTCAGGGCTTGGGTCCGATTACAGAGATTTTCATTTAGTGCTAAAGCATCAAGGCAGAACAGGGCCAAAGGTACTGTGATGTGCATGGATGCAATTTCTCCTTTCAATTTCTTCATGCTGTCAATGAACTGTGGGGAAAAGGAAGCATTCTATGTCTCAGTGGGCTCTCCAGGAATACCATGCACAGTGCTGGCCATTTGGCAGGCACAACAAAAACACTTATTGCTGGATTATTTCAATGTAAAGTCATTCCTCTTACCTCCACAAAATCATCAAGGTCATGGGGTTTTGAGAGAAAAGATGTGACCTCTTCTTTTGCAGTGCCATCCAACAAATTGTTGTATTTTTGATACACATCTAAATATCTTTCAGGTTGAAGAACAAAGAAATAAACATATTATTAATCACATACATCTCAAAGTCAGCCGTGATTAACTCCCAATCAAGACCACCTTCTCTCTAAAAAGGAAGGAAGGAAAGAAGGAAGGAAGGAAGGGAGGGAGGGAAAGGAAGAAAGAGAGAGAAGGAAGGAAGGAAGGAAGGAAGGAAGAAACAAACACCAGCAGACTATTCTTTCATAAGTAGAATTGAGGGATCCAAACTAGGTTACTGGATTCAAGATTAAGCCAACTTACTTTTTGGGGCCTACTTGGTTTTTTTCAAAAACCTCTTCTGTTTGCTTCACAAAATCTGAAACTAATATTTCATCTGGGCAGACAGTTGCAAGAGTCAGATTATCTCCTTGGAGCTCTGGAAAAAGTTTTACTTCTACCTAAAGAAGATAAATGGGACTGTTTTCACAGAGAAAGGGAAGTAAGTAGTCCTCACTTTAAATTGTTACTGCTTGTAATGCACGGATCCCTCAAGTATGATTTTTGCATTTTTTAAAAAATCATTTTACCCTTTTTGAAAGTGGTCAGACTACTTCCTTGAAGGAAATCATCCCTAAAGAAAATTAGATCAAATCCAGTAGGTAACTGTGAAAAGGGGAAGGGAAGAAGAGAACAAGCATGTTACAAATATTATCCCTACGATAACCTTGTAGGGTAGGTACTAATTTCCCATTCTATATAGAGGCAGGCAGAGGTTAATTGATTTGCCTGAGGTCCCAAGGCTAGAAAGTATCTGAGGTTGTAGGTGGGAGGCAACAATTTAACATCCTAGAAAATGGAAGATATGCTAGGAAAATGTTTGTAAGCTAAAAGAATGAAATTACTTCATATAGGATGATGTTAAAAGACAGGGCCCAAAGACCATATCAGAACTTAATTATGTATATGTCAATCATACTAACTAATATTGTTTTAGGGTATTTAAAACAACTAGATAGTACAAGGCTGAAATATTGCTATGGTGTAGGAAATGATGAGTTAGTGGATTTAGAAAAATATGGATGGACTTAGACTTTAGAAGGATGGTGTCATCCACATTTAGAAAAATAGAAGACAAATAAGTGTAATAAATCTTCCACAGATGTATATGAATGTATAGGTAATATATATCAGAATGATTATAAATATCTTATGTATATTTATGCATATATATGTATTATGTGTGTGTGTATACATAAATATTTCTACTCTTAATTATAGTCTGCTTGGGGAGAGGGAGGAAAAGGGGGAAGAACTAAGTAAAAAGTACACAGTAGAGAACAAAAAAGAAAACCTACAACAAAACAAAGATGGATAGTTCTGAATACAATGTGTAGTATGTATTATATATACTTTCTTGAAATGGAAATTTATTGTTTCATATTTTATGTTTCTCTGTGCACATGATAATTTTTTTTCTATTTTGTATTTGTTTTTTTAAAAACATACCTCAATTATGCAGATTATATCAGGCTTTCCCTTATTTTAGGAAACATTGTTTGACCTGGGGATAATCTGAATTTTAAAAGCAGGCCACTATATTTGTGCTATAGTAGAAAAACATTATTAAACCTTTTTTGATTTAATGGGAAAATAACATTCCGATATGCTGATCTGAGAACCAAATTTAGCAAAATTGTGAATGATAAATACCTGCATGGATTGCTTACATGGAAGGAATGACTTATCTTGGACCCACATTAATCCAAAAAAATTCACTCAATAGATATTTACTAAATGCCTACTTTGCAGATTAGATAAGGGTAAATAAGATAAGGATAAAATAAAATAAAATAAATTTTATAGTCTAGTATTGAAGATAAGTACACAAATAATCACAATATAAATTAGAATGTGATAAAATGCATGGCAAAAGTTCAAACAAGTTACTATGAAAGATGCAAGGAGGGAAAAATAACTTTGAACTTTGCTTAGAGTGAGAATAAACCAGACTCACTCTCTGAGTAGGAGAGTTAATACTTGAGTTTCCAGTTTGCCCAGAAAAAAAAAAAAAAAAAAAAAAGTTTGTGAAAGAAGTAGTATAGGCTAAGAGTAGCTTAGAGACAGATCAGAGGGAGTTGAATGTCAGGAAGAGGAATTTGTATGTCATTGGGAAATAGAAAGTCTTCAAAGAAGTGAAACAATACTTAATATTTGATCAGTATGTAAAAGAGAGAAGAGAAAGAGAGGAGAAGTTAAATTTCTACTTAAGATTTTTCTACAGAGGAGGCAGAGGAAGATTGGAAGAGTAAAGGCAGAAACTTGCCCAATTTCTCCCACAAACTCCAAATTCCTTTAAATAATGACTCTACACAAATTTTAGAGCATCAGAATACCCCAAAAGACAGAATAGAACATTTTCCAGCCAAAGACAATTTATAAAGCCATCAGAAAAGGCCTGTGTGGAAGCCCAGCTACTGCTCCACTACAAGCTGCTCCAGTGCATCCTTGGCCCCAGCCACAGCCCCAGGACCAGCAAAGCAGGGCTCTGTTGCTTTACTATGCTGGATCTTACAGCTACAGTGGAGCAGGATACTGTAGGAAAGAAAAGAGTGCTTGTGGTTAGGTCCCTAGAGGGATCTCTGAAAACGGCTGCACAAAACCCCTAAAGCTTGGAACAGTGCACTCTCCATCCTGGAAACAGAGCCCTACTTTAACAAAGAATTAAAAGTCAAGTAATAGGCTAGGGAAATGACAAAAAAAAAAAAAAAAAAAAAAAAAAAAAAAAAGATTATGACCATAGAAAGTTACTATATTAATAAGGGAAGATCAAAACACACTCAGAGAAAGCTAACAAAGTCAAAGCTCTACATCCAAATCCTCTAAGAAAAATAAGAATTGGACTCAGGCTATGGAAAAACTCAAAAGGATTTTTGAAAATCAAGTAAAAGATAGAGGAAGACTTAGGAAAAGAATTGAAAGTGGTACAAAAAGAAATACAAAAAGCTAATGAGTTGAAGAATGCCTTAAAAAGCAAGACTGGCCCAATGGAAAAGGAGATTCAAAGGCTCACTGAAGAAAATAATTCCTTAAAAATCAGAATTGAGCAAATGGAAGCTATGGCTTTATAAGAAATTAAGATACAACAAAGCAAAACCAAAAAAAAAAAAAAAGTGAAAAAATAGAAAAAAAAATGTGAAATATCTCATTGGAAAAACAGTTACCTAGAAAATAGATCCAGGAGAGTAATTTAAAAATTGTTCATCTACCTGAAAATCATGATACAAAAAAGGAACCTGAATATCACCTTTCAAGAAATTATCAAGAAAAATTGTCCTGATATTCTAGAACCAGAAGGTAAAATAGAGATTGAAAGAATCTACTGATTACTCCCTGAGATCCCCAAATGAAAACTCCCAGGAATATTATAGCCAAATTTTAGAACTCCCAGGTTGAGAAAATATTGCAAGCACCCAGAAAGAAATAGTTTAGGTTTTTGAGCCAGTCAGGATAACACAAAATTTAGCAGCTTCTACATTAAAGAGCAGGAGGGATTGGAATATAATATTCTGGAGAGCAATGAAGTTAGCATTACATCCAAGAGTCATCTACTCAGCAAAACTGAGTATAATCCTTCAGTGGGAAAAGTGGAAATCCAATAGAATAGAGGATTTTCAAGCATTCATGATGAAAAATACAGGACTCAGGAGAAGCATATGAAGGTAATCAGGAAAGTGATATAAGGAGCTTCCTAAGGTTTATCTGTTTACATTGCTACAAGGAAGGATGATACTTGTAACTCAGAACTTTCTCATAATTAAGGCAGTGAGAAGGAGTATATATATAGACAAAGGGCATAGATGTGAGTTGAATATGAAAGGATAATCTCTTTTTAAAATGGAATTAAGAGGTGAGAGGGGAATGTATGGGGAATGTACTAGGAGAAAGGGAAAGAGAAAATTGTAATGGTATAAATAATCTGCTATAAAAAAGAGGCAAGAAAAAGTTTTTTAGAGGGGATGAGGGGAGGAGCGGATAAGAGAGTGAACCTTACTCTTATCAGAACTGGCTCAAAGAAGAAATAATATACATACTCAGTATAGGCATAGAAATCTATTTACCCTGCAGGAAAGGAGGAGGGGAATGGGACAGGAGAAAGGGAAGAGTGATAAAAAAAAAAGAGCATATTTGGTAAAGGAGAGGGGTAGTAGCAAAATACTTTTGAGAACAGGCTGGGTGAAAGAAGAGAAAATAGAATAAATGGGGGAAATACAATTAACAATAATAAGTGTAAAAAGAATTTTGAAGCAAGTTTCTCTAACAAGGTCTCATTTCTCAAACATAGAGGAAACTAAGTTAAATATATAAAAAATGAGAGCCATGCACCAATTGATAAATGACCAAAAGATATGATCTATGCCCCAAAGTCTCTAAATTTATGCATATCTTTGATAAAGGTATAATTCCAAAAGAGACTTTTTTTTTTTTTTTTAAAGGAAAAGGACACACACACACACACACACACACACACACACACACACACACAGCAGTTCTCTTCTCAGGGCAAAAAAAAAAAAAAAAAGGAAATTAAGGGGATGCCCATCAATTGGGAAGGGCTGAATAAATGAATAAATTGTACTATGTGTTTATGATAGAATGTTATTATTCTATGGAAAATGATGAACAGGATACTCTCAGGAAAAATTTGCAAAGTCCTCCACGAAAAGTCCTCCAGTAAAGTGAAATGTGTTGTATACAAAATAATAGCAATTATGGTATGATCAGATATAAATAACTGCTATTCTCAGCTGTACATTGATCCACAACTATTCTGAAGGACTTATGATGAAAAATTAAGACTTAGGTCCTGGCCAGCCTCTTAGAGAAAATAGAATGAACATATTACCCTGGAGTTGGAGAAAGCTAGGCACTGAGTTATAATTTGAAGGAGACAAAATCTGGATTTTCTCCTCTGCTACTTCCATAAGATATTTGGGAAACTGGATTGACTCCTTAGTGACTCCAAGTTTATTTTTCTCCTGGGGAAATCAGACTGGGAAACTACTCTTTCCTAACAGTAATACTATAAAGCTGGAGACCTTCACTCTTTGGCTTCCCAGATTTTTCTACCTTCTGTCTAATGGCTCTCTCCAAATGCTTCCACTTCTGTGATCCTCTGCTCTAAGAAGTAAGTACCTGGCCAGGTCCCCCATTTCCAGAGATGATGAGACCAACTCATGTTCACTTTTTGCCATGATCTACTCTTGACTCTAATTTTTTTCCCCACTCCTTTGCTCTATAAAGAGACCCTTCCCTTCTTCTGTTTTTAGTTCCATTTTATGTGTTGTCTTCCTCCATTAGAATGTAAGCTCCTTGAGAATAGGGACTGTCTTTTTTTGTTCTATGTCTAGAGCTTAGCACAGTCCCTGGTATACATTAAGTGTTTAACACATTTTCTATATAATTTCTATATGTCTGTATGTCTGTTTAGTTAGGTAGAAGATGGAATTCCTCAGAAAGAGAAAAGGAATTTTATTGACTTTTTATGGACTACTATGAGTTCTAGGATAGTTTGTATTTTCAGTGCAATAAAATAAAAATTGTCCTAACTCTGAGATACATTGTTATCTTGAGTGCCTGCATTTGACCTGGGGGCCTTTTACTTATGTAAGGAAAATATAGACATGAACATATTCTGAGTTTCCCAGAGGAAATTCTTGATGGAAGCAAAACAAGCCAAAGAATATGATTTGAAAGGCAGCTGTCCAAGATCGAACCTGGTGCATGAAAGTCCAGAGATCAGATTCTAGGATATAGGTTACATAAAAATGAAAATGGCAATGTTTGATAAATACACAGACCCCTTAAAATAACTTTAAAATCAACCCATAAATCTGTGGGTTGGAATTGCATTATGCTTTGGCAGAAATCTGTTAATTATAAAACAACTCTAGCTGAACAAACTATCACCATATTGAAAGAATGAGAAAACCCCATAAAGTGACTGAAAGACTCCTAAAAAATAAAACCTCATTTGGTTGCCACTAAAGGTGAAACAGGTTATTTGCAATGGCAGTATGCCACTTTGATTTCCACCAATAAGTAATTCAGAACTCAGAATATTTTTTCTAAGCAAGAATGGAGAGAAAAGAGAATTTTGCAATGATGTACAATGAGTATATTATGTTAGTGTTTATTTCAGTGCTTGGTAACTGCTTGTGAATGGACAAAATACAAGCTGTCCTCCCTATTAGTAAAATAGGCAAAAAGTTGAAGGAATATCTCCTTACCCTCCATGTTATTGGGAAGAAAGCAGTACTTCTTAAAAGGTTTGAAATACTTTGAAGGAAAGACAAAAAAATGAATTTTAAGAGGCAGAAAGATATCCTAAAAGTTAAATATTGACCTAATTTTCAAAAAAAGAAAGAAGAGCCTTTAGAGTATAGATCAGAAAGCTTCACTTCAATTTCTTTTTTTTTCCCCCCCTGAGGCTGGGGTTAAGTGACTTGCCCAAGGTCACATATCTAGGAAATGTTAAGTGTCTAAGTGTCTGAGATCAGATTTGAACTCAGGTCCTCCTGAATTCAAGGTTGGTGCTCTATCCACTGCGCCACCTAGCTGCCCCGCTTCACTTCAATTTCTGGCCAAAAAATTGATTTATTTAAATTTAAATAAACTTGGAATATATCATGAAAGGGATGGCTTGTGAGCATTTAGAAAAGGAAATGTTGATCACTAATAGCAATCTAGCTCCATCAGAACATTTCATGCCTGAGTAATGCATGCTTCTCATTTTTGACAGGATTACTAGACTTGCATGTTGAGGGAATACCATGAACATAGTACCTCTAAATGACAGAAAAGCATTTGACAAAGTATTTCATGATATCTCTTTGGACAAAAAGGAGAGATTTGTGTTAGTTTGGTGAATTAAGAACTTATTGAGTGACTTAGACCTAAAGTGGAGTCATTTAATGGTCCACTGTCAATCTGGAAGTGCTCTAATAATCTATCTTTGATATGCTGTTCAAAAAAAATTTAAATTAATAGACTAAAAGCACAAATGAAATTCTTATTATATTTGCAGATGACACAAGTAGAAAGGATTGACACATATTAAGGATGTAGAATCAGTATTAAAAAAAAAAAGATTTCAAAAAGTAGAGCTTTGGACAAATCTAATAAGATTTACATTTAAACAAAATTTAATAAGAATAAGTGTAAAGTTTTTTGAACTTGAGTCCAAAAAATAAGCTTCCTAAGTACAGTATAAGAGTTGTTACTAAATAAAACTTTATATGAACTGTATGTGTGTATGCATGTGTATATGTGTATTTGTACATCGCACCCAGGGTTTTGTTTTGGTCCCTCTTTTTTGTTCTTTCTAAACTTTTCCTTGATGATCAACTCCCATGGGTTCAATTAAGAATTTCAGGCAGATGACTTCTAAATCTATATTAAGCCTTCATTTCTCTCTTGAGGTCCAACATTACTAGTTGGACATCTTAAACTCAATGTTTTATAGGTATCTCAGACTTAATATGTCTGAAACAAAATTCATTATTCTTCAACCCACACTTTTCCTATCTTTTCTATTTCTGTTGAGGGCTTTTGTGAAGATTCACAATCTTGGAGTCAGTCTCCATTCTTTAATCTCCTTTATTCTCTTTATCCAATCCAATCATCAATTCTATATCCATGACAACTCTTGCTTCTATCCCCATCTTTCTATTATCATAGTTAACATTTTAGTTTAGGTTCTCCTTACTTTTTTCCTGAACTATTACTACAGTAGACTTCTTTTTTAAGAAAACAAAATGGGGGAGGGGGGGTGAAAAGAAGGGGGGAAATTTGGAACACATGATTTTGCAGGGGTCAATGTTGAAAAATTATCCATGCATATATTTGTAAATTAAAAGCTTTAATAAAAATAATAACAAAAATTAAGTAAAATTAAAAAAAAAAACAAAAAAACGCAAAATGTTTATTTTATTTTTTAATTAACAAACATTTTTTTTTTCTCCTCCTACCACTGGGAAGAAGGGAAGAAAGTTGAAAAAAAATTTTTTTTAACAAATATACATAGTCAATTGAAACAAATTACCATGTCCAAAAAGTGACTCATTATGCATCTCAAGTCTATATCCTTTCTGCCTGAAAATGAATAGATTCTTCTTCATTAATCCCCTGAAATTATAATCAGTCAATATTGCAATACTCTTCTAATTGGTTTCCTTATCTTCAGTCTATTCTTCTCCAAATCATCTTTTACACAGATGACAACTTGATTACTACAGTCTATGTCTATCATTCTCCTGCTTAAGAAATTTCAATGGTTCCTTAGGATAAAATAGAAAATCTTTTGTATGGAATTTAAAACCCTTCCTAATTCATCTCTAAATTATTTTTCTACACTGACTTCATCAAGAATGAAGAAGTTCAATGAGAAATTATTGGACATAACTACTCCTACCTTGGAGCTACACAAATAATAAACTAAAAAGCCAAGGGTAATAGGAAAGGGAGCTACTCAAAAAGTCACAGAATCAGTCCAATAATCTAACAAGATGACCAGAGTAAAATAGAGATGCTTGTAGTCAAATTAATAAATAATGAATTTTATTTGAGCCATGTTGAATTTGATATGCTCTTATGGGACATCTAGGTTGAAATATTCAGTCCTGTTCCTTTCAGGAGGAAGGAAAAGTGTGGGGCCTTCAAGAGAGCCTGGCAGGTGAGAGACAGTGTCAAAATTCTTTTAAGGGAGGATGTAGTAGAATCTAGATGCCCCTGGGAGCATCAGTGACCTATCAATGCAGCACTGCAGTGTTCAGATCAAGATATCCCAGCTGTGTAGGAACAAAAGTCCCTAACACTCTGTCCTGAGATGCCATAGAGGAATTTGAAAACTTAGTACTGTGAACTTCAACGATCCAGGGGGACTTGAACTCCAGAGGTATAATTCAGTGTAGAAACCCATGTGATCCAGGATGACACTAAGCAGAATTGGCTACTTAATCTAAAGGTTGGAATGAAATTCAATCCTAGAACAAAGCCCTTATTCAGGAACTAAAGCTAGGGAGATGAGTAAACCACAGAAACAATGGCTAGTAAAAAAATATTTTAAATTTAGAGATGCTGCAAAATCAAGTATAAAAGGAGACTGCAACTCTATAACTATTGTAAGCAGAGACTTGGGGAGAAAATGGATCTTTTAAAATAAGGATTATATTAATATCTAGAGAAACTAAAAGAGACAAAAATAAAATAAATGTTCTGGAGAAAGAATTGGAAGGAGAATAAAAAGAGTAGGAAAAAAGTAATAAACTTTAACAAATAATAGACCCCTTGGAAACTAGGATATAACAAATAAAAATCAGTGGCAACATAAAATAGCACAAAATATTAGAACAAAATCAAAGACTTAAGTTAAAGAAAATGTACATTATCTGATATAAAAAAAAAAAAAAAGCCTGTCTTAAAAAACAGGTCAAGAGATAATCTAAGAATTATTAGTTATGGTGCTAATTTTTATAGGGGAAGAAGAAAAAAGTGACCTTTTAGACCTTTTAGATCCTTGATGTATTCAAAATGTATTGGGGGAGATAAATAATAAAAACAAAGTTTGTAAGGATGGATAGGTTCTGTTTTGAGGGATTTAAGGGGGGAACAAGAGAAGGAAAGGTAAAAAGAATACATTTGTGAAGGAAGAAGGGGTAGAATTTGCTATTTTTTTTCATAATTGAGGCACATAAGATGATGTAGTACCCCATCTCATCTAATAAACATGAAGAAAGAAGTCAAGGGAGTGGGCATCAGTCAAAACTTACTATTAGTCTCTGAAATAGACAAAACAGGATTGCACACATCAATGATTTGATGCAACTCAACAGGAAAACAAGCAAAGATAAGTTTTTAAAGAGAAAGGAAATAGGTGAAAGCAATACAAATTGCCTTATCCCAAAAGGAGGAGAGTGAGATTCAAAAGGAGGAGAAAAGGAATAGAATCTAATGGAATTCCTATCTATTGGGGATGAAATAAAAAGGAAAAGAAGTAGAATCTAAAGAAATTAAGGAATTTAAAAGGGAAAAAAGGAGTAATATCAAAGTAATATTGGAAAATGACAGAACAATGTGCTATATAAATGCAATGGAAAATTATTGCACTATTTGATAAATTGAGACAATTTTTAAAACTCCTGGGTTATTATTTGCTAATATAGAATGAATAATGAAGTATAGGAATGTATAATGAAAAACTAGGAAAAGAATTTAAATAAAAATAACAATAAAGGAAAACAACTTTCTAAGATTAAAGAGCTCTGATCAATGGTATAACCAATGTCTCCCTCCACAGGGCCTATGATGTACCCATTCCTCACAGGAAATGGGCTCACCGTGAAGAAAGAGATATCCTTTTTTTGGACCTGGCCTTTATGTGGATTCTTTTTAGTTCTTTTTAGTTACTTTTTTTTTTTTTTTTAATATATACAAGAGAACAGAAGGACAGAAAGAAGTACAGACAACTGTGTGGAATTTGTTATCTACTTTTTCAAAAATAGCAAGTACTATGAAATGGAGATTCATGGTTTCCTATATAATCTTTTTGGGTTTTGCTATGTATAAGATAATGGCTTTGTGCGTGTGTATGTGTTGTGTGTGTATATACTTTATGGGAAACACACATTAGTTGCTGGACTCTTGGAGACTATACTCTCATTCAGCCCTGGGACCAAACCATGGATCAATTAATCCCAGTAAACCTCTCCCTTTTAAATACAATATTAAAAATCCTCTAATTTCTATCTTGCCTCAGTTTCTCTGTCATTACAATTAGAGTCTTTTGGTTCAGGAACATTTTCATTTTTTTCTTTTTATTTTCAGTACCAAGTAAAATGTCTCTATGATAGGCAAGTAAAAGATACTTATTGAATTGCATTGAACTAGGGAAAAAAGGTCAATTTAAATAGTCAAAAGAAAATGGGTCTGGATATGAAGACAGTCCTTTTTAGTCTGGAAAGACAAAAGCTGACAGGAGATTCAGTCAGAATTGATCTATTTTGGGACACTGAGGGAATAACATATTTGTTTACAAATTCCAATAATAAAAAGACACCTCTTAAAATGCAAAGGGATTATTTTAATGCAAATAAAAGCATAGAAATCCTCTGTTGTCCTCATTGCACCTCACCAACCCACAAGAATAATCCCCAAGATGATTTTAGGAGAGTGCCAGGAAATGAGCCTATTACAAAGTCAAGAAAAAAACTGGTTTTTTTCCTCTCATAGTTTTTCCCTTTTGTTCTGTTTCTCTTCCGATATGATTCATAAAGCAATGCATATTAAAAATAAAGTCCCTTCTTCTAGTTTTAGATCTATAATCTATACATAATTTATTTTTTGTTTGTTTTGGGGTAGTTTTTTGGTGGGGCAATTGGGATAAGGTGACTTCCCTAGGATAACACAGCTAGTAAGTGTCAAGTGTCTGAGAGTAGATTTGAATTCAGATCTTCCTGATTCCAGGGCAGTGCTCTAGCCACTGTACCACTTAGCTACCCCCACATTCTCTTAATTTAGGAGGTTAGCATAGACCAAAGAAAGCCTTCAATTCATGAAGAATATATCCATGAGAGAGGTTGTCTCTTAAAATATTTCTAGCTTCCTTTCTAATTTCCTTTAAGCCCCCTTGGGTTTTAGAAGGTGACCCAATGCACTCCCATTAAATGTCCTTTGTTGTTATTATCATAGATATTTTTAGGTTCTATTATGTTCCAAGTAGTCTTCTTTCACCTTGTTTCGTATATCTCCCTTCTCTATGGGTCACACTGTACCTTAGGAATATTTTCAGAGTTCTTAATAATTTCCATGAAGCAGTTATAGATTATTTCCCAGCAGTCATCAAAAGGTGGGTCAAAGATAATCATTGGTTCTTCCACTTCAAGTTTTAAGAGGATTATTTGAGGGATGAAGAAGTCCATCTCTTGATAAGGGTGTTCAAAATCATTCCCATCCTTATGAGAGAGAAAAAAAAAAGAATAACAATTAGAACGTAAGAAATCCTGGAACTAAAACTAAGGAGAGCCCAATAAAAAAAAAGTGATAGCCTCAGTTCAGGCAGGAAATTCACATTGGCATAGCAAGTTATAAAGAATACTTGTGGCTAGTCTCAAGACACCATACAGTAAAAACTTTGCAAAAGATTTTTTGGAGGCAAGGGGAAGATGATTGCCAATTATTCCTACATTCTACTTAATGAAAATATACTTATCCATGAACTATTATATTAAAATGTTCCTTCCTTATTTCTAAATGTGGCAATTGGAAAGTCCTTATGAAGTGGTCACATTTAGAGAAATTCCTATATCTGCCTCTCTGAATCTCTTTAACAGGTACTTTCTGGTTGCCTCCTTTCTTTTTTTTTTTTTTTTTTTTTTTTTTTTGAGGCTGGGGTTAAGTGACTTGCCCAGGGTCACACAGCTAGGAAGTGTTAAATGTCTGAGATCAGATTTGAACTCAGGTCCTCCTAAATACAAGGCTGGTGCTCTATCCACTGCGCCACCTAGCTGCCCCTCTTTCTCCTTTCTTTTCAGAATCACCTTCAGGCAATTCTAATAATCCAATCCAAATATATTTGGTTCTGAAAAAATCTTCAGAGGCTATTTTAAGGGTATTTTACATGAGTCAGTAGATTACAACTAGGTTTCAGTAGTCTTGGTCTTAAAGGATCAGAAATGCTGGTTTCTCTAACCTTTTCTGAAGTACAAATTAATCACCTGTTATAGTTATTTGGGTGTCAGAATCACAGATTTAGACTTGGAAGGGACCTGAAAACCATTTGGACCAATTCCAGCATTTTATACATAAGGACACAGAATCATGAGATTGAGTGATTTGCTTTAGGTCACATTACATAAGCATTGGGGATGGGATTTAAACCTGGATATCCAAGACTACAACAAGGATGCCTTGATTTTGGAATCAGAAGGCTTGTTTAATCTGTTTTACCATCAGAAGTTACCTTAAACAAAGCCATTCTGATGAGGTTCTGATCCCCTCAATTCCTGGTCAGGGAACCAAAAATGATGAGGTTCGGCACAAGGCAGAGAGTTGTGGGAACCCCTTTCTGGTGCAGGTCCTTTGTAAATGAATTTACAAACCCAAAAAGTTAGACTGGCAAAAAGAAGTTTATTGGCACTTGGCATTGGGAAATTAACCTTTGCTAGGAAGACTTCCAAGTGGCAAGGTCCTGGCAGAGAGATAAAGGTCTAGCAAAGAAGTTCCAACAGAAAGGTAAAGAGAGATATAGTTCTGTTAGGGAAATGTGTGAAAAACACAAAGAGAGGTTAACACTGAAAAGAGAATGTCTTTTCTGGGCAGAGAATCCGTCGCAGGTAGCTATGCCAAGGGAAGTCCTTTGGCTTGACATGATTCCTGCTTTTAGGTCCTCTGCAAATAACGAGCTGAAGGAAACTTGTTACATGGGCAGCTCTTGGTGGGGGCTGGGAACAGTTTGAGTTGAAATCAGAATAGAGAATCTTCCATTTGAATGAGTGTCCCCGGACTAATCTCCAACTCAATAGGGTTAGATAGAAATCTAGATCTCCAGCTCCACTAAGTAGGAGCCGTCCTGGACTCAACTAGTCCCACTAGATAACAGAATGGAACCACTTTATCTTGATTCCCTGGAGTGGGTCTCACAGGGGAGAGCTTCTCTGAGGGAGTTTCTCAAGCTTCCCCCACAAAGTCTGAGAAAGTGAGAGAGTTTGGGGGTTCTCCTCATCAATTATAATTTCTCTGGCCCTCTTAATATGTAATATTATGGGGTTGGCCTAGATGATCTACAGGTTGCTTCCCAGATTTAAAATCTTCTGATCTTATGACCATATAATTTGAAGGAATGTTCACAAGTTTCACTATAAATTATTTTCTGGATCACTAAAGAATCCAGATCTGATGCTGTTGTCACAGAATCCGAGAATCAAGGAATTTTAGAATTGAATGGTACTTTAATATGTCTCTTGTCTAGTAGCTTCATTTTTATAGAAGAATTTGAGGTCCTGAGAAGGAATTAATTTGGTTAAGTTTACAGAATGTCAGACCAGATCTCCTGCCTCCAGAGTGCTGTAAGTTTTCTCTTCCCCACTTTGTGAAGATTTCAGAAGATGGGCTAATTTTGCATCAAAGCCCTTTTTTAGAATGAATTTCATGGAATTCATTCCTAACTTCAAGTGGGATATACTGGTAAATATTAATAATGCTCAGGAGGATACCTTTTCAGTTTAATCTGCATTGTTAATGTTTTCTCCACTACTTTTGTAAATCAAAACAATCCACAAAATAATAAATTGAGCCTTGATTTATGTTTGCAGATTTATGAGATATAAATGCTCATATGGAAAATTTAACAATTGGTTCTTGAGCATCTAAGGTGGAGCTGGCTCCAGCACCCCAGTTCCCAGATCAAGATGTCACTTTTCAACTTGGGGGGGAGGGAGAGCAGAGAGACAATGAGGCTTAAGTAACTTGCCTAGGATCATACAGTTAGTAAGTATCTAATGGTGGGATATGAAATCAGATCTTCCTAACTCCAGGCTTGGTGCTCTATCCACTATACCACCTAAATGCCCCAAGATGTCTATTTTAAAATGTCTTTTAAATATCTTCAAAATAGCTACCTCAAACTCCAAATGAAAATGAGTCTACTTATAATATGGAGTGATCTTCAGAAAATAGCTTAAGCCCCTTGTGACTTGAACTGTTTCCTTTTTTTTTCTCTTTTTCTCTTTTGTATCCAGCACAATTGCTTTACTTTTATTAGCTGTTAAATAAAGCCTTACTGGTTGCTGGATTGATTCTTTGACTGATTTACATAGTTTTTAATTTAAATAATAATAGCTATTATTAATATACCACTTTAAAATTTGCACAGCATGGGGGTAGAGCCAAGATGGCAGAGAGTAGATATAGCTCTATTTGACCTCCCCCCAAGCTTCCCCTCAGAATTGCAGATTAAGCCTCTGAGCTGGTTTTGGAGTGATAGAACCCACAAATATTTGGAGTACAAAAAATTCCCAGAAGGTCCTTTAGAACTACTTCAGAAAATGTCTCCTTCAATATGGTAGGAGGCAAACTGAAAGCCAGTGAGTCCTGGAAGAATGGGGAACCTTGCCATGCCTATCCAGTCCTGGAAATTAGTCAGCAGCACTGGCCCCAAGGCAAATTAAAGCAGCTGTCATCCCTTTGCCTTAAGAGCAGACCTCTACCTTTAAAAAAAAATGATCAAAATAGCAAAGAGAACTCTGACCATAAATAAGTTTTATAGAGAAAGAAACAAACAGACTTCAAACCCTGAGGATCTTATCTTAAAAGCAAATCAGCTCTAGATGAAGCCCCAAAAAGTGACATGAGTTGGTCCCTATTTCACAATGCTCTCTTGGAAGAATTCAAAAGGGATCTTAAAAGAGAATGAGAAGAAAAATAAAGAAAAGAAATGAAATCTTTGCAATAGGGTATGGAAAAGGAAAACAAAAATTTATTTGAAAAAAACTCCTTAAAAAATGGACTTCATGAAATGGAAAAATAGATATGAAAAAGAAACAAATTATTTGAAAAACAAAATCTGTGAAATGGAAAAAAATGCAATAAACAAAATATTTCATATAAAAGTTCAATCCTCCAAATGCAAAAAGAGATAAAAAAGCTAATTGAAGAAAATAATTCACTAAAAATTAGAATTGAACAAATAGAAGTGATTGACTAAATGAGATTTCAAGAATTCTCACACAAAAAACAAAAACAAAAACAAAACAAAACAAAACCAAAAAAAAAAAACAGAAGGAAATGTCAAATACCTCAGTGGAAAAACCACTGACCTAAAAAACACAGTCTAAGAATTATTGGACTTCCTGAAAAGCATGATTAAAAAAAAAAAAAAAAAAGAATCTAGACACCATCTTTCAGGAAATCATCAAGGAAAACTGCCCAGATATCCTAGAATCAGAGGGTAAAATAGCCATTGAAAGAATTCACCAATCGCCTTCTGAAAGAGACCCCAAAATGAAAACTCCAAGTACATCATAGCTAAATTTCAGAATTATCAAATCAAAGAGAAAATATTGCAAACAACCAGAAGGAAACAATTTTAATATTGAGGAGCCATGATCAGGATTACCCAGGACTTAACAGCTTCCACTTTAAAGGATTAAAGGGCATGGACTCTGATAGTCTGGAAAGCAAAGGAAGTTGGATTGCAGTCAAGAATCAGCTATCCAGCAAAACTCAGGAAAAAAGATGTACATTCAATGAAACAGATGAATTTCATTTATTTCTGATGAAAAGACCAGAGCTGAATTAAAAATTTGATCTTCAAATGCAGAACTCAAAAGAAGCATAAAAAAGGTAAAAAGGAAAGAAAAATATATATTTTTTAAAAGTTAAAAAACTTATATCCCTATATGGGAAAATGATATATTTAACTCTTGAGATCTCTATCTCTGTTATGGTTATAGATGCAGATATAATTTGACTTTATTGCGATATTAAAAAGAAACTAGAGGAGGAAAGGTGATTCCACTGGAAGAGGAGGAAAATTCAGTTAAAATAGGGTAAATTACATCTCATGAAGAGGCAAAAAAAGACCTATTACAATTAAGGGAAAGGGGGAGGGAGATGAACATTGTGTGAATCTTACTCTCATCATAGTTGGTTCAGAGAGAGTATATCTGACAAATTTAGCTTCACAAAAAAGCTAATCTCAGACTATAGGGAAGCAGGAGGGAAAGAGGGAAAGGAAGGGGGAGAGAGGCTAATAGATTTGCAAAGCATTTTACAAATATTATTCATTTGATTCTCACAACCACCCTAAGAGGTGTGTTCATCTTGAAGCTGAAGAAACAGGCTGATAGTGACTAAGTGACATGATTGTAGTCACAGGGCTAATGAGTATTTAAAGCAGAATTTGCACTCAGGTCTTCCTGACTTCAGGCCCAGCACTATATCTCCACTGCACTACCTAGATGTTTCAAGATCTAATTTAAAACTCAATATACTCCACACATCTACTTATGATCAGAATTGATGAGTTACTATGTTGTAGATTCTTATTTTGCTTTATATAATACTTCCTAAAAGGTTGTATGCATAAACTGGATTATTGTAAATGAAACCATAATTTTAAATGTAGCAGGAGTGCTTGCTATTTTAAAAATTCCTATGGTGAAATGCTTTTAAAAGTGAATAATTCAGCCAATTCTGGGAAGATGGTGGAGTAACTCAAATTTCAAGCTCTCCAGAGTCCCTCCAATAACAAAACAAATTTACACCTCAGGGTGCACATAAGACTGGTGAAAAATCAAGACGACCTGGGGCAAAACTGGCATCCTCCTGGCACAACACAATAAGATCTGAAAATTGATCCCAAACTGGGATTAACCAATGTGAAGTGCAAACATCTCCAGTCTCCCTTAGCAGAAATACTTAAGTGGGAACTCCTGGAGTTAGTTGGGCTTGGATGGAGTCTCAGCTGGAACCACAGAGACTTTCACTCCCGGACTGTATGCCAAGTTTGGGATCTGAGTCCAGGAAACCAGAAGGAATCTCCATTGATTAGGAATACCAGACCCGCTGTGCTACAGAGAGAGCCTGGAGGAGAAGGAACTACCACACCTGTGAGGGCAGAAGCAGTGGGGCAGAATGCTGCTGACTGTGGGCAACTGAAGGAGAGTAAAGTTTTTGATTAAAGATTCCACATCAGAATAGAGAGCTAAAATGAAGGCAGAGGCACCATCACCCTACTTAACAGGTGCTTACACTAATACTTTTCATTAAAAAAAAAATGAGCAAGCATTCATTTTTAAAAAATGAGCAAGAAAAAAGAACCCAACCATAAAAAGTTACTATGAGAACAGGGAAGACCAGGGTTCATCTTCAGAGGACACTGAAGTAAAAAAAAAAAAAAAAAGCTGCTTCTACCCCAAAGAGTAATATTAAATGGCTCCCTGCTCAGAGAGAATTTAGAGAACTATTCAAAAAAAGAATTTAAAAATCAGAGAGTCATTGAGAAATTTTTTTTAAAAATCCAAGAAAAACAAGATGATTATGGAAAAAAAGTTATCAATTAAAAAAGGAGATACAGACTCTTAAAGATGAAAATAAGTCTTTAAAAATCAGACTTGGGCAAAGGGAAACCAGTGAAACAATAGAGACCAAGAAATAACAAAACAGAATATAAAAAATGGAAAAAATTGAACAGAATGTGAAACATGAGAAAAACAACAGATCTGAAAAACAAATCAGGAAGAGCAAATATAAAAATAATGTGACCAAAGCTGTGACCAAAAAAGTGATCTTAACACAATAATGCAAGACATAATCCAAGAAAAATTATCTTGAAATGAGAGAACATGAGGGGAAAGTAGAACTAGAAAAAAAATCCACCAATCACCACCTTATAGAGATCCTTTGTGGAAAACACATAGGAATATTATTGCCAAATTTTGAAACCCCCAGATCAAGAAGCAAGAAAAAAAGTTCAAATATGCTGGAGCTACAATTAGAATTGCAGAGGATTTATCAGCAGCCACAATAAAAGAGTACAGATCCTGAAGTCATAATTACTGGTAATCAAAAGAACCAGGCCTCTGCCAAAAAATATCATGTCCAGCAAAATTATAATATCCAATGAAAAAAATGGACATTCAATGAACTTGCAGATTTTCAGGAATCTCAATCAACCAAATAGAAAATTTACTCAGTAGAAAATTTAACATATAAGAGCCAATATCCAAGATTAATTTCAAGGAATTTAACATGGACAAATTGTTTATGTTTTTTACATGGAAATGTATAACATATCTTTAAGATTGATATCATTAATTGAGTAGCTCAAAAGAAAGAGTTATACAAATGAAATATAGAGGAAAAAATAGACACAGAAGCTTTAGGTAGAGAAGGGCTCATACTCACATCAGGAATGGGTTAAATAGGTAACACTACATATATACTTTGAAGTATATAGCATCCTCCAAAATCTATTAATAAATAAAGGGGAAGGGATGGGCAGAAGGGGAAGCGTAGGATGGGGGGAACAAAACAGGGGAGGGATCAATGGATCAGGAAAGATTACGTAATAGCAAGGCAAGGTAAAGAGCAGAATTAAATCAGAAGAATTAGCAGAAAGGAGAGATATATACAAACACTACAACAAGGATTAGGGGTCAAATTTATTAGGGAAAAAAAAGCACAGCTAGTAATCATTGGTTTAAGCAAAGTCAAACTTAAAGATTTAATCAAGAGAGAAATCAGCCATACTACTATTGTTTTAGATTTATGTTTACATATGGGTAAATGTGTGTGTATATGTGAGTATATGTAGTATGTATGCACATTGCTCTCTCTCTATGTGTGTGTATATATGTGTGTGTGTGTGGATTTGTGGATGGGCATGAATGTATATATGTGTATATATATATATATATGTGTACATATGTATGTATATGTGTATATATGTGTATCTATTAGACATATCTGTGTTTAGCTATAGCCTGCTTAGAGAAAGTGAGGGGAATGAAAAGGGGAAAAAATGAAGTAAAAAAAGTTTACAGTAGACAACAAAAGAGCAATCTATAAGGAAGCAAAGAAAAGATGGACACTTGTAGATATAATTTCTTCTATTATTATATATCTTTTCTTGAACTGGAAATTTATTGTTATATATTTTGAATCCTTCCTGATGTTCTGCTGGGCACATAACAGTATTCTGTTTTGTTTTGTTTTCCTTTTCTAAAAAAAAAATAAATAAAACAAAAGTGATTAATTAATTTTAAAATTTGCCTTTTGTTTAGATCCAGATCTTCATATATTAGCTACATATAAAAGAAAACATATTTAAACATGTTGAAGTGGATGAATAGAATTTTTTTTTGCAATAAAAAAATAATAAAAGACACAGCATAGAACAGAGGCCAGAGAGAACTAACCTGGAACACTCAAAAAGACCTAAGCTCACATACTGCCTTTAACACAAACTGGTTGTGTGATCAATAATATATGCCTTAGTGAAATGAGTTTTCTGGAATCAGAGATCCAGACTCTCCCACCAATTTATAAATATGTATGTGTATATATAAATATAGGCATGTGTTAGGATTACTAGGTGAGAACTCAAGTTGTCCAGACATGCATGCGTATGTGCATGTATGTACATAAACATAGATATATATGTTGCATATGAGGAATTCAGAAACACATAGGAAGATTTACAGGAACTCATGCAGGGCAAAGAAAGCAGAACCAAAAAAAAAAAAGAATTCCATGATGACTATTATAACAAAAATGAACATTTTACTAAAAGGCAGATTCATTGCAATGAGCAATCTTGGATCCTGAGGATGGAATACATTCTTCCTCTCAAGAGAGAAGTGGAAGGAGAGAGAAAGAGGAGGGTAATTATAGGTGCAAAATGCTGTTTATTCTGCCAAGCATGGTAGCTTTGTCAATCAGTTTTGAGTAATAGCTTCTTTAAATCTCTATTACAAGGGAGGATTATGTGAACAACCCCCTACCCCAATCCAAAGGCACTAGTGAAAAAAAAAATTTAAATACAAAAATTATACACCCATCATTGGATGATGTTCTTACTACTTTTGTCATATCCAAAAGATCAACTCATTGTCCATTTGTACCTTGTGGATCATAAAAAACTCAACAAGGTCCTTCAACGAATTAATGACCAACTCCCGAAGCTGCAGGGACATGAAGGAAGCCACTGAAGCAAAATACTCCTCAATGATTCGAGAGGAATCAAAGTCACTCTTGGGAGCAAAACGAAGCCAATGGTGCTTCTGTGAGATAAAATGCTGGGCACACTTGGGAATCCACCTGCAAGGACAAAAGGCAACCTGGGATCAGGTGGGTATTTGAGTTCTGGGGATCTTCCTTACTCTTTGCAGACCTTTCTGCCAAGGAAGATGGTAGAAGGGATCCTAGGAAATCAAGTAGAGGAGGTGGGCTCCTTTCCCACTAACATAACCACATCAGTTAGTTATCTTAAGTTTCTTCAAGACAAGTTTCTTCTTTTGCAGTGCCATCTCCTAATAAGAGTCCTTTCCTCATTTCTTTAGTTGTTAATATTCTTTCCTTCTTGAATTAGAAGTTTAATTATTATTGCTATTATTAATGGTAGGTTCTGTGGAGAATAATACAAATGCAGAAGATGTGAACACATTCTGAGTACCTGTGGGATCTTACAACATTGGAAAGATGCATTTGCTTACTTGTGTACAAGTTGCCTCTTACTAATAGAATGAATGTAAGTCTTTTAAAGGACAAACTCATTGTTTTCATCTTTATTATCCCTAGCATACCTTGTGTAACCTACATTAGGCAATGGGCCTTAGATTTTACTAACATAGGGAATTCCCAGGCAAGAGAACTCCAGCTACCAATCTAGATACCTTCTCTTATCTATCATCTTAGAGAAATGCCTGGATATAAAGGTATCAAATATGCTGCTTGCACTTGCATTTGCGCTCTCAAGTGCAAAGATGCCAGATTAAAATGTAATTGGTAAATATTTAATAAAATAAATTCTTAAAATTAGAAATAGATAATACTAATATGGGGTTTTCTAAGTTAATGTTAGTCTACAGTGATCTGCTTTATAGCCAGTTTTCTATCCATCTTATCATGCTGTCTCTTTCTTATAGATACCCCACACATGGAGAAATATTTAAAAAAAAAAACTTTCTCACCAACTTTACCTATTTCCCCTTTCCCAAAAAAAAGTTTAAAAAAAAAAAGCAACAAAAAATACTTTTGCTATGGTATTACCCATGTGATAAAGTACTTTGAAAAAGACATGTAAATTTCTTTTCTTCCTATCAGATACTATATGTTATACCACCTCACTCCCTTTTACTCCTCAATTTAGTGACATTGACCTCCTGGCTGTTCCTCAAACAGTACACTTCATCTATCTGTTCAGGGCATTCTCTCTGGCTGTCCCCCATGTCTGGAATGTTCTCTCCCCTCATTTCTATTTCTTTACTTTTCTAAAGTTCCAGCTAAAATCTCACCTTATACAAGAAGATTTTCTCAATTTCTCTTAATTCTAGTGTTTTCCCTCCATTGATTAAATCTAATGTATTCTGTATATGACTTGTTTGCACATAGTTATTCCCATGTTGTTCCTCCTATTAAGTTATGAATTTCTCAATAATAGAGATTGTCTTATAATACCTTTCTTCGTATCCCTGGTTCTTATGTACCTGACATATAGTGCTTAAAAAATGTTTATCCACTGATTGAAAAAAAGAAAACTGAAATAGGGCTCCCTGCTCAGAAAGGAAGAAAGCAGAATTAAAAGTGGAGCATTGTCCTCCTTCAAACTCTGGCTCCCATGCAATAAATACATGCCTCTCCATCTCCACCCTCACTGCCAATTTTCCAGGGAAATCATTGTCTAAGTTCTTCATGCCATTCAGTCTCTGAAGTGGCTGGTATTTTCTTTGGCTCTGGATGTAGCTATGTATGTATTCTTATAATGGCTAAAAATAAATTGTGTTAAAACAATGGAAGCTTCTTTATTCTTAGTATTCTGAGGTTAATCAGCTGGGTGGTCAAAATACAAGAATGTTAAATATTTTGCATCCATAACCAAGAAAGGGCTGAAAAGTTTGAAGGTTGGTAATGGGAAGTAGGTACTATAATAGGTAACAGATGATGGGAAGAGGTTCCAGGAGAAAGAGCCTTTAGGGAAACAAAGGAATAGTTGAAAGAAAAAAAAAAAACAACAAGGGGGGAGCAGTGAGAAGTCCAAGAATAAGGATGATGAATGTAAGGGTTTATGGATGTAAGTACAAAGAGAGGATAGGATTTCAGCATTGAGAAGAATATAAATTCTGCTAGTTCTCAATTTTAATTCCAATTGCTTCTGTCTCATTAATAGCACCATTTGGACATAATACTGACTTTTCAAGAAGAATCTGGCGAGCTTCACCACAGTGCTGTTGAACGACACTGAAAAATTCACTGGGCAATAGAGGCAATGGACCTGCAAGTAATTCTGCTGTTCGAACAAACCGGATGTTACAAAATCTGAAAGAAAGGGAAAATCTGTGTAAGTTAAATTTTATTTTATAATCAAATTCATAGCTCACAAATGAAAGTAGTTTTAATTTGATCTTGAAACTCTGGTTTTTGATGTTCCTAAGATGTTCCTGGAAATGATCATTTTAGGGTTTCTTTCAAGAAATGACTGGTGAATTCTTTCTATTTATACTTTGTCCTTTCATCTCCAGATTATCCGTTGGTTTTCTTTTAAGATTTCTTGAAATAGGATGTTTGAGCTCTTTTTGTTATTGTTGCTCATGGTATTCAGATAGTCCAACAATTTTAAGGTGTCTTTTTTGTTTGTTTTTTTGAGAGACAATTGGGGTTAAGTGACTTGTCCAGGGTAATACAACTAGTAAGTATTATGTATCGAGATCAGATTTGAATGCAGGTCCTCCTGACTCCAGAGCTGTACCACCTAGTTTCTCCAATTCCAATTTTTTAAAAATAATTTTAACAATTTAATAATTAATAATTTTTTATTTTTCAAAATATATGCAAAGATAGTATTGAACATTCACCTTTGCAAAACCTTGTGTTCCAAATTTTTCTCCCTCCTTCCCCACCTCCTCCATCTCTTAAACAGCAAGTAATCCAGTATAGGTTAAACATATACAATTCTTCTTAATATATTTCCACATTTATCATCCACACAAGAAAAATTAGATTAAAAGGGGGAAAAATGAGAAAGAAAAAACAAGCAATCAAAAAACAACAATAGCAAAGATAAAAATATTATGTTGTGATCCATATTCGGTCTAGGCAGTCCTCTTTCTGGATGCAGACAGTTCTCTCCAACACAAATCGATTGGAATTTGCCTGAATCACTTCATTATTGAAAAGAATCACTTCATTATTGAAAAGAGCCAAGTCCATCATAGCTGATCATCATATAATCTTGTTGATGTTGTGTACAATGTTTTCTTGGTTCTACTCACTTCATTTAACATCAGTACCTGTAAGTCTCTCCAAGTCTTTCTGAAAACATCCTGCTGATCATTTCTTGTAGACCAGTAATTCCATTACATTCATATACTATAACTTATTCAGCCATTCCCCAAATGATGAGCATCCACTCAGTTTCCAGTTTCTTGCCACTATAAAAAAGGCTACTATAAACATTTTTGCAAATGTGGCTCCTTTCCTATGGGATCTCTTTCTATGATCTCTTTGAGATACAGACTTAGTAGAGCCACTGTTCCAATTCCAATTTTCTTAATATTTTTCTCCTTAATCTATTTTCAGGTTATTACTTTGGTATGGAACTTGCTTTTCTTTTTTTTTTTTTTCATGGTTTTGACTGTATGTTACAAATGATTGTAACATTTCTTTTAGCCTCATGGAATCATTGGTTTCTGTTTGGTCCATTCACTTTTTCAAAAAATTTGTTGCTTAGACAAGGTTTTGCATCTCTTATGCTAAGCTATTAATTACCTTTCTAATTCTTTCTTCTAAAGCACTCATTTCTCTTCTATTGTTTTTTTTCTCAAATATTGTCCTTAGATTTATTTTTTAAGTGAAAAAATAGACATTTTAAACTCTCTTTTAAAGTCTGGCTTATCTCCTTTAGGAATTCTAGTTAAATTTTTGTTCAGGCTGTATTTTTCTCTGAGACTTTGTAGGTGTTTTGGAGTTATTCTCTTCTGGGTTTGTGTCTTGAGCATCCCTGCCATCATAATAGCACTTTTACAGAAAGATTCTGTATTGTATGCTTATTAACTTAAGTCTACTTCCTGACTTCAGCCAAGTTCAGGGCTTGACTCCACCATTGCTTCTATTGCTACTTTCTCAAGATATTTATTGATTGTTGTTTTATTCTAGGATCTCAAGGACAGCTGAAAACCTATAAGGTTTTGTGCTCCCAAAGAGATACGATTCAAGGCAAAGAATCGTCTGTCTGAATACTTCAAGTTCCCAATATGGATTTGGTTCTAATCAGAAATAGAATGCTCCTGTGAGCAAACTGAAAAGTTCTCTTGGTTCAGTGTAATGGATTCCCCTAAAGTTTGGGATTCCTGCTTGATCATTACTCCAGACACTGAGCTAGATGCCCTAAGTGAGACCCCAGTTTACTCCTGGTCTCTGATTGTTTATACTGAATGTCCTCCTAGTTTTTGATGTGTCCTGGGACCTCCCTATCTGGGAAGCTACCCCCACAGACAAGTTCCTGTCTCAGTTTACTCCATGTTTATGAACTAGAACTAGATAGTAGACAACAAAGGTGCCGGAGGCTCCTGTCCCCCTTGCTGTGCTCCAATGTGGGTCAGGGGGTGCCTGGTATATATCTGGGTCTTCTTGTCCAGGTATGAACCTTCCCTCCGGATGGTGCTGTGCTTCCCTTAAGCCAATCCAGTCTGACAGTGTCAGAAAACTTTTTCATCTGTGCCAAACTGGATTGGACAAATGACTCACTGTGTTTTTTTTTTTTTTTCTTCCGGATTTTCTATCAGAATTCCGCTGGTCACATTCTCTAGAACTGAATGAATTTTTATTGGAAGAGAGCTTGGTTGTACTGCTACTACTCTACCGTCTTGGTGCTGTCTCCCACAAGTATTTTACATCCTTCACTAAAGTTCTATTTTGATACCATATTATTGCACGGAGATGATCCTAAGTTCTCAGAGGCTATGTCAATGGACTACAGGTAAGTTTTACCCAGCTAAAAAGGCTTTTAACTCAGGCCTAGTGAAACTTTATATATCTTTAATCTGAGGCTTATTTGTATTATCTTGTATTTTGTGGTATGGGATATCCTTAAATACAAATATACATATTACACATATGTTTATTTTTTTTCCTCTCACAAAATATAAGCTCCTTGAGGGAAGGGACTGATCATTTTTTGTTTTTATAAACCCAATATCTAGTATAGATTGAAGCTATTCAGCTTGATCTTCCTCATTTACCCCTCTCATCATCTCAATATTTTACTGTCCATGATGTCATATATCCCAATATATCACTATCCACTTGTTCTTTTTGGTCCCAGAGGAAAGGCTATCGTTTCTTCTCTCTAAAATTAATCTTGATACCAATTCTCCAGCTCTTATGCCCTCCTGGCTTCTGAGGGATCTTTTCAAACACATATGCCCTAGGTAGCTAGGTGGTACAGCAGATGATAGTGCTATGCCTGGAGACAGGAAGACCCAAATTCAAATCTGATCTCGGATGTTACTAATTATTTGATGCTGGGCAAGTCATTTAACATCTGTTTGCCTCAGTTTTCTCCTGTGGAAATGGGGACAATGATAGCACCTAACTCCCAGGGTTGTTATCAAATAAAATAATAATTGTAGAGTGCTTAGTGCAGTAAGTGCTCTATAAATGCTATCATTATTATATTCCCTCTCTTTTCAACATCCATCCCCTCTTTGGATCTTTCTTCTTTGTCTTCAACCACGTGTAGGTCTTTTGTTATCAACCTTTGATGACCCTATCATCCCATTTCTCTATCTGAATCTCAGATTCTTCCTCATCTGTAAAATGGGGATAACAAGACTTGTTTTAACTCCCTTGTAAGGTACAAATATAAATTTATTTGAAAACTTTAAGATGTTAGTAAATGTTTCATCCAGCAGTATGATGGAAAGACCTCTTGAGAGCCAGGAAGATCCGGACTCAAGATCTGTCTGTCCCTTCCTACAAGATGACTGTATGACCCTTGGTAAATTTCTTGATCCCTTAGTGCCTCAGGCACATCTCCACTACTATAAATTATAGTGCAGGAAGTAATCTGCCATGGTAGTTAGAGTTCTCTAAACCAATATCATATCAGTTATGATTGATGATGATATCAAATAGTGTTTTTGCTTGCTATTTCAATGTCATTCCTTGCCCATTCCTTTCTAAATTCCTCATAATCTGGCTTCTATGATTACTCACTTTTTCCTATGTTTAGAACATGATAGACACTTAATAAGTATATAATGAATGGATGTCTTACTCTGAAAACCACAACTCCTTTAGAATCAGCATCATGGGATTCACTATGAAGAGATGATCTTCATTCCACAGTTTTGCAGCCTTATAGTCTTTGTTCCATGGTACTGGTGCTCGGATTATTCTTTGTGGAAACACGCGGGGAGTGTTGTTAATTGAAAGTCTTTCTTTCTCCTGGGGATCCATCAGGACATAATCAACTATAACCGAGAAAATAAATACAACTCTGTCAGAAATCCTTAGATCCTCCACATCTTCACCTTCAACAAGAAATTCTTATTGCTTGCCCATTTTGCTGTTAAAACATTTCTTTCTTTTCTTCCTCTATAATTGGTTTATTGGATTATATCCCCTGGCTTCGACTAAGGTGCAACATTCATCCTGAATATGTGACTTCTTTTTTTTTTTTTCCAGAGTGAGTTCAGAAGAAGCAGGAACAGATGTTTAGGGCTTAGAGAAGAGTGAACCTAAGATAGAACCATATTATAGAATCTATAACATAGTATCTTAAATAAAGTAGGATTAAATATGGGATTGAAAAATGAAAATACGGGGTGGAAAGTGCCTATTGAATAGAATCTTTGGAACCAATTAGATGAATATTTTATAAAAGGAGCAAAATTTTGAATGGAATAAGCTGAAAGGCTATCATTTTGCCTACATTGAAGGATGAGGGGAGTTTTCCATGAAATTTAAAAAAAAAACAACAAATCTAGAGATGGAGATGGGGTTCTAAAATTGGGTTTCATGAACTTTAAAAAATATGTATCTTGATAACTATGTTTCAATATAAGGTGCTCCAAAAGTCTTGGTATAGCTTCAAATCTTTTAAGGTTTATAAAGGTATAAAGTCTTAAAACTATACTGAAACTTTTTGGACAATCTCTATTTGGGTAGGGGGAAACAACCGAGTGACTTGCAGGGTTCACAACCAGTAAGTGTTAAGTGTCTGAGATCACATTTGAACTCAGGTTCTCCTGACTTCAGAGTTAGTGCTCTATCCATTGTAACATCTAGCTGCCCCAACAACCTATATTTTATAGATTAAGCTTTAGCTATATTGGAAATGAACTTCTACCTCAAAAGGTTGTTGGAGGATTAAATGAAATAAAATTTGTAAAAAGTACTTATCACTGTGCTTGGCACATAGTAGTCTCAAAATTCATGTCTTTTTATTTGCTAACTTACCCTGTATTTCTCTGTAATCCTATGTATTTTAATATAAGAATTTTAAAATATTATTTTGAAAACAGAATTTATAGACTTCACTAGATTGCCAAAAGTGTATAGGACATAAAAAATATTCCAGAGCCATTGTTTCCTCATCAAAAAAAAAAAAAAAAAAAAAGAGGATGCCAGACTATAGTCTTTTAAGATTCCTTTCTGCCTCCAAATTGATTTGTTCATTATTCAGTAAGTTATGCTCTTCATTTTAATTTGATAAACATTTATTAAATGCCCATTACATTCTAAGCTTTGTGCTTACACAATGGTGGCACAAAGGAATAAAAGAAAAAAATAGTTTCTGTTGCCAAGACATTTATAGTTTACTCATAGAAGCAACAAATACACTGATAAGTAAATACAAAGTAATTTTGGTAAAGAACTCTTAACTGGAAAATAAAGAAGGATCTTATGTAGGTCATACCTGAGCTGAGTCTTGAGGGCATTCAAATGATATGAGAAAGCATTTCAGTTATGAGCTACAGAAGTCATTCTCTGAGAGGAAAAGTCTTGAGTCACCAGGTAATATGAAAAACTTAGGATGCTGAGTGCATGGATAGTGTTTAGTTTATAACTGTTTTGAGGGACTAACATTAGGTTGGAATTGGAGAGGTTGGGAGCCTACACAAGGGAGGTGGAAAGCAATCAGAATCCCAGTATTCTGAGCTAAAGATGGATTTAGTTGCGTTGGAGACAAGCTTTAAAATTGCCTAGGATGGGAAAGATGGGATCCTATCATGTCACCCTCTAAGTTAATCACACAATCTTTGGGGTCAATTCACAGCCTCCCAAGAGATAACCTTGGTCTCCATTTTATAGACTATCATTCTAATTTATCTAGAGTTTTTTTGAATCTTGATTCTATAATGTCGTTAGGCTAGTTTTTCTAAATGTGTGCCATCTGTTAATTTGTTAAATGTATCTTCTGTACCTTGAGATAATATAATATAAAATAAAATATAAATATAACATATATTAAATATAACATATTATATAAAATATAATTTAATATATAATATATATAAATAATATATTTATATATTATTATATAATGTTAATATTATATAATATTATATATAACTTAATATATAATATATATATAATATAATATAAAAATATTAAACTGCTTAAGACCAAGCACAGATCCTTTGGAAGCTTCCCTTCAAGCTATGATTGAGATATTAATGACTATTCTTTGAGTTTAGTTCTGACTTCATTTAATCATATGTTCTTCTAGCCCAGTGATTCTCAAACTATGATTTGCAGATGCCGAAAGGATCTGTGAGACCCTTTCAGTAGGTTCTTGAAGTTAAAACTATTTTCATAATAATACTAAATCATTATTTGCCTATTAAAATTCCTCTTTTCCAACTATACTGTTGTTATGAGGCTGGATTTTCTTCACAAATTTCAATCAAAACAACAGATTAAAAATTCCAACAGATTAAAAGTGCAGCAGCAGATATAGGAATCCAGCTGTCTTAAACTAATACTGAGATTTGCCAAAATATGTAAAAAATAATGCTATTCTCACTAAATTTGTCTTGGAAAATATAGTTTTTTTTTTCACAAATATATGTCATTTGTGTTATATATCATTATTTTATGTGGGTTTATTATTTTAATGAATTAATACATCTTTTAAAAATTTGTCACTTTCACTTCTAATGTGGTAAATATTAATAGCTCTTTGGAGTCCTCAATGATTTTAAGAAATCAAAGGCCCTTGATAATTATTTTAGCATGTGAAGGGATCCTGAGACCAAAAAGTTGGAGGACTGTTGCTCTGGTCCATTCTTCTCCTTCATTTCCACAAAGACAGCAGGAGAAATTTTATCAAATACTTTACAAAAAGCTATAGCAGTCCCCTCTTCTACAGATGAGAAAAAGCAATCTAGAAAGGTCAAGTGACTCTATTAAAGTCATAAAGATGGCAAAGTTAACATTTGAATCTAAATTCTCCATTTCCAAATCCAGTGTCTATTTTCCACTGTACTAATTTACCTAGTTTATTTGGGCTAGAATGGTCTGGGAAGAATGATGAAAGAGGGAGGATGTGAGCTGAACTTTGAAGGACAATTAAAATTTGAATAAATGAAAAAGAAATCAAAGTCAAAGGGAATAACCTGAGCAAAAATGAAAGGTTAGAAAAGGAAAGGCATATATGAGGGACATTGAAGGTTTATGCAGCTGAATAATCAGATAAGGTTAGAAAGGCAGAAAGTATCTGTATGATAAAGGCCAAAGTAAAGAATTTGGTTTTTTCCTAGTAGGCAGGGCTGGTCCTTACAATATTCAGAGAAGATAGAAAAACTGAAATAGTTTGTTAAAAAAACAACAAATTAATGAAAAGAATTCATAATGGGAAACAATCTAGGGAATATGAGCCTCTTTCCACATAACCTATTTAGCTGATGTAAGAATGAGAAAGGAAATAGGAAGGTTTTAAAGAATGATCACAATTGAAGATTCATAAAGCATGAAAAATAGGATCTAAAGATATATAGATTGCCCAATGGAGAGTATCTTGGGTCTGAAGTCAGGAAGATATGAGTTCAAATCCAACCTGAGATACTTAATAGTGATGAAACAACAGGCAAGTCACTTAACCCCATATTCCTCAACTGTAAAATGGTGATGATAATTACATCCATCTACAAGGGCTGTTGTGAGGATCAAATGAGATAATATTTGTAAAGTACTTAGCAAAGTGCCTAGCACACATTAAGCACTTTAAACATGGTTATTTCCTTTCTTTGAATATATTTAGCCATGACCTTACTTGTCCTATGATTTACCAATGTCCTTCATGAGACTGTAGTAGTAGTCTTGGTCATTCTCCTGCACAAGTTTTTTTAATAAGTTCTCCAGGTTGGGATTCCTTATCAAGTGTGTTGGAATAAGTTTTAGAATACGATCAAGTACATCCTCATCCTGCTGGGCAATCATGTCTTTCCGAATCCCATTAGTCACATAATAATAATATCTCTATCAAAAATAAAACAAAACAAAAACAACCACAACAAAAACAACTTTTAAAAAGGAAACAAGTAATTGGATGGATTTCTTTTTTTTTTTTAAATTTATTCATTTTTCCAAATTATCCCCTCCCTCCCTGCACTCCCTCCTCCCCCCATGACAGGTAATCCCATACATTTTACATGTGTTACAATATAACCTAGATACAATATATGTGTGTAAATACCATTTTCTTGTTGCACATTAATTATTAGATTCCGAAGGTACATGCAACCTGGGCAGACAGATATTAGTGCTAACAATTTACATTCACTTCCCAGTGTTCCTTCTCTGGGTGTAGTTATTTCTGTCCATCATTGATCAACTGGAAGTGAGTTGGATCTTCTTTATGTTGCAGATATCTACTTCCATTGGATGGATTTCTTAAAACTGCTATGTATAACTTAGCTGAAACCATTGATGATTTTTCTAGAGATAGTTATTTGCCTTAGATCTGGTACTCCATAGCTTTTTAACTTTATTCCCCCTTTAACACTCTCCTTTTCTGCCCAGGTTCACACAGCCCGTAGTTGAGTCCAGATTTGAACTCAGGAAGATGAGTCAACCTGACTCCAGAGTCAGCACCCTGTGCATTATGGCACCATGTAGTTGCCACAGTTAAGTTCAAGGAAGCAATTATTTCTTATTTTAATAAAGAGATTAATCAGTCATTCTCCTTATCTGCAAAGTACTATCCAAGAACAACGGATCTTAAACAAAAGTAAAGGAGCTTTTGTTAGATACAAGGATTCATTTCTTGGATGATGAGGGATAATAATGAAGGGAAAAGGAACAAAACAGAGAACACCTTCAAGTCTGACTCTGAGGGTTCAGATTCATATTTTTCCTTTTCCTTTTCTTCTTGGATCATCGCATTAATCTGTTCTTCTGGACTCATTGGCCGGCTCCCAGGTAAATCAGAAATATCCATTCCTGAGACCATACAAGTTGAGCAAACAGAGGTCAAAGTCTTAGCAGGTAGTGCGCCTCTGAAAAAAAAAAATCTCTTTTAGTGATCTGTTTTTACATCAAGACATTATCTTACTACATCCTATCTTCTGTACACTGACAAGAGTAATTCTATATAAGTTGCTATACAGGCTGCCTCTATTCTATACTGTCTTACAGAATATTTCTGCCCACATTTATTCCCCATGTTGTGTTTTTCTGTATGGTAAGTTAAAAGTGAATTCTTATTATTGACTGACCACTGGGTAAAGCATCAATGACTTGTTAGTTCAGTTGCATGAGATATGTACCAATAAGACTAAGGTCAGAAAATTAAACCAGCTCATTTCCCTCTATCTCTTGTCAATAGACAGCAACTCCTAACTCCAGCTATTTATCTTCCAAGTGCATATAGTGTAGTTGGTCATAAGAAGAAAGTGTGGATAAGTCAATGCAAATCAATCTCTACTATTAGGAAATGTATACTTTGCATGGCTACCAATCATCTTCCTATATGAAGGGAGATACATGCAGCATACATAAGGCTACATCAGGCCAGGCTTAGGTATAGGTGAATATAGTGATGTTGAGACCATGAGAAAGTTATTTATTACATCTAATCCATATCCTTTCCTCTGTACTCAAAGAAACTCATTTGCTCCATCCCTTAGGGAATAATAGAGAAATGTAATTACCTGATTGGATAGGATCCCTCATTGTCTCTCTCTGAGTATTCTGATTTCTTACTAGAAAAATAGAAAAAAGGAATTAAGCTTTTTGAGTAGACAATGTAAGAGGGACTATATTTCTGGTTTCTAGCTGACCTAGTGTCTGAAATATAGGGATTCTGGCCAGCGTTAACCTTATAAATAAGAGGAATAACCAGCCACTAGCATAATTTGAGACATTGCCTCTTTGGCCCTGATTTTTCCCCAAAATTTCCTCTTCCTGCCCATCATTGAGAACTATAATTTTAATACCATGGGATTTCTCTGATATTATTCTCTGATAAAATAATGTAAAAATAACTGTAGAAAAGGTAAAATGTATCAAAGTATTTGTTAGCAATTTATATGCCTTAATGTGCATGAATATGTCAGTTTATTTCCACTGTCAGAACGACAAAATGAAAAATTGAAAATGCATGAAGCAATTGATAATTTAAAAGTTAAAGGCCGGGTTACACTTACTTCCATAATTTAAAATTACAGTTCTCAAACTATGGCTCAAGGAGTCCCTATATCCTCTCAGTGGATCTGAGAGGTCATTTTCCAAGAGAATAAATTTCCATAGATAAAATTCTTTTGGGGCAGGGTCCTCAAAATGTTTTGAGTGTGTCAAGGGATCCTGAGATCAGAAAATTTGAGAAATACTGCTGAGAATATATCACATGCAGAGAACTGTTCACCTTTTTGGGGAGTGAGGCAATCAGTGTTAAGTGACTTGTCCAGGGTCATAGGCTTAATAAGTATCAAGTGTCTGAGGCTGGATTTGAACTCAGATTCTCCTGACTCTAGAGGCCAGTGCTCTGTCCTCTGCATCACCTAAATGCCCCAATAGTTCATATTTATTTAACTTTCTAATATTTTTAAGTGCTGTACTCACAACCCTATGAAGTATATAGTATGAGTAAAATTATCATGTTACAGATGAGGAAACTGGAGTTCAGAGAATGTTCAGACCTTTGGGGAACAAAATCCACTAGTTAGGAAGTATCAGAGCCAGCATTCAAACTCCACACCCTTCTGACTCTTAAATTTATCACTTTACTCATTGCTGCTACATCCCATCAAGCATCACCAGCAGGTAGATGGGAAAACTTAATGGACAGTTATCTTCTCAGTCTGAAAGACCTGAGAACTCAAGTCTTATCTCTATTATATGCTGGCTGTGGGATTCTGGGAAAGAATCACTTGGCTTATTGGTAGTGAAGGGGAAACCCTAACATTATGAATTGCAGAGAGAATGCAAATATGCATGGTAGAATGAGTTTCTTCATTGAGAATTGCCTATACCAATGAAATCATATGTCCAATCAAATCTATATCTGTAACTATATAATCTGTGCTACAATGATGGCTATAATGAGATGATGAAGGAAAAGGAGATCTCCTAAAAAGTGAGATAGGAGGATAAACTTCACCGATTTTATCATGGGGCCTGAGATCAGTCCTGTCCCAATCTGGAATGCTCAGTATAATAAATTACCTGTCATTACCCATTTTGGCTTTAGATGAAAATTTGGTTCTCTTGGCAGTGGGTCCATCTTTTGAAGCTGAAAGTAGAAATGACAAAGGCAATAATGACAATGAAGAAACTTCCATATCACCTCCTCCCTCTCTTCTCAATATTCAGACCCACAAACAATGGTATGTCCAGAAATTCGTAGATGCAACATGATAGAGTGAACAAATTGCTGTCTTGGGAGTCAGGAAGGCCTGGATTTCAATCCCATCTTTGATACATATTGTCTAGGACCTTAACAAGTCAATTGCTAAACTTCTTAGTGCTCAAGGGAAATCTTTTGAAACTTTAAAAATAATTGATATTTTATATTTTCCCTAATTAAATGTTAAAACAATTTTAAGTCTTTTTTTGTTTTGAGTTCCAAATTTTATCCTTTCCTCTTTTTACTCCCTTTTCCCCAAAACAATAAGCAATATGATACAAATTACATATGTGCAAGCATGTAAAACATTTCAATATTAATCATTTAGTGTAAGAAAACTCAAACAAAAAAAATGAAGAAAATGAAAAATAATATGTTTCAGTGATATCTGCCAAGACTGTTGATGGATTGTCTTTATACATACATTTCCCTACTGTTCTGATACACACCCCTATTCTGTTCCAGTCTCCAAATTTGAGCCTGAATGATGACTTCCACTTCTCCCAAAACTGATTTTACCTCATCTGAAACTTTGGCCAGGACATACTTCTAACCTTCTGGTGTCCTTAAATCCACAGTTAACTTTTGCTATAACAGAAGACTCCCTGGAATACCAAATCTCAATTTCTTTTCCACTCTAAAATATTCTCATTCTTCAGCCTGCTGCCAAAGTGATTTTCCTTAAAAGCAGATCTGACCATATCATTCTCCATAATCTCAATTATCCTATTATAATAAGGTAAATTATATATATATATATATATTTCTGTTCAACCATAAGAACCATAACTTTTGTACATTTTCTTTATAATGGCATCAGTCTACCTCCAACACCAGTTAATCATAGAAGGCCCAGACATCTTGATTAATCAAAAGCAAACTAGGTTTTTAAAAAAGTAAACTAGGTATTAATAAGTCCTTAATTGGATGTGATTAGTTGCAGAAAATAAAGGCATGCCTCTTGGATTACATATTAAAATGGCAATTTATTTTACAACTAGTCAGTCAAATGGGAGATTCCATATTGAATTTCAAGGATTATAGGTCCCTGAAAGTGAATTGCTGCTGCTTCTTCCCTAATAAATATGTTACTGGAGACATTGTACTAGAAGGAAATGACAAAACTAGTTGATGCACCTAGTTAGAGAGCCATAGTCAAAGAAAATCTGTTTTTCAGGTCAACACCTAAGTTTACAGAGATGGAGTTGACTAAGTTCAGACTTTGTATTATCTCCAATGGAGGTCTCATTGGTAGCAGTATCCACCGAAGGTGATAGAATGTCTGATACAGTATTTGCATTAGGAGGCAAAACATATATTGTGGAAAAAGTAGACACACATCAGAGAAAAGTAAAAGTCAGGTACACTGATCTTCAGAACCAACATACATTGTCCCTACCATTAATGTAAATGACTTGAGAACAGGGATCTCTCTGTACTTGTATCCCCAACATAACACTTAATAAATATGCATTGGTTAGTTGATGAATATATACTTTGAAAATCAGTCCAAGTGGTAGCTTTTCCATGAGGCTATCTTTGACTACCATAGAGCTCATAAATGCTTTTTTTTCCTCACAAAATCCTCACTATACACACACACACACACACACACACACACACACACACACACACACACACACACACATACACACACACATAGTATCTTGCTGTTTTTGAATTGTATCTATCTTATATTGCTATTTTACTTTATTATTTTAAATGTACATTTTTTTTCTCCCTAGTAACTTTAAAAACTCCTTGAGGGAAGGGATTGGTTCCTATATTTCTTTTGCATCTTTCACCAAGCAAGTATTGAGTATTTATATGTTTAATAAATATTGTTGCTTTAATTTTTCATTTCATTACATATATTGTTTTCAATTTTAAAGCAAAATGAGCAACTTCCTGCTTTTCTCACATCATTTAAAAATAATATTAGTCTGGCAATTTTAGCTGAATATGTATGTGTGGAGGCAAAGGTGCTTTTAAAAAAAAATACACGTTAATTCCAAAAGATAAATAAAAAACAATATAACATATTGGAGAATAATGCTTTGAAATTAAAATGATAAATTAAATTCATTTAGTATCAAAAGATAACAGTTGGATTTTACATTTCTAGACCAACTGTAAAATGTCTCTGTTAATTTTTTTTCATTTTGCAACAACTAAAAAATAAAACTGACTTTCCATTATTGGGACAGGGAAAATCAGAAAATTAGAAAATTAATAATCAAAATAAAACGTATTTTAGCTTGGATTTTAATTTTTTTCCTTCTAGCTAATTTTCACTAAAATGCTTTGAAATCCTGATTTGCTTTTCCCCTCCTCTCCATACCTCTAATAGACAAAATAGCCAAGGTAAAAAACAATAAGAAAAACAAAGGTCTAGATAATCCATAAAGCAGATAATAAATCCTTTTGCCAATACTAAGATACTAGATTCCTTTTTTTCCCCTTTATTATACCTCCTTGAGAAGTAATTCAACTAATTGGCAAATGCTATATCACATGTCTAATCATAGGCTCCAAGATTTAGAGATAGAAGGGATTTTTAGAGGTCATCAAGTCCAAACTCTCATTTTACAAATAAGAAAAACTGACAATTAATGATTTGTCCATGATCACAGGTGTCAAAAGTAGGATTTAAACTCAGGTCTTCCTGATCCTAAAGTCCAACATTCTATCCACTATAATATGCCGCCCCTCTAGTAAAGATAATTGTCTAGGTAAAAGTTTTTTTGTTTGTGCCAGAAATTTTTCTTGAAAGTACCCCCACTATATATCCAATGATCATATAGCTCCAGATATGAGTAGGTTATAAACTTATAAGCTTAGAGGTCTAGACCAATTCCATTTTCAAGTGAAGAAACTGAGGAGAGATTAAGTAGCATCCCAAAGTCAGACAGGTTATAAATGGCATTTAAATCTAGGTTCTGTGACCACAAATCCAATAATCTTTCCACTGTATCCTGGTGCTTCTGAGGAACTCATGGCCAGTTTCATGCTGATCCACAGATTATGCTTTTGCTCATTCTCACTCTCATACCTCAGCTTTCTGGAGAAAAAATTTCAAAAAGAATATAGATTAACAGAATCTGGAAGTGATTTCAAACTTACACTTTCCAAAAAGGGAGTTGTTTCTTGGGAGCACAAGATCACTTATCCATGACTAAATCCATGATAAGATAATGCAAAAGCCAAAAGAATCATGACTTCTTGGTAGGAAAGAACCAAAATTAAAAATAATTAAGGAAGAGGGGTAATCAATATGTAATTTCAGATAGAAGTGTAAGAAGGTGAAGTCATTTTCAGGAGGAGAAATGATGATGATAGGTAAAGTCTCTTTGGGTAAGACCAATCAAAGGAAAGAGGATAGTCTCAGCTGTTATAGGAGTGCAGTATTATGCTGTATCATATCTTCCTCAAAACTTTCCCTCCTTTAATGAAAATACTAATATCGGTGAATTTTATTCTGGAAATAAAAGATACCCATTTTTGCTTTCTGACGCTCTTTTCCAGATGGGGTGGCTCTGACGGGCTTGTACATTTTCTCTAGGTCTTTCATTCTCAGATCTCGAGCCTTCATGGAATAGTTGTTAGCAATGGAATCACTGGGCCCACTATAGTAGATTTGGTCCTTGTATGGTACAGCCTTAGTCCATGACATATCTTGCATCAAAGGAGGATAAAAACTGTGTGACATGATTGTCTAGATTTGGAGAAAGCCAGAAAAAAAAAATACTAGTAACAACTCATTTACCTTTCATAGAAAATGACAATATTGTGAATCATCCACCTGTTTTCTTCTTTCCAGTCATTCATATCCTTTTTTCTCCTTTCTTTTTCTACTGCAAATCAATCTGTTTAACAATGTTCATAGCAGATCTTATTGTATCAAATATTGAAGCTAAATATCTCATGTATGAATCATTTTACTACCAGAAATATCATTTTCATCTTTTCTTATAGGGTGAGGGGAAAGAATGCTAGACCAGGAGTTAGAAACATTACCTACCTTAACAAATTACCTAACTACCAAAAGAATATTGTATAAATAAAATGGAAAACTAGATAAGAAAAAAGCTAGGAAATATAAGAACTATATAAATAAGTGTTATTACTACATATTTTATATTATGTATATATAATATTGCATATATATTTTATATTTACATTATATATTTTATAGTGCAAAGAGACCTAATTATTAATTAGGTATATCAGAACAAGTATATTGGACAATGTCTCCAGGCCCATAGTACCTAGCCCAATGCTTAGTCAACATTGGTTGAATTTATGATTTAAATGGTTGGCACTATTACAATATAACTTATTTTTAAATCAGGGACTGCTTATTGGTACCCAGCACAGTATTTATCCATAATAGGCATTTAACAAATATTTATCCAATTGAAAGGGATAGAAATTTTTGATCATGTGACAAGTATCCACAGATGTCACTTCAATCGATGACAAAGCTATTACAAGGACCATCATTATTTCTTTAAAACTTTCTTTAAAACTATTTCTTTAAATAGTTCTGATAAGCAAGTGAGACTAGTGATGTGTTTGAATACTTGTTGCATTGCATGTGGGTCTAGTTTGATATTTCAAAAGAAAAAAAAAAATGAGAATAACTGCTAGGTCCTAGTACAGCATCTTATTACCCTCAAAGGGAAAAAGCAACACTTCTACAAACGGACCTTGTAGAGGTCTGATGGTTCTTGGTTGGCAGATTTAGGCAGAGGAGGCAACTCTGGTCGAAATTTAGTGTGTCTCATGTTGTATGTGGAGTTCTTTCCGATGGACTGCAGAAAAGAAAAACAAAAATTTTTTTAAAGGACCAGAATGTGCTTATAGTATTCTGACTAGTGGGGGAGGCTTCTGACTTAATCATGCAATTGAAACTCAACAATATTTTAGATTTTTATTTGTATCTTTTCTTTGTACATCATCTACAATTTCCTTGTAGTCCTTCCTCCTTCCTGAGGTTCACCCTTTAAAACAATTTTTTAAAAGAAAAAACTAAGATTGCTATTCTTAGCAGTACAATGACCCATGACTACTCTGAAGCACTTAGGAGGAAAAATCCTATCCATACCCAGAGAAAAAAACTGATTGTATCTGAATACAGATTGAATCCTACTCTTTCTTTCTCTTTTTTAAGCTTTATTTTTCTTGAGCATTTTTTATCAAAATGGGAGCTTTATATTTTCATTCACAACATGACTTTTATGGAAAAGTTTTGCATAACTTCACATGTGGTTTCTTAATGGGGGTTTAGGGTGGAGATAAGGGAGAGGATCTGAAACAAAAGTTTTTTTTAAAAAGATGTAAAAATTGTTTTAAATGTAACTAGGGAAAATATTAAATAAATAAGAATAATTTTAAAAAGAAAAAAAAGGGAAAATGAATTCAGCAAAATCTGATCAATACATAGGAGTAAAATTTTTTAATTATGTGCAGTATTCCAGACTAGTAGACACCTTCCCCTTTCCCCAACATAAAAGATATCTTTCATATCTCCTCTTTGACCAATTATTCAATCTGATTATCTTTCCCAATCCTCATTATCTGTGATCCGACCACTTTATTCTCCTGGATACTCTCTTTTCAGGGGTTTTTTGTGGCACCAATGTTTCCTGGTCCTCTTCCTACCTGCTTGACCACTCAAAGTCCCCTTTTTGCTGCCTTCACATCCCCAGTTATGGGCACTCCTCTTGGCTTTATCTTAAGCTCTTCTCTTTATACTCTCAGTATTCTCATCAGCTCCCATGGTTCTAGTTGCCATCTCTATGCAGATGAAATACATCTCTATCAAGTCTCATTCTCTCCCATGAGATTCAGCCCCATATCACCAACTGTTAATTGGACATTTTAACCATAAATATCCCATAAACATCTTAAACTGAACATATCAAATACAGAACTTGTTCATTTCTTCCCCAAACCAGTTTTCTTCCGAACTTCCTTGTTTTTGTTGAGGCCATCAATCAATCAATAGTTAGCCAATAAACATTTATTAAGTTTCTCCTATCTGCCAGATACTGTGCTAAACTCTGGGTATACAAAAAATTACAAAAAAAACAGTTCCTGCCCTCAAGGAACTTAAAATCTAATGGAGGGAGTAAATAAGCAAACAAATAATCTATGTACAATAGCTATAAGCAATCAAACAAGTCACATATAGGGGAGATAGAAAATAAATAAAAGGAGGCATTGAAATTAAGAGGGGTTGGAAAGTTTCCTGTTGAAGATAATTTTTATCTGGAACTTAAAGGAAGCCAGGGAAGCCAGTAAGTGAAGTTGAAGAGGAAGGACATTCCAGCATCCACTACCATTTTCCTAGCCTCTTTTCTATCCCACATAGCTAATTAATTGCCAGATCTTGCCATTTATCCACAATGTCTCTTGTATCTGACTCCCTCTCACAACTATCACCTTAGTTTAGGCCTTATTCCAATGCCCTCCTAATTGGCCTGCTCTCTTATTCCCTCCTCACCCTAACTCAACCTCCACCTGGATAACAAAAGATTTTTCCTTAAGCATAAATTTGATCATGTCACTGTCCTATTCAATAAACTTGAATTGAAAAACTTTATTAACTATAGGACCAAATATAAACTTCACAATTTTTCTTTTAAAGGCTTTCACAACTTGGACCTATTTTTTTTTAGCTTTATTATACACAACTAATTTTCCTGCACTCTACAGTATCACCAAACTAGCCTTTTCTTTTCTTCACGTGTAGTTCTCCATTTTCCATTTCTATGCCTTTCTATAGCTCAGTCCATTCTGACATATACTTTATCTTCATAAAATCACTCTCTTCTTTCAAGATTACTTCAAGCATGTTCTATATGAAGTCTTTACTTTTCTCCCCTCATTCAATTTCTTCCTTTTCTATCTTGTAATTAGCTACTTTGTATTGTATTTTTTATATTCTAGCCTATATTTATATTTTATTCCATTTGTTATTTATTTACATAAGCATTTTATCTCCCCTGTTAGAATGAAAGCTCTTTGAAAGTAGAGATTGTTTCTTTTTCTTTTGATCCCCAGTGCCTAGCATAGTACACGGCACATAATATTTTGTAAATGTGGATTTAGTGAGAGCTGGGCATATATCTCCCAGTTAGTTCCTTCAATAATCAACTCTAATTGGGGCTGAATGTATCTCTATCTATAGCACATTGTCTCTCAATCTGAAATGTGACTAAATGGATTAGTTTTAAAATCTATAATTGTTTCACACATGTGATGCTTGTAATATTTGGCTTTTTCATTTTACCAACATGGACAGTGGATTCAGTATTGCAAATTGTAGCCCCTATATGACTTAATAGGCTCTCTTTAAGATTTCCTTGAACTACAAAAAAAAAAAAAAAAAAAAAAAAAAAAAAAAAAAAAAAATCACCATCCTGCAGTCAACCTGGTCATGAAATTCTCTAAATTTCACTGGAGTTGCCATAAGATGACAGGCAAGAAGCTTCTCCCCAAGTCCATCTGAAAATCATGGAACTTTTGGTAGGACTTTTTAGATCTTGGACTCTTATGGTATAGTCTTTGAGAATGCAGGATCACCTTCATACTACCCTGAATCTTTGAAGTAGGACAATAGTGGAAAATGTCTCTGATTGAGTTTAAATACCTTTGCTTTATATATCTGAAGGTTTAGAGCCCCATGAATTACATCAAGGATTGTCAATCCAAGCCACATATACCAGGATGGCATGCTGGCTACTGCACATGGGCCAGCTGATACTTGCCCCTTGCAACCTAGGAGAGCAGCTAAGTATTATCCTACCTCCTCCAGAAGAATTGGCTCAAATTCACCATCCAATTCACCACCCACAACCTCACAAATCCCAGTCATAAACTTGATATATCACTTCCAAAAGATTGCTGAGCCCTGAAATTCCTTAAGTGAAGCCATACAAATTGGTTTGCAATTTTTAAAAATCTTGAACCCTGGAGCTTTTCTAAACAAAAATGGAGATAGTAGCATCAATCCAACCTTGTTCTTTCCTTTCTGAGTGTAGAAACTTCAGAGACAGATTAAAAACTTTTTTTCCTCTAGTACTATCCATAGTATAAGGCAGTCAATTAAATAATATCTTACCATGTCCCCCTCCTCCCCCTTTTTCTTTTTTTACTGCTGAAAATAAATATGCCTCTCTGGTTAACAGGCATGAAATCTCCCCAGCTAAACTTAATATGCTGGCTAGCCTCCTAGTATCATAGTGGTTGCATGAAAAGAAAAAAACTTGGACAGCAAAAATAAGTACTGTATCATGCAAGGAACATTTTAAAAATTTCTTCTTCAGTGACCTGAAGTAATATGTGATTTCTTTCAGGACTCAGAATGTTTATTATATTAGAATAATGCCTTCCCTTTTTTCCCCCACCTCCCCAGTGAGGCAGTCTCTCTCCCTCCCACCCAGTGACAGTCTATCTCTTCTCCTGGGACAAGGTCACAAAATATTTTTTTTCCTAAATCTAATGGAAATAAAATTAAAGGTCATAGGACAGGAGGAATAAGCATCCCTCAAAATCCCCAAAGCACTCACCTTTCCAGGAGATTTATAAGTTGATAAATTTATTCAAATAGGGTCCCTATCCTGATTCAACAGACCACCCTTAGTATCTGAAGGACAGTTTGCACCAGACAACCCCAAAATGCCCCAGGTTGTGCATCACAATGGAAGCATCACAGACAATGGATTTTTCAATAAACTCTGCCCACTGAGAAAGTAATAGGTCTTGGAAATTTTAGCAAATTCCTAGGAGGAGAAATAGGAAAAAGGAGACAGAGAGTAAAGAAATTAAGAATTCTTCAAACTTCCTCTTTCTGAATCTTTTATACTTTGCCCACAGCCCTTTTCCTTACCCTCAGGCTATCTTGATAGGTCCACATACAGTATAATCCCAACACTAGTGAAAAAGTAGAAAGCACCTTAGTCAGTCTTCCTTCACTCCTTTCTCCTCCCTCAGATTTTTAAAAGCTAGAGTTTCATTTTCTCTTGTCTTGGGCTAGTAACCAAGGCTACAGCGTCTGTTACTAAGGGAAAGAGAAGCTGTTCTCTTTCCTAGGGGACACTGGGGAATTTGACCTCAGCATATGCCCCAGGTCTCATCCATTGTTATATAGACCCTCATTCAGGATAGCAGAGTATTTGGTGCCAAGTTTGAGGGCAGTATTTCTTCAGTACCTAGAAACAGAGAATAAATGTTATTTGTATTTTTATTTTGTAAAAAGAAAAGGATATCATAACTCCACACCCACATGTTGGATGAATACAGACTTGTACACATATCTACAAATACTATGGTGACCACATTTACTGAAAATCAGGTTATGATTTGACAAAGGACTTTTTTTCTGACTTAAAATTTAAGTGAATAATCTTAAGATTTTGTTTTTCAGATATACTCAAAGATAGTTTTCAACATTCACTTTTGCAAAACCTTGTGTTCCAAATTTTTCTCTCATTCTCCCCCTGACACCCTCCCCAAGCAATCCAATATAGGTTAAACTTATGCAATTCTTCTAAACATATTTCCATATTTGTCAAGCTGCACAAGAAAAATCAGATCATAAAGGGGAAAAAAAAAAACAAAAGAAAGAAAAAAAGTGCTTTTCTTAGACTTCTGGCCAAGATAGCTGCATGGAGGCAGACAGCTGCTTGAGCTCCACGTTTTCTCTCAGGACTTACTTCATGACAAGCCTCGGAGTTAATCTTAACTGGAAAAGAAACCCACAAATAATCACCAACAGAAGACATCCTTGAAATTCGCCAGAGAAGGTCTGTGTTTGCTGGAGGGGGAGGAAGGGGTCGAACAGACTGGGCGCAGGCTGAGGGCAAGCAGCAAGAGCGAGACAGGCAGCTCCCCCAGTTCGGACCAGAGAGGGGAGGGGTGTGATCTCTGCCATTTCTGAGAAAAAACTTTTACCCCAGTGTGGATACTACATCTTGGCAGCAAGCCAGGATCAGAAGAGAAGGTGTAATTACTGGAGGTGAAGAATAAAACCCTGGAAAGCTAGCATCTCTCAGGACCCAGCCACCCCCACCCCCACCCGGAGTGACTCTGCATGTTTTTAGAACCTCAGAGTGCAGATTCAGCACAACCATTGCTATCCTGTTAGTGCCTCGCTGCTGTCTCCCTCAGTCTGTAGAGGAAGCTCAGTAACACCATCCAGCCCCATTCCCCCCAGAAACAGACCAATTGTTTCTCTTGTCAATTTGTTTTTTTTGAGTCCTGCTCTGACAAAATGAACAAAAAATTCAAAAGGGCTCTAACCATTGACAGCTTCTGTATGGAGAGAGAGCAGACTTCAAACACTGAGGGCACTAAAAGCAGATTGTCTCCAGAGGAATCCCCAAAGGGGGATATGAGCTGCTCCTCAATACAAAAGAATCTCATAGAGGAAATCAAAAAGGCTCTCACAAGAGAGCTAGAAGAGAAATGGGAAAAGGAAAGGGAGGCTTGGCAAGAGAGCCTGGAGAAATCATTCCACGCATTTAAAGACAGAGTGGATAAAGAAAACAAATCATTGAGAAATAAAATTAGTGAATTAGAAAAGGTAAACAACTCCAAGGAAAACAGGATTAGTGAGCTGGAAAAAGAAAACAGCTCTCTAAAAAATAAAATGGATGAAATGGGAAAAAATTCCATAGAAGAAAAGAACTCACTTAAAAACCCAATTGGACAATTACAAAAAGATATAAAAAAAGTAAGTGAAGAAAATACATCATTGAAAATTAGACTCAAACAAGTAGAAATGAATAACTCAAGGAGAAACCAAGAAGTAGTCAAGCAAAACCAGAAAAACGAAACAATTGAAAAGAATGTCAAGTATCTTATTGGGAAGACAACAGACCTGGAAAACAGATCCACGAGAGACAATATGAGAATAATTGGACTCCCTGAAAAATGTGAGGAAAAAAAGATCCTGTACACTATTTTCCAGGAAATTATCAAAGAAAACTGCCCAGATGTTTTGGAAACAGAGGGTAAAATAGACATTGAAAAATTTCATCTATCAGCTACTGAAAAGGACCCTGAAATCAAAACGCCAAGAAATATACTGGCCAAGTTCAAGAACCATCAGACGAAGAAAAAATACTGGAAGCTGATAGAAAAAAGCAATTCAGATATGGAGGAGCCACAATAAGGATAACCCAGAATCTAGCAGTGTCCACATTAAAAGAATGAAGGGCCTGGAGCATGATATTCCGAAAGGCTAAGGAAATTGGTATGCAGCCAAGAATAACTTACCCAGCAAGAATGAGCATCGTTTTCCAGGGAAGAAGATGGACATTCAACGAAATAAATGAATTCCATCTATTTTTGATGAAAAAACCAGACCTACATAAAAGGTTTGATCTTCAAATACAGAACTCAAGAGAGTTCTAAAAATGTAAAAAGAAATCTTGAGAACTATACTTCTGCCAAAAAAAATATGTAAAGAACATATGTACAATTTGTCTTAGAAACTAGAGGTGGAAAGGAAATTATATCATAAAAAAGTGTAAAGTGGTGGTACTACATCTCATGAAGAGGCAAAGGTAACCTATTATATCTGAGAGAAAGAAAGGAGGGAGATGAACATAGTGTGTATCAATACACATATTCGATTTATGGTGAAACTTCTTCCACTTCATTGAAAAGTGAAAGGGAAGGAGTAAACTAAGGGGAAGGGAATACAGAAATTTGGAGGAAAAGGGGTAAAATAAGGGGAGGAACTTTAAGGTGCGGGAGGGATCCTAAAAAGGGAGAGCTGTGAAAAGCAAGTGGTGTTCACCAGTTTAATACTGGGTAGGGGGTAAGAGGGAAGGAAAGGGGAAAAGCATAAGCAGGGGTTAATAGGATGGCAAGCAATATAAAATTAGTCCTTCTAACCATAAATGTGAATGGGGCAAACTGCCTCATAAAGAGGAAGGGGTTAGCAGACTGGATTAAAAGTCAGAACCCTACTATATGTTGTTTACAGGAAACACACCTGAAACAGGGTGAGACATTCAAACTAAAAGTAAAAGGGTGGAGCAGAATCTATTATGCTTCAGGCAAAACCAAAAAAGCAGGAGTAGCCATCCTCATCTCAGATCAAGCAAAAACAAAAATTGATCTAATTAAAAGAGATAAGGAAGGGCATTATATCCTGCTAAAGGGCAGCATCAATAATGAAGCAGTATCAATATTAAACATATATGCACCAAGTGGTGCAGCATCTAAATTCTTAAAAGAGAAATTAAGAAAGCTGCAAGAGGAAATAGATAGCAAAACTATAATAGTGGGAGATCTCAACCTTGCACTCTCAGAATTAGATAAATCAAACCACAAAATAAATAAGAAAGAAGTCAAAGAGGTAAATAGAATACTAGAAAAGTTTGATATGATAGATCTTTGGCAAAAGCTAAATGGAGACAGAAAGGAGTATACTTTCTTCTCAGCAGTTCATGGAACCTATACAAAAATTGATCATATACTAGGGCATAAAAACCTCAAAATCAAATGCAGTAAGGCAGAAATAGTAAATGCATCCTTTTCAGACCATAATGCAATCAAAATTACATTTAATAAAAAGCCAGGGGAAAATAGACCAAAAAATAATTGGAAATTAAATAATCTTATACTAAAGAATGATTGGGTAAAACAGCAAATCATAGACATAATTAATAACTTCACCCAAGAAAATGACAATAATGAGACATCATACCAAAATGTGTGGGATACAGCCAAAGCAGTAATAAGGGGAAGTTTTATATCTCTACAGGCCTACTTGCATAAAATAGAGAAAGAGAGGGCCAACGAATTGGGCTTACAACTCAAATTGCTAGAAAAGGAACAAATTAAAAACCCCCAGACAAACACAAAACTTGAAATTCAAAAAATAAAAGGTGAGATTAATAAAATTGAAAGTAAAAAACCTATTGAATTAATTAATAAAACTAAGAGTTGGTTCTATGAAAAAACCAACAAAATAGACAAACCCTTAGTAAACCTGATTAAAAAAAGGAAAGAGAAAAAGCAAATTGTTAGTCTTGAAAATGAAAAGGGTGAACTCACCACTAATGAAGAGGAAATTAGAACAATAGTTAGGAGCTACTTTGCTCAACTTTATGCCGATAAATTCGATAACTTAAATGAAATGGAAGAATACCTTCAAAAATATAGCTTGCCCAGATTAACAGAGGAAGAAGTAAGTAGTCTAAATAGTCCCATTTCAGAAAAAGAAATAGAACAAGCTATTAACCAACTTCCTAAGAAAAAGTCCCCAGGACCAGATGGATTTACATGTGAATTCTACCAAACATTTAAAGAACAACTAGCTCCAATGCTATGTAAACTGTTTGAAAAAATAGGGATTGAAGGAGTCCTACCAAATTCCTTCTATGACCCAGACATGGTACTGATACCTAAACCAAGTAGATCAAAAACTGAGAAAGAAAACTACAGACCAATTTCCTTAATGAATATTGATGCTAAAATCTTAAAAAAGATATTAGCAAATAGACTTCAGAAAATCATCCCCAGGATAATACACTATGACCAAGTGGGATTTATACCAGGAATGCAGGGCTGGTTTAATATTAGGAAAACTATTAGTATAATTGACCATATTAATAATCAAATTAATAAAAACCATATGATCATCTCAATAGATGCAGAAAAAGCATTTGATAAAATCCAACATCCATTCCTACTAAAAACGCTTGAAAGTATAGGAATAAATGGACTATTCCTTAAAATAATAAGGAGCATATATTTAAAACCTTCAGTAAACATCATATGTAATGGTGATAAACTAGAACCTTTCCCTGTAAGATCAGGAGTGAAACAAGGTTGCCCACTATCAGCATTATTTTTCAATATAGTACTAGAAACTCTAGCCTCAGCAATAAGAGCCGAGAAAGAGATTCAAGGAATTAGAGTAGGAAATGAGGAAATCAAATTATCACTTTTTGCAGATGACATGATGGTATACTTAGAGAACCCCAAAGACTCTGCTAAAAAGCTATTAGAAATAATTCAGAATTTTAGCAAAGTCGCAGGATACAAAATAAATCCACATAAATCCTCAGCATTTTTATACATTACCAACACAATCCAACAGCAAGAGATACAAAGAGAAATTCCATTCAAAATAACGATCGATAGTATAAAATATTTGGGAATATATCTACCAAAGAAGAGTCAGGAATTATATGAGCAAAATTACAAAACACTTGCCACAAAAATAAAGTCAGATTTAAATAATTGGAAAGACATTCAGTGCTCTTGGATAGGCCGAGTGAATATAATTAAGATGACAATAGTCCCTAAACTAATCTATTTATTTAGTGCTATACCAATCAGACTTCCAAGAAACTATTTTAATAACCTAGAAAAAACAACAACAGAATTCATATGGAACAACAAAAGGTGGAGAATTTCAAGGGAAGTAATGAAAAAAAAAATTAAATGAAGGTGGTCTAGCTGTACCTGATCTAGAACTATATTATAAAGAAACAGTCACCAAAACCATTTGGTATTGGCTAAGAAATAGACTAGCTGATCAATGGAATAGGTTAGGTTCACAGGGCAAGATAGTGAATAAAAATAGCAATCTAGTGTTTGACAAACCCAAAGATCCCAACTTTTGGAATAAGAATTCATTATTTGACAAAAACTGCTGGGAAAAGTGGAAATTAGTATGGCAGAAACTAGGCATGGACCCACATTCAACACCACATACTAAGATAAGATCAAAATGGGTCCAAGATTTAGGCATAAAGAATGAGATCATAAATAAATTAGAGGAACATAGGCTAGTCTACCTCTCAGACTTGTGGAGGAGGAAGGAATTTGTGTCCAAAGGAGAATTAGAGATCATTATTGATCACAAAATAGAAAATTTTGATTACATCAAATTAAAAAGTTTCTGCACAAACAAAACTAATGCAAACAAGATTAGAAGGGAAATAACAAATTGGGAAAACATTTTTACAGTTAAAGGTTCTGATAAAGGCCTCATCTCCAAAATATACAGAGAATTGACTTTAATTTATAAGAAATCAAGCCATTCTCCAATTGATAAATGGTCAAAGGATATGAACAGACAATTTTCAGATGATGAAATTAAAACTATTTCCACTCATATGAAAGAGTGTTTCAAATCACTATTGATCAGAGAAATGCAAATTAAGACAACTCTGAGATACCACTACATACCTGTCAGATTGGCTAAGATGACAGGAACAAATAATGATGAATGTTGGAGGGGCTGTGGGAAAACTGGGACACTGATGCATTATTGGTGGAGTTGTGAAAGAATCCAACCATTCTGTGGAGCAATCTGGAATTATGCCCAAAAAGTTATCAAAATGTGCATATCCTTTGACCCAGCAGTGCTACTACTGGGCTTATATCCCAAGGAAATACTAAAAAAGGGAAAGGGATCTGTATGTGCCAAAATGTTTGTGGCAGCCCTTTTTGTAGTGGCTAGAAACTGGAAGATGAATGGATGTCCATCAATTGGAGAATGGTTGGGTAAATTATGGTATATGAATGTTATGGAATATTATTGTTCTGTAAGAAATGACCAACAGGAGAAATACAGAGAGGCTTGGAGAGACTTATATCAACTGATGCTGAGTGAAACGAGCAAAACTAGGAGATCATTATACACTTCAACAATGATACTGTATGAAGATGTATTCTGATGGAAGTGGATATCTTCAACATAGAGAAGAGCTAATCCAATTCCAATTGATCAATGATGGACAGAATCAGCTACACCCAGAAAAGGAACACTGGGAAATAAGTGTAAACTGTGAGCATTTTTTTGTTTGTTTGTTTTTCTTCCCAGATTATTTTTACCTTCTGAATACAATTCTTCCTTTGCAACAACAACAACAAAATTCCGTTCTGCACATATATCTTATACCTAGGATATACTATAAGATATTTAATATGTAAGGGAATGCCTGCCATCTAGGGGAGGGGGTGGAGGGAAGGAGGGGAAAAATCCAGAACAGAAGGGAGTACAAGGGATAATGTTGTTAAAAAAAAAAATTACCTATGCATATGTACTGTCAAAAAAAAAAGTTATAATTATAAAATTAATAAAAATAAAAAAAAAATAAAATAAAAATAAGTCTTTCCTAAAAAAAAAAAAAAAAGAAAGAAAGAAAAAGAAAAAAGCAAGCAAGCAAGCAAACAACAACAACAACAAAAATAAACAAACAAACAAAAAAACCTGGTGAAAATACTATTCTTTGATCCACATTCAGTCTCCATAGACACTCTCTGGATTGGATGAATTTTTCATCACAAGTCTATTAGAATTGCCTTAAATCATCTCATTGTTGAAAAGAGCCAAGTTCATCATAGTTGATCATCACATAAGGTAATGCAGGAGACACTGAGGCAAGATAGAGATTAGAGAGTTTTTAATATTTTATTTGTATTTCTAAGAGGAAGAGATTTTCTGAAACCAAAGGATCCATTTTGGAACCAGAGCTGATATCTTAAAGCATTCAGTATCAGCATCAGCATCAGCATCAGCATCAGCCTTGAATGTGAGATTCCAATGATTTTTATATGAAGCTCCAAGATCAGGGAGAGAAAGGCAGGGGTGGAATCTGAGCATTGGTAATTTTCCCAGGTAGGGACCATCAATTCAAGTTCTGAAAGGTTGGGAGTAGGACCATAAAATCTTCATAATTTAGGAGGATTTAGGAGCCAGGAAGTCTGAACTCCCCCTTAGCCCTAATTATCTTAGTCCTAATGAACAGAAAAAGGGGATTGCAACCAGGGAGATTGAGGCAGAACAATTCAAGGAACTGAGGGAGAACAATTTAGGGAAACTGAGGCAGGACAATAAAAGGGAACTGTGATACAATAATAATTTTGTTGCTACATATAATATTAACTTAGTTTTGCTCGTTAAGTGAATAATCTTGCCAAAAACTGAAACAAACCATACATAAATTATTTTTTTCACAAACCTTCTCTATTGTAGCTTAGTACCATGGAAAAAATTCTGATTCTGAAGTCAAAGGGCCAAAGTTCAAATCCTATTTCTGACTTACCTATTGGAACTAGAAAGTTAAGTACCTTGCCTAACATTACAAATGGGATTTTGAGTTAAAGAACTATAAACTTCAGACTGCTTCTGAAAAATCCTGGATGGCATAATTTGTAAATAATATTTTATTTTTTCAATTACATGTAAAGATTGTTTTCAACATTCATCTTTTATAAAATTTTGAGTTCCAAATTTTTTTTCCCTCTTTTCCATCTACCCTCTCCAAGACTTCAAATAATTTGATATAGGTTATGCATAGGCAATCATGTAAACATATTTCCATGTTAGTCATGTTGTGAAAGAAACAGAACAAAAGGGAAAAGCCAAAAGGAACCAAAAAAACAAAAAAAACCAAAAAAAAAACAAACACAAAAAACATAAATTTAGTATGCTTTGATCTGCATACGATTCCATACTTCTTTCTTTGGATGTGGTTTACATTTTTTATCATGAGTCTTTCGGAATTGTCTTGGATTATTGTGTTTCTGAGAAGAGCTAAGTCTACCATAATGTTTCAGAAAAATCTGGGAAGATTTATATAAACTGATACAAATGAAATGAGCAGAATCAGAAGAACACTGTACACAGTAACAGCAATTTTGTATGATTATCAACTGTGAAAGACTTAGATAATCTGATTAAAATACTGAACCAAGACAATTTGCTGTCTACCTCCACAGAGAGAACTGATACACTCTGAGTGTTAATTGAGATGTGCTTTTTAAAACCTTTTTGTACTTTTCTTGTTTGTGTGTATGTGTGTTTTCTTTTATTATGGCTAATATGGAAATAGATTTTGCATGATTTCACATCTATAATCAACAACACATTGCTTGCCTTCTCAGAGAACAGGGAAGGGATGAGAGCAAGAAAATTTGGAATTCAAAATTTTAAAAATAAATGTTATAAAAATGTTTACATGTAATTGGGAAATATTTAATAAAGTAAAAACAAATTTTTAAAAAGTAATTGGGTCACTGATATAAGATTGGATGTGGGAATCTTGAGGTTACCATGATAGTTTCCCCTAAGGGAGGCTATAGCTTATATAATCTATATATGGAAATATTGGTTATAAAATTAGGCATGATTGTCTTGAGGCCATCATGATAGTCTCTCCTTACTTAAGTAGAGTTGAAACACCTATGATAGTAGTGCTGATGAATAGGGCAAATAGATTTTCATTCATTTTTTCTCTCAAGGAAGAAGTAACTCTGGAATTTTAATGATGTCATCTGGAGGGAAGATGAAAATTAGCTCTTGACCCAATATTTTTAGTTGAAATACACAGAAGTGTAGTCTCCCCTTAAGTGAGGCTGTAATCTTACAGAATATATTCATGGAAAAATACAAATAACATTTTTCAAAGGTTAGTATAGCTCTGTCTCCCACTTTGTCTACCAACAGTTTGTAATTCTCCCAAAAAACAAACCCTCCCAAAAAAACATTTTGCTCTAACCTTTAATATCAAATCTACCAGTTCTAGGAGGATCATCCAAAATCAAAGGATAAGAACCCCCTTTCAGAAGGGTGCTTTGGAACACTCCCTTCCTGCTGACAAAACCCATATTTCTGAATTTCCCAATGCAGCATTGCTTTTACATGAGTTATGCTCTGTTAGTGTGAATGCCTGAATTATAACTTGTGTCCTCTTTCTCTCTCTCCCTATGCCCTCTTTTCTGTTGCAACAAAACTTTGCATTGAACTGATTCCAATTGTTTTGCATGTTATCCAAACTCATTAAGAGGTTGTTTTCCACAATGTCACAAACCTTTCCTTTGACATAAAATGAGTACCTGGGCAAGGATTTAACCTATTGACATTTGCACCCAAACTAGGGAAATATAATACTGTGAACCCAATTGTAGACAACAATGAGGAATGTTGCTCAATTATGTCTGACTCTATAACTCTTGTTTTCTTTAAAAAGATACTGGAGTGGTTTGTCATTTTCTTCTCCACTGAATTTAGACAAACCAGGTAAGTCAAACAAGGTCACATTCTTAGCGTTTGAAGCCGAATTTGAATTTAGTCTTCCTGACTCCATACCCAGTGCTCTATCCACTAAGCTACGTGGAGGCCAGCAAGGGCTCCAAAAGTTAATAGTGGAGCTTTAGGTCCTTTCAAGAGAGACTCCCTTATGCAGAGGACTGTTTAAAAACAGTTACCTTTCAAAAGACATCACTCAAAAGGTATTCTGCAGTTTCTTGTTTTTTCTTTTCTTTCTTCTAGTTCATATTGTTCAGTGGTATTCTAGTGTTTAAAAACTGGCTTTCTTGGGAAAATGTACACATGAAACACTTTTAAGTTTAAATTGCATTATTTACATTGTCTCCATCATTGTCTTAAGTCCAGATCATCAATGAAACAATAAATCAAGCTCTGATTTGTATCATTTGCTTATTTTCTAGGTATTGACAATTTAACCAATCAACTTTTGAGAGTTAGTTGAAGCTGGTACTAGAACACTACTGGATACTTACTAAATTTGGGAATGTCACTTACCTCTTCTAAGTTTCTTTATCATAAAGTAACAAAGTTATATTAAATCAAAGGTTCTTAGCCTAAAATCCAGAAACTTTTTCTTATTTTGAAAATTGTATTTTAATATAATTGATTTCATTTGTAGCCTTCTGTTTTTTATTTTATTCATTTAAATACACTGTTCTGAGAAAGGTTCCATCCATAGGTTTCACTAGATTGTCAAAGAGATCCTTAACATAAAAAAAGATTAGAACTCTTGAACTAAAACACTTGGAACTTGGAATTCTATGAATTAAAGCAAAAACAAAAACAAAAATGCTCTACGATCTTCATTTCTTTATGTCCCCATATTTATACAGAATTCCCACTTTGGGCTTAGTTAGTAAGTAGACTACTAGTTGGGAGTTGGAAGCCCTTGCTTAGACAGCTATGTGATTATAATAACATTTGCTGTATGATGTGGGGAAGAAGGGAATGGTGATAGTGTCTAGCATATATGCAAATTCCAATAAATTTGCTAACATGACAGTCTCTAAGAATAAGAAACTAGGAGGTTGCTTTCAGGATACCAGTGAGGGTGGAGCATCAATGGACATTTACTAATTGATTCCATTTGGCCTGCCAATGATTGGGAAAAGCATTTTCCATTGGCCATATACTTATTTTTTTTTTAATAGTTTTTATTTACCAGATATTTGCAGGGGTAATTTTACAACATTGACAATTGCCAAACTATTTGTTCCAATTTTTCCCCTCCTTCCCTCCCCCCTCAGATGGCAGGTCGACCAATACATGTTAAATATGTTAGAGTATAAATTAAATACAATATATGTATACATGACCAAACAGTTGTTTTGCTGAACAAAAAGAATCAGACTTTGGGGGAAGCTAGGTGGTGCAGTGGATAGAGCACCAGCCCTGAATTCAGGAGGACCAGAGTTCAAATCTGGTCTCAGACACTTAACACTTCCTAGCTGTGTGACCCTGGGCAAGTCACTTAACCCCAGCCTCAAAAAAAAAAAAAAAAAAAAAAAATCGGACTTTGAAATAGTGTACATTTAGCCTGTGAAGGAAATCAAAAATGCAGATGGACAAAATTAGAGGGATTGGAAATTCTATGTAGTGGTTCATAGTCATCTCCCAGAGTTCTTTCGCTGGGTATAGCTAGTTCAGTTCATTACTGCTCTATTGGAACTGATTTGGTTCATCTCATTGTTGAAGAGGGCCACGTCCATCAGAATTGATCATCATACAGTATTGTTGTTGAAGTATACAATGATCTCTTGGTCCTGCTTATTTCACTCAGCATCAGTTCATATAAGTCTCTCTAGGCCTTTCTGAAATCATACTGTTGGTCATTTCTTACAGAACAATAATATTCCATATTATTCATATACCACAATTTATTCAGCCAATCTCCAATTAATGGGCATTCATGTACTTTCCAGTTTCTGGCCACCACAAAGAGGGCTTCATTGGCCATATACTTATTAACCAATAAAAATCTTCAAAAGAACCTGTGGCTCACAATTAAAGTCAGATCTAAACAATTGGAAAACTATCAAGTGCTCTTGGAGGTCAAGTAAATATAATAAAGATGACAATACTACCTAAACTAATCTATTTATTTAGTGCTATTGCAATTAAATGCCCAAGAAACTATTTTATGGACTTAGAATTTCAAGGGAATTAATGGGGAAAAAAAAAAAAAAAAAGCAAATGAAGATGGCCAAGCTGTACCAGATCTAAAAATATATTATAAAGCAACAGTCATCAAAAACATTTGGTACTGGCTAAAAAAAAGACTAATTGATCAGTGGAACAAGTTAGGTTCATAGGACAAAATAGTCAATAACTATAGCAATCTAGTGTTTGACAAACCCAAAGACCTCATCTTTGGGGAGAAGAATTCACTATTTTTCAAAAGTTACTGGGAAAATTGGAAACTAGTATGGCAGAAACTTAGTATGGCATTGACCCACACATCACATCAAATACCAAGATAAGGTTGAAATGGGTTCATGATAGAGCCAGGGGTTCTCAAACTACAGCCCGTGGGCCAGGTATGGCCTGCTGAGGAGGTTTATGTGCTTGGCAGGGTTATGGCAAATGGGCTGAAGGGCAGAGACAGAGTGTGAGCTTTTGTTTTTACTATAGTCTGGCCCTCCAACAATCTGAGGGACAGTGAACTGGCCCCCTATTTTAAAAGTTTGAGGACCACCCCTAGACATGAAGAATGATATTATAAGTAAATTAGAAGAACATAGGATAGTTTACCTCTCAGACCTGTGGAAGAGGAAGGAATTTGTGACCAAAGAATCACTAGAGATTGTTATTGATCATAAAATAGATAACCTTGATTATATTAAGTTTAAAAAGTTTTTGTATAAACAAAACTAATGTAGACAAGAGTAGAAAGGAAGCAATAAACTGGGAAAATTTTTACATTCAAAGGTTCTGATAAAGGCCTCATTTCCAAAACATATAAAGAATTGACTCAAATTTATAAGAAATCAAGCCATTCTCCAATTGATAAATGGTCAAAGGATATGAACAGAGAATTTTCAGATGAAGAAATTGAAACTATTTCTAATCATATGAAAAGATGTTCCAAATCACTATTGATCAGAGAAATGCAAATTAATACTACTCTGAGATACCACTACACACCTCTCAGTTTGGCTAAGATGACAGGGAAGGATAATGCTGGAATGTTGGAGGGAATCAGAGACACTGATCATTGTTGGTAGAATTGTGAATACATCCAGCCATTCTGGAGAGTGCTTTGGAACTATGCTCAAAAAGTTATCAAACTGTGCATACCCTTTGATCCAGCAGTACTAGGCTTATATCCCAAAGAGATCTTAAAGAAGGGAAAGGGACCTGTATGTGCAAAAATGCTTGTGGCAGCCCTCTTTGTAGTGGCAAGACACTGGAAACTGAGTGGATGCCCATCAATTGGAGAATGGCTGAATAAATTATGGTATATGAATGTTATGGAATATTATTGTTCTATAAGAAATAACTAACAGGATGATTTCAGAGAGGCCTGGAGAGACTTATATGAACCGAGGCTAAGTGAGATGAGCAGAACTAGGAGATTGTTATATACAGCAACAAGACTATACAATGATTAATTCTGATGGACATGACTCTTCCACAATGAGATGATTCAAACCAGTTCCAGTTGTTCAGTGATGAAGAGAGCCATCTACACCCAGAGAGAGAACCATGGGAACTAAGTATGGACACAACATTGCATTCTCACGCTTTCTGTTGTTCGTTTGCATTTTGTTTTCTTTCTCAGGTTTTTTTTTTCCTTCTTGATCCAATTTTTCTTGTGCAGCGACATAACTGTATGTATACATATATTGGATTTAACATATATTTGAACATATTTAATATGTATTGGACTACCTGCCATCTAGGGGATGGGATTGGAAGGGAGAAGGAGGGGAAAATATGGAACAAAAAGTTTTGCAAGGGTCAATGTTGAAAAGTTACCCATTCTTATATTTTGTAAATAAAAAGCTTTAATAAAAATAAAAACCTTGTGGCTTTTGCCATAGGAGACAAAGGTACTTGAGGGAAGCAAGATGACTCCTTTGACAATAGTTTCCAGTGAGAGAAGCATGCTATAAAAGAAAGGGCTTGTGGAGCCTTTTCCTTGTAGGGCCATTTGGCCCTTGAAAAGCAAGTCTGTTTCTTTGTTTTTTTCTTTCTTCTCTGTTCTAGGTTCAGGATATGAAGTCTTTCATTTGGGCCATGAACTCTAGACATGGGGATGTTGGAGTTCAGGAATCCAGATCAGGCATTGCAGCCAGTCCATCATCAACAAACATCCTGGGGAACATGAGTCCTTTTGGCCATGAACTTGATGAGATCAATGCTAAATTGTGAGCCATGGCAGCTAGGTGGTGCAGGGCAGCTAGGTAGTGCAGTGGATAGAGTACCACCCCTGAAGTCAGGAGAACCTGAGTTCAAATCTGGTCTCAGACACTTAACACTTTCTGGTTGTGTGACCCTGGGCAAGTCACTTAACCCCAGCCTCAGGGGAAAAAAATGTGAGCCTAATTTTTTGCCTTGTCCCTCTCCCTAGATAGAGGTCACATAGGAAAATTATTCACTTGAGTGTTAGTGGAAATTTTTATTTTTGTTCTTGCTATTTATGTGAAATAAGTATTCCTTTGTAAAAGCTAATGATATTAAGCGGTTAAATAGAAGTGGGATACTAGTTAAAGGTCCCTAAAATGGAGAGGAAACATCCAACGGGGGCTCAAGCTGAAGAGAAAAAAGCCAGAATCAACCATATTATACCTATTGTGAAATCTGATTTGCAGTCTCAATTGTAGACCACTTCTCTAGCAAAAAAATCCATCACCTTGGGACAGCTAAATAGATAAAACACTGTACAGGCCCAGGAGCCAAGAGAACCTGTGTTCAAACCTGACCTAAGATACTTATTGGACTTGTGGCCCTTATTGCCTCAAAAAAGAAAGGAACAAGGAAGGAGGGAAGGAAGAAAGGAAGGAAAGAAAAAGGAAAGAAAATCAATCATCTCACCTCAAGAGCCCTTTAGAATCCTCAGGTACTCAGTGGTTTAAAATGAAAAACTGGAAATCATTCAGGCCCTTTTCTTACTATTCAACCCTTTCTTACTATTCCTTATAATAATTTTTCCCTTGATTCACAGCCTCATTACCTCTTGCCTAGATTACTGTAATAACTCTAACTCCAGCCTTTTGTCCTACATAACGTCCACTGTTTGACTAATCTTGACATAGATATTTAATCATATCTTCAGACTACTTAAAAAACAAAACAAAACAAAACAAAAAAACAACCCAAAAACCATTCAATTGCTTTCTAGATGCCTTAGTCCAGAATTCAAGGCCATATAAAATCTGATTCCAGTTCCTCTATTTTTCTCACATTACTTTCCAACTACTTACTATTCCCATATATATATATATATACTATTCCCCAATATAACTTGATTTTTTTTTATTCATATAGTTCCTTATATTTGGAATAATTTTCTCTCCTGTCCCTTTCTACCTATTGATATCCAGCCCATCTCTCAAGGTCTCAACTCAGATGCCGCCTTCACCATGAAGCCCTTTCTAATTTCTGCTCCCAAATCTGGAAGCCACCCCTGCTTTTATTTGGTCCTGTAGTACTTTGTAGTCATTACTCACTTGTCATATTTTGATGGCATCATTACAATCTCATATTTACATAGCACTCAATGATTTACAAAGGGCTTTTCTTGCAACAAACTTGTGAGACAGGTCAAACAAGTATTTTTATTTTTATTTTATCATGAGTAACTTTCCCACAGTCCCAAAGCTAGCTAGGCAGTATCAGAGCCAGGCCTTGAAACCAAGCGTTCAGATTCCACATACACTGTTCTTATACTATGCCATCATATTGTCTCTATCCACAAGCAAGGTTTATCTCTTCTAATGGGTTACAAACTTCTTGAGAACAAGGACATTCCAATTTATCTTTGTATAGCTGCAAGTTATGTATGGGATGGTATCCAAAAAATAGAAAATAGGGATCTCCCAAATGGCTGCAACACATCACAAATAAAAAGATATGTAAGGAATGATGTTTTTAAAAGAAAGATATAATTGAAAAGAAAAACAATATGGGCTGGTCAAGTAATGAGGTAAGGGATAGTTAACACATAGTGGTAGCTATGTAATGATTAGGTAAAGAAGTTCTCTAGTATCCATAGGAAGACAAAGAAAAGTCATACAGGAAGGATGGGTGAGTTGGAAACTAATTAATTAATTAACTGAATTAATACACACAAAGATCCATTGAAATAACTGATATATTCCCATTAGAACCTACAAAGTGTAATGCACATAGCAAAATATACATATCTATACATACATATACATACATATACCAATGTTTGGTGAATGAATAAATGAATATTATGAAGTCAGTTCTAAAGGATTGACTAGGATGCTGATGATCCTCGTATTATTTCCTTTTCAGTAGGAAACAGCTAAAATTTTGTCTATAAAATTGATACCCCATCTTGTGAATCAGAGCAGAATACCAACAAAATACAAATATATATCAGAAAGTTAGATTATCATAGAAAATCTGACTTTTTATACCATCTGTGCTCTTAGCTTCTCTAGTACAAGATTGCTATTCATATATTTTTTAATAGTTTTTATTTACCAGATATATGCATGGGTAATTTTGAAACATTGACAATTGCCAGACCTTTTGTTCTAATTTTCCCCCTCCTTCCTCCCCTCCCCCCACAGATGGCAGGTTGACCAATATATGTTAAATATGTTAAAGTGTAAATTAAATACAATGTATGTATGCATGTCCAAACAGTTGTTTTGCTGTACAAAAAAAAATCGGGCTTTGAAATAGTGATAGTGTACAATGAGCCTGTGAAGGAAATCCAAAATGCAGGAGGACAAAAATAGAGGGATTGGGAATTCTATGTAGTGGTTCATAGTCATCTCCCAGAGTTCTTTCTCTGGGTGTAGCTGGTTCAGTTCATTCCTGCTCTATTGGAACTGATTTGGTTCATCTCATTGTTGGAGAGGGCCACATCTGTCAAATTTAATCATCTTATAGTATTGTTGTTGAAGTGTATAATGATCTCCTGGTCCTGCTCATTTTACTCAGCATCAGTTCATGTAAATCTCTCCAGGTCTTTCTGAAATCATACTGTTGATCATTTCTTACAGAACAATAATATTCCATAATATCCATATACCACAATTTATTCAGCCATTCTCTAATTGATGGGCATCCACTCAGTTTCCAGTTTCTGGCCATTACAAAGAGGGCTGCCACAAACATTCTTGCACATACAGGTCCCTTTCCCTTCTTTAAGATCTCTTTGGGATACAAACCCAGTAGTAACATTGCTGGATCAAAGGGTATGCACAGTTTGATAACTTTTTGAGCATAATTCCAAATTGCTCTCCAGAATGGCTGGATGTATTCACAATTCCACCAATAATGATCGGTGTCTCTGATCCCCTCCAACATTCAGCATTATCCTTCCCTGTCATTTTACCCAATCTGACAGGTGTGAAGTGGTATCTCAGAGTGGTCTTAATTTGCATTTCTCTGATTAATAATGACTTGGAGCATCTTTTCATATGGCTAGAAATAGTTTCAATCTTCATCTGAGAATTGTCTGTTCATATCCTTTGACCATTTATCAATTGGAGAATGGTTTGATTTCTTATAAATTTGAGTCAATTCTTTATATATTTTGGAAATGAGGCCTTTATCTAAACCTTTGACTGTAAAAATGTTTCCTAGTTTTATTTCCTAGTTTATTGTTTCCCTTCTAATCTTATCTGCATTAGCTTTGTTTGTACAAAAACTTTTCAATTTGATATAATCAAAGTTTTCTACTTTCTGATCAGTAATGATCTCTAGTTCTTCTTTGGACATAAATCCATTCCTCTTCCATAGGTCTGAGAGGTAAACTATCCTATGTTCCTCTAATTTATTTATAATCTCATTCTTTATTCCTAGGTCATGAACCCATTTTGACCTGACCTTGGTGTACGATGTAAATTGTGGGTCAATGCCTAGTTTCTGCCATATTAATTTCCAATTTTCCCAGCAATTTTTGTCAAACACTGAGTTCTTATCCCAAAAGCTGGGGTCCTTAGGTTTGTCAAACACTAGATTATTAAAGTTATTGATTATTCAGTCCTTTGGACCTAACCTATTCCACTGATCAACTAGTCTATTTCTTAGCCAATACCAAATGGTTTTGGTGACCACTGCTTTATAATATAGTTTTAGATCTGGTATGGCTAGGCCACCTTCGTTTGATTTTTTTTTCATTAATTCCCTTGAAATTCTTGACCTTTTGTTTTTCCATATGAACTTTGTTGTTATTTTTTCTAGTTCATTAAAATACTTTTTTGGGAATCTGATTGGTATAGCGCTGAATAAATAGATTAGTTTAGGTAGTATTGTCATCTTTATTATATTTGCTTTCCCTATCCAAGAGCATTTATTATTTTTCCAATTGGTTAGATCAGACTTAATTTGTGTGGAAAGTGTTTTGTAGTTTTGCTCATATAGTTTCTGGTTTTCCCTTGGCAGATAAATTCCTAAATATTTTATACTACAGTAGTTACTTTAAATGGAATTTCTCTTTGTTAGTGACATATAAGAATGCTAATGATTTATGTGGGTTTATTTTGTATCCTGCAATTTTGCTAAAGGTGTGGATTATTTCTAATAACTTTTTAGTAGAATCTCTGGGGTTCTAAGACTAAGTATACCATCATATCATCAGCAAAGAGTGATAATTTGGTTTCCTCATTACCTAATCTAATTCCTTAAATCTCTTTCTCAACTCTTATTGCTAGTATTTCTAATACAATATTGAATAGTAATCTTAATGGGAATGGTTGCAGTTTATCCCCATTACATATGATGCTTACTGATGGTTTTAAATAGATGCTACTGATTATTTTAAGGAAAAGTTCATTTATTCCTATACTCTCAAGTGTTTTTAATAGCAATGGATGTTGGATTTTATCAAATGCTTTTTTGCTATTCATATCTTTGATCAGGTTTCTCCATTTGTTCTCCTCACCATGATTTTTACCAAAGACCCCTAGATTTTTATTCTATTAGAATGTAATCTTTTGTAAAAATGTTTTGCATGACTTTACATGTATAATGGGAATATCATTACTTGCTTCCTCAATGAGTGGGGAAGGGTGTAAAAGGAGAAAAAAATTGAAATTTAAAATTTATATATATATATATATATATATATATATATATATATATACATACATATATATGCATATATACATACATACATATATATGTATATATATATAATTTTCAAGGTCTGTTCTACTGTTGGAATGGCAAGAGAACAGAACTAGAGGATCAAAATCAAAGCTCTATTACTAAATAGCCATGTAATCTTGGGCAATCCCTATCAACCCTCGGGGTGTTGCTAATTCATCTCTAAAATGAGAAATCTGGGCTAAATGGACTCTAATGTGCCTCTCACCTTTTAACATTCTACCTTACCAAGAATTCAATGCTCCCTCTCATCTTTTCTGGTCTGTCTTCATGGAAACCTGGAAAATTACTCAAAGCAGGTAGTCAGTACTATAAATTAGAAGGCAAATCCTTTTGTTTTCCAGATAAAAGAAAAATTACTATAGTGTAATGATTTCCTTTCCTGCATCTAATGAGAGACAGAGATGAAATTTAGACCCAAGACTTCTTCCAGGTTCAATGTTCTTTCCTTTATGTCATTAGAGTCTCTTGTACATAGCATGTTCAAGTGCTCTAAAGTACTGAATTTGAATTCAAAGAACCTGGAGTCTAATCCTGATCCTGTCACATATTACTTTCTGGGCCTTAGTTTATTCATCTGTTATTAAAAAAAAAAAAAAAAAAAAAAAAAAAAAAAGTCCAATTCTGGTTGAACTAAAATGTCCCCAAAGATTCTTCTAGTTCTATCCTAGTTTTATTTTAAGTCTTTGGAGTCATTGTACAGATACTTTGTACAAGGAGATTATTGTAGAGGAGAATTATACTTGAAACAAGGTGTTAATTCAATGGAACTGATGATATAATGGCTCTCTAGTTCACATATATACTTAGTATGGTGATGTAATGGTTCTCTAGTTTACACATATTCAATAGAATGTAATAATTTAATTGTACTAAGGTATATAAGGACTGAGAAGGACTAGAAATGAGACATTCCATTTTTGCCCAGCCTTGTGGTAGCTGTCCTGCCTTCATCACTTCTCCACTAAGACCAAGAACTCAGGCTGATCCCAAAGACCTTTAGAAAGCTAGCCCAAACATTACAGATTATGAGTAAGAGCATCATGATACAAAAGTTCTCATGTGAGATGAAGCTTTATTAAAAAACAATGGGAAGATGAGAAGGGGTAGAGATGGTTGAGGAAGTTACCCCATTGTTGAAATTTTTCCCCTATCAGTCTGCCAAAACAAGAAAGTTTTCCTCCTTCATCTCCCCCCATAATTTCAAGTCAGATTTTTGACATTTGAGGCAGAAACATTTTCCTGACTTGAATTTTATTCTTCTTCCTGGATAGAACCCAAGTCCCTAGGGATTTTGTTCATCTGTAAAGGTGACAGGTGTAGCAGATTACCAAATTACTCAGAGATCCATGAGATAGCCCAGAGATCCTTCATGGCAATTCAGACATAATGATATAGTACATTTCATGGCCATCAAGGATATTAACTCACATTATCCTGACCCCCAGCTGTGGGAGTTGAGTCAAGGGACTGAAACACAACTAGACTGGCAATTTTCTACAGGTGCAGATTGGTGTCTTGGCACAAAGCATAGGCAATGAGAGCATTTGCTGTTAATTTATTATAGCATCCCTTTGGACTACCACTCTTGAATTCTAGGGATAATCTTGCTAGTCTATACTTGCAACATTATAATCTTTACCAGTAAGATTCCCATGAACAGTAAGCCAGTAGATAACTTGTTATTATTGTTGTTTATTCCTGTCTGACTCTTTGTGACTCCATTTGGGAGTTTCTTGATACAAATACTAGAGTAGTTTGCCATTTCCTTCTCCAACTCATTTTATAGATGAGGAAACTGAGACAAAAAGCATTAACTGACTTGCTCAGGTTGACACAGCTAGTTTTGACCTCAAGGAGATGAGGATTTCTAATTCCAAGTCCATTCTCTATCTACTGTGCCACCCAGCTGCCCACACAAATGGCTCTTAGCAAAGGCATTTTACTAAGATGTCATAGTAAAAAAACAAACCTGCAGCACACTTTCCCACAAATATATATAGCACCCTGGGAAGAATGGCTCAAACTTGAGTACATTAGTAGTGATGTATGTATATAGCTCATGTGTACACATATAGGATACACTTGTGACAAAGACCACTTCCAATTCCTAATATATCAGAGCCTGAAAGTCTTTTTCTCTCTTTATAGAGTCCTTGCCAAGCCCCCTTTGGTTATCAGGTCTCTGCTGGATGGGCTGTTCAACTGGGTTCTGAATCAACTTCATAGCTCAATTCTCAATTGCCAGGATTAGCTTTCTAATCCAAAACTGGCTTTGTTTTCTGCCATTAGGTATCTCATTGCTCTAGGGTGCTTCCACCCTCAAGTGACCAATCACCTTTCTATGTCATTGTCTGGGTATAATATGTACCTATCACTTATGCTTCAAATATTTAATTTTACAAATTTGAAATGTTTGATGAGGTCTCTCCCTATAGATAAGTTGCTGCTAAGTGCCATAGTTAATTGGGGATGGAAGGGAGAAGACAGAAAACCCCCCTTCTCTCCTACTCCAGGATTCTTCCTCACAAAATATTCTTGAGCCTTTGATCCCTTGAAAATGACCAAACTAATGGGGAAAGAAATCCTCTCTCAGCTTCTGCAGGGACTTGAACTGATGTTTTCAATCATATCCAACTCTTCATGAGCCCTTTTCAGTTGTATTCAAATATTCATGACCCATTTGAGGTTTTCTAGGATATAATATACTACATAGTGAATACTGGAGTGGTTTACCATTTTCTTCTCCAATTCATTTTACAGAGGAGGAACTGAGTTAAACAGAATGAAGTGACTTGCCCAGAGTCACACAGCTAATAAAACGTCTAAGGTCATATTTGAAGTCAGTCCTTCTGACTATATTATTCATTGTATCACCTAACTGTCCCAAACATGAACTGATAAACTCCCTTAAATATCCCAGTGCTTCTGTTGGGGATGTGCAGGCTTTTGATGAGACAAGGTGCGGATGAAGTAAAAGAATTTACTAAATTATAAGTAAAATTAGAAGTTTAAGTTTATTATAAATCATCAAGAGATCTCAGATGGAATTAGAGTTCTGTCCATTCTGCTCATCCGCCCATTCTTCCCACCCTCATATATATGATTTGAGACAATACAGAGCTATTGAGTTTGAATAGGCTTCAGTAAGGCTATAGAAAGTTTGATTAGTGATGGTTCAAGTTGTCCAGAGCTTAAGTGGAGGTTCTTAAAGTGAATTCAGTTCTATTGAAAGTTAAGTAGGGGTACTTAGCTTTAATTCAGCTCTATAGAAAACTTGGGTGGTGTCAGCTGAACTCTATAGAAAGGTAAATTAGTGGTATTTAACAGAGGTGGGGTTGGGCTGGCTTCTAGGTAACGTGGGAAGTTATTTTTTGGGGAGATCTCCAGACTCAGTTTCCCTTGTCAGATTCCCATCACTTCTCTAAAGCCCTTAGAGAGGAAATTTGCTAGCTCAACCAATCACATTATTCTCTTAAGTCTCATTCAGACTGATGTTCATACTTTGTAAAGGAATTACCAGCAGTGAAGACATTATTATTATCTGTCATCTATTCTTTGCTTTCCTCAAATGGGTTGAAAGGTAAGAATAACCTCTCCCTTCTCTTACATTATTTTCCTGATTTTATCTTACTTTCTTATTTTAGGTAACTTTGTTGTGGTGTGTAAAATTCATAGTAAAAGTCTTTTAAGGAAGAAAAGCAAAGGGATTAGGGAATTATGAGCATTGATTTGAATAGGCTGAACTCAAACCAGGTTTTAAAAGTTTGAAGGTGACAGTGGATGAGGATGGGATGATATGGAAACAATAAAATTTTAGCAAAGGATTCTAAAACTCAAAACTGATCTCACTACTGAGACAACACTCAAGATATTTTCTTGGAGTGGGAGGGAGAAGTGGAGGTGATAGATTCAAGGACTTCGCTCCCATCTCTCTTATACATCCACCAGTAAAAAAGTTTCTCAGCCATCTGTTTTAGTTCCATAATGATGTGTTTGAGGTTTAACATCAAATGATGAGATTGATATAGGCACCAAATGTTGGGGTTCAGTGACATGAAGAATTCACAATGGCCATTCTCTTTACCAAAAGGTAAGTCTATTTAGGAGAAGAGATTACAGACAAAATGAAGAGATACAATAAACACCAGGAATGGTAAATATAGGAAATAGATCTTGGGAAACAGTAGGTTTATCAAAGACAGTAGTGTTAACAATTTACATTCACTTCCCAGTGTTCTTTCTCTGGGTGTAGCTGTTTCTGTTCATCATTAATCAACTGGAAGTGAGTTGGATCTTCTTTATGTTGAAGATATCCACTTCCATCAGAATACATCTTCATACAACATTGAAGTATATAGTGATCTTCTGGTTCTATTCATTTCACTCAGCATCAGTTGATGTAAGTCTCTCCAAGCCTCTCTGTATTCCTCCTGCTGGTCATTTCTTACAGAGCAATAATATTCCATAACCTTCATATACCATAATTTACCCAACCATTCTCCAATTGATGGACATCCATTCATCTTCCGGTTTCTAGCCACTACGAAAAGGGCTGCCACAAACATTTTGGCACATACAGGTCCCTTTCCCCTCCTCAGTATTTCTTTGGGATATAAGCCCAATAGCAGCAATGCTGGATCGAAGGGCATGCACAGCTTGATAACTTTTGGGGCATAGTTCTAAATTGCTCTCCAGAATGGTTGGATTCTTTCACAACTCAACCAACAATGCATCAGTGTCCCAGTTTTCCCACCTCCCCTCCAACATTCATCATTATTTGTTCCTGTCATCTTAGCCAATCTGACAGGTGTGTAGTGGTATCTCAGAGTTGTCTTAATTTGCATTTCTATGATCAACAGTGATTTGGAACACTTTCATATAGTTTCAATTTCATCATCTTAGAATTGTCTGTTCATATCCTTTGACCATATATCAATTGGAGAATGGTTCGATTTCTTATAAATTAGGGTCAGTTCTCTATATATTTTGGAAATGAGACCTTTATCAGAACCTTTAACTATAAAAATATTTTCCCAATTTGTTACTTCCCTTCTAATCTTGTTTGCATTAGTATTGTTTGTACAGAAACTTTTTAGTTTGATGTAATCAAAATCTTCTATTTTGTGATCAATAATGATCTCTAGTTCTCCTCTGGTCATAAATTCCTTCTGGAGAGCAATTTCTAGTCCCAAATAATATGTTTAGGGTTCCGCACCAAATATTGAGATTGATGTAGGCATCAAATGTTGGGGTTCAGTCATGTGAACAATTCACAATACCAGTTCTCTTTGGCAAAAGGTAGATTTTTTAATAAGTTTACAGACAAAATGAAGAGATAAAATAGACACCAACAATGATAAATATGAAATAGAATTAGGAGAGCATATAGTTAGCAAGGAAATTAGCAATTAATAATGAAAAGGCAAGTTCTCTGGAACTCAAAAAGGAACACCCCATGAGATTGGAGTATACCTTAGCTGAAAGGCTAAATCTATTTCCTCAGCCATTGGAGAGAGTAGAGCTTCTTCTGATGGAGGGGGAGAAGGGCTGTGAAATGTGAGGGATGGGTCTCCATTTTAGGGAGGAGGGTGCAAGGATATGGAGTTAAATGAGGTCTAGTGGCAGTGCAAGAGTCCCCTGTAAAGGAATTTACAGACCTAAAAACCTAGATTGAAAGTAAAGTTGGAAGTAAAGTTAAAGTCTAATTAGTAAAAGGTGAAGGTAGAGGTAAAAGGGTACCAGAAATAGGATTCTAGTGGGCAGAGAGTCTTTGGTGCCAGGCATGGTGCTGGCATGTTTAGACCCTCTGCAAAGAAAAGACTCCAGCTTGGCTCTTTTATGAGGAGAGATTTAGCTAAAGGGCCCTATGTGGAGTCCCAAGTTGGTTCCTGGCTGGGTTTCAGCAAGGGCTAGAATTTGCTAGGTAGAAGTTGGGAAACCTGAGCAGATCATTAGAATGGGGACTGGGACAGCCCAAGTTGGCTCAGAAGATAGGGGTTGTGAGAGCCTGGATATCTATTGGCATTCAAAAGGGTGCTTTTAGGGGCAGCTAGGTGGCTCAGTGGATAGAGCACCAGCCCTGAAGTCAGGAGGACCTGAGTTCAAATCTGGTCTCAGACACTTAACACTTCTTAGCTGTGTGACCCTGGGCAAGTCACTTAACCCCAACCTCAGAAAAAGGAAAAAAAAAAATTGCAAAAGGATGCTTTTGATCAGGATTTGTGAATCAAAGGTCCTAGCTTCTTGAATTGATAATGCATCAGTTAGGAGGGGCTGGGAATCAATCAGAAAGGAATCAATCAATCTGAAAGGATTAGTTTCTCAAAGGGGCCACAACCTGCATCAATCTGTATTTTTTCTCCTCCCTTCAAAGTTTTGCTTCTCTCCCTTCCCCCACTTTAGAAAGTAAGCTATAAAGTACACATGATTATCTTATCTACTCATACCTCACTTATTTGTTGACTCATATTTGACAAGTATATTGTAAATAAAGTACTAAGGTTTTGAAGTCTAATCTGGTTACACTGAGTTAGCTCCAAAGGAGGGAAATTAAGATTTATCTAAGACCAAGATATGTTGCATCCTGACTTCTCTTACCTAAATTTTTGTGAAAACAGAAAAGGCCTTACGAGTGTCCTAAAGACCTGGATACACTGATTACAGAAATAGGGGCCAAAACTTACTGTTAATATATCGCAAAATCATACATCTGAAGCTGGAAATATGGTTGTACTGGAATCAAAAGCAATATGAGAGCAAATTGTTAAAATTTTAATGGGAGCATTTACCTCTTTAAAAATCAGCAAATGGTACATATCAGGGATCATTTTGTTTTATTGATTTGAAGCTTAAGAAAATGATGGAGAAAAATGTTAATGCTAGAATTAAACTTAAAAATGAGTCCTATAAACCATTTTTTATTTTTTGGAGAGCCAGTTGTTAAACCACTGTCTTTAAGGGAGCTCAGAAATCATCTTGTCCAACTGGTCCCCAAAAAAGAATCCCCTTATAAGAAACAAAATATATTACCCCAAGAACTTTACTGGTTCACTGGTGAATGCTGGAAAGATTTTATTATACATTCTTGCAAAAATTGGTGTCTAGGTTAGTAAGCAAGTTTAGAAACCCATCTCCATCCCAAATTCACTCTCCTCCCCCTCCATCAAAAGAAGCTCTATTCTCTCCAATGGCTGAGGAAAATTCCAGGGTAAGAAAGCTAAGTCAAGGTTATAATGGCAAAGTCCAGGAGAGTCAGAAGTACCAAAGGGAGGGAAATTTTAACAAAGAATGGTTTCCCTTTAAAGATAACTTAAATTCTATTACCACTAATATCAAATAAGGTTTGTAAGGCACTTTTCAAAATCTCAATTGTCCTCATGACAATATGTATGAGGGAGGTAGTTGTGAATGTCATTTCAGAGGTGAAGAAACTGAAATTCAGAGAGGGTAGAGGACTCCCACTACCTTTACTACCTAATATGTTCCCCCTCCCTGATCATACATCCCCAAAGATGGGGACTAATCCCACCCTCCTGGTATGTCAGTTGATAGCAGAGGAACTCTGAGCTAGGTCTGAGGTTTAGGAAAGAGGAAACATCGGTATTTGAGCTCTAAGAAGGGAGAGGTAAAACAAGGCCACGTGGTTAATAAGTGGTGAGATCACCTGGCTCTTAAATTAGTGTTCGAACCATGAATGAATTTTTCAGTAGACCGCACAGAACTCATCTGCTCACATCTAGAGAAGCCGGGAGATGTAGCGGAAGCAGTTAAGGACCCGGAGTAGAGTGGTGTCAAATAGTGGGGTGCTGGACTAAGGTTCAAATCCCCTCTCCCATACCCATGCTCTCTGGGAACAGGGGCAAGACACTGGACTCTCGAAGTCACAGCCATCTCCTACCCAGGGCTGTCTTTCAGGTTTGGCCCGTTTTTAATCCTTTTAATCTTCTCACCCGCTCTGCACTTTTAACTCTCTGTAATTCAGTAGCACTGGCCTCTTTGTTGTTGCTCAATGATTGACCAGTCTTCAGACCGAGCGCTTTCTCCCCTGTTACGTTCACCTACTCACTTCTGCTACCTAGCTTTCCTTCAACTCACCTCAAATCCCGCTTTCTTTAAGAAGCCTCCTCCAATCCTTCTTAATCTTAGTGCCTTCTCTCTGAGATTATCTCCAATTTATTTAGTCTTTATCTTGTTTGTACCTACTTATCTTCCCCGTTATACAGTGCGTCCGGAAAAGCAGGGCCCGTCTTTTTACCTTTCTTTGCATCCCCTGAGTTCAGCCATATCTGGCACGGTGTAGGCCCTTAATAAATTTTAATAATCGCTTCTTGACTTTGACTAGGCGGAGCGCGCGCGCGCGTGCACACACACACACACACACACACACACACACACGACATGGGGAGGAGCATCAAGGCTCACATTTCTCCCATTTGAGATGAATTTCTTTCGGCTCCTCCTCCGGCCTCTCATAAGAAAACATGAACTACTCGTAAGATGTAAGGAAGTTTTCAGTACTCCGGTTTCTGATAGAAGCCCGGCAGGGAGGGGACAGAAAGGGACTGCCCCGTGCATAAAGACCAAGCGGAAACCCGCACGGACCCCCGGCCATCCTCCCCGGTGGGCAGCGGGGCTGTATCTCTCCGGACAGTTCCAGCACCGCAGCTCCGCCGGTATCGCGGGCTGCTTGCGCTCTCAGCCACAGTGCGCCCAGGCCCCAACTGCCCACTGCTACTCCAAGCCTCCGCTCGGGTGGAGTTCCTTTCGCCAGGCTCTGGGAGATCCGCGAGAGAAGGGGCGGTGCTGGCTGTAGGAGGCGGATTGGGCGGGGAAGGGACCCTAGAGAAGCTGAGGCCGACTGTCACCAAGCTCCCGCCCCCTACGTGCAATTGCTTTGGCTCGGTCTTCTCCACTTCCTTCACTAGTCTCCAGCCTCCGCCCGCGCGCTGCCGGGGGCCTTCGCCTCTCTGCTCCGCTGGTCAACGCGGGTGGGCAGCGGGGTCTGGAACGGCTGCGGCTGCGGAGGAAGTCTAGAGCAGGTGAGAGTCCCTGGAGCTGGGAAGGGGGGGAGCCCGAGGAACTGGGAAGCACTCGGTGCCTCCAACTCCCCTCACCCTCCTCTTCCCTCCCCTCTCTCTCCCCCAACAAAAAAACAAAACACACCTTCCCTTAATTCCTTCTCTCTCTTTGTAGCCCTATGGGGAACCTAGAATCTTCCTGCTCCCTGACTTTCGGAGCCTTTTGGGAACCAAGGGGTCCTGAGCTGGGTCTGAGGTTTGGGGAAGCGGAAACATTAGTATTTGAGGCCGTAATAAGGGAGAGGTATAACAGGGGCTCTGGTTCTTCTTCATTGGAAAGTTCCCATTCTCACCCCGTCCCAGTTCAGCCGCCGCAGCTTTGAGCTCTAGATTAGAATGTTGTTGGGGTGACAGTTTGGCCCCCGGAGAAGGGTAGACTGAGGCAGTATTGACTTTGGGATTCAAGAGGGAATGAGAGTAAGATGTTGGCTTCCCTCCCTGAACTCTTAACTTAACGGTGGTTAGGCTGTTGTCTGTGGGAGCTGTTGGGATCTATTCCTTCCTTTTGCATGAAATGGTCCAGCCAGGCCTTCTTAACCTGGCGTTCTGAAATTTTAAACATATTTAAATATACTTGTATGTAAAATATGCTCATATAAACATGTGGCAGTACATATCTGTAATTATAATACATAAACATACGAAACTGTAGCATTATTAGTTTCCTTTATAATCCTATATAAGGTACTTCACACATTTGGTGACGAGAGAGGAAAGCTTTGTTGATGTAATCTTTACAGTTTCTCAAATCCTAAATAAGTGGTCTGGGCAGGACAAAGCTGCCTAGAACAGAAATGAGACAAATAATCAACACAATGCCCTGAAACCTGGAGCTATTGCTGGGAAATTGTTTTAAGCAAACCTGAGTTGAAAATCTAGACTTGATGCATAAGTTTAATTAGAAGAGATCATTTGCTTAATAAAATGATTTTTTGCTTTATTGTAATATTATTGTACCAAATGTTCCTATTACATATGAAGTATGATTTGATTTATAAAAATACAGTTTATATGACAGGAATTCAATAAATACTTGTTGACCAGTATCTCTTAAAAACATACTTTGTAATGTTAGATGCAACCACTACCAAATTTGGTCTTTTGATATAGGGCACAGGGGGATAAAAAGAAAAAAAATGAACGTTTTTATTTTTCACTGCTCCCATTTTCATCTTGTTGATAGTGTTTATAAATAAATATGATACTGGCAATATGTGAGCAAGCTTTCCTTTTAGAAATTTACAGTTTAAAACAATAATGGACGTATTTTATTTAATATTGAAGAGAATCATTGATTCATTGTACAATTTGATTACTGTATGAAATTTGTAGTGAACGCTTTTAAGTATATAAAAGATAATAAATCTTGAATAAGCTTGGGAACTGCTCCAGTACAACAGGACTTGAGATAAGATCCTTTTCAGGTTGATATTACAAACTAAGTGGGTCACTTGGAGATAGGAGAGAAAGAGGATGACCATGGATGTAGGCTCAGTTCACCTTTATATCATTTATATCATTCATGTTTGAAGTCCATTTCATTCTTAATGGGAATGTTTTGAACATCTACTATGAGGTTAGCATAGTGCTGTGGGTACAGTCAGTTTTTAGAGACTTTGAAAAAATTGGGTGCATAAAGTAATTAAAATTCAGGACAATATGAATCTAGTACTCAAATACGAAGTATGTATAATAAATAATGGGGAAAGACTAGAAAGGGTGAGATTAGCATCAATGGAAATTGTTGGGTCTTTGATGGAGGAAAGCAGGACTTTAAAAAAATTATGCTCCAGCAGCTACAGTACTTTGATCTGATTTGTTGGAGACCCTTAATTAAAAATTACCTTTCTTACCTTACTTACAGCAAGAAATAAACAGAGACATGTGAAATACAGAGTTGGTTTATTCTGTTTACCACCTCAGTGAGAAAGCTTGAACAGGGAAGTAAGCAAGATGGTGAAAATGGAGACCTCTAGTACATCCAAAGATTTGCAGGAGCTACAGAGGAAGCTAGTTTCATTGATCAATTCCATCCAGAGCAACTCTAAGGTGAGTATGATTCATCTATTGGCTGCCCAGTGCCAAAATATATCCTTTTATTTATCATGGGTTTTAGAGCTGTAAGGAACCTTTATAAATCATTTAAAATACTGGTTCTCTTTTTTTATTCTGTGTTGTTTCAACAATAAAAATGTGTTATAAACTTCCCCAGGGTAATTTAATATGCTACTCTTTAGTTATTCACTGCGTTAGGAGGTATTGAAAAATATGAACTTGTTGGACCATAGACTCAAACAAGTAATGAGTTTGCAAACTGCTAAATGGGAACTACCAAGTCAATCCAACCCCATCACTTTACAAGTGAAGAAATTTAATCTCAAAGAAGCAACATATTTAGGATCAGATTTGAATTCAAGTTCTCTTATTTCAAATCTAATTTTCTTTCCTTAAACTATGTGATTTGTAAATTTTTTTCTTATATTATAGGGTAGGTCTTTGTGAAGATTTTTCAAATGAAGGGCCAGAGCTATTAGAAACTCTAGTCTGGTTGTATGATTAACATCTGTTCACTGTTCTCTATCAATTTAATGGAGAGATAGTGGAAACAGTATAATGAATAGAAAGTTGATCTTAGAACCCAGAAGGGATCTGATCTAGAGTAGAGGGTAAGAGAACTCTGATATGCAAGTAAGGTCTGATGGTGTTCTGATGGTTCCTAAACATCTAGAAACAATTTCTCTTCCAAGGATAGTTTTTAGGGTTTTGTAAATCTCTCTGAAGTGCAGAAAAGATAACAGCTTTCACTTCATTTGCATCTTTATAGTCCCTATTGTTTTATATAACAATTGACATATATTAGCTTGGAAAATATAGTTAGGGGATGTAATATTAGATACATTATTAATCATCCTGGTTTCTTAATCATTTTCTCACCCCCAAGTAGCCCTGAGATATATGCTTAACATTTTGACAAGTCATCAGTTAATAGATGCTCAAATCCTGAATCTTATATATTTCTATTTTTGTCGTTGATCACAATGTAGACTGTCTGGTTTCAGTGTAAATCACTTTAAATCATTTAAGCAATACTACTTGCCAACTATTTCCCTGCTGGTCCTGATTTAGGGAATGGCCTCTTCAAAAGTGTTATCCTAGAAAAGTACTTTAAAGGTATTTGGAAGTAGACACAACCAAATTCAAGATCTGGGATTCTCACCTGGCCAATCAACTTTTGCAGACCTATTAACTACCTCCTATAAAAAGATCCTTCTCTACTCTGATTATCTTGACTATTGAAGCTCTTGAACCAATATTAAATTCGGGGATGCAAGGAGAGATTTCTAAGCAAATGTTGTCCATCTAAGAAGAATTACAGAGCTCCCCTTTCCTCTGTGAGCTGGATTACTATAGTAAGCAAGATTGACCACACATGTAGAAAGAGTGCATTATATGGTGTAATTTTTGAAAGTTGCCATAAAGCCTGCTCCTCCCCCACGATCTTCTCCACCGACTTTTACCATACTTGAAATGTCCATCAGATTTACTCTTGTTTTAATGCTGTGTTTCTAGCAGATCCCCACAGAAACAAAGAAGTTCTACCTAGAACAGTTATCTTTTATATGCCAATCTGTAGGTCATTCAATGGGCAGAAAGTTATTGTTGTTTGTCCTTTGTTCTTGAAAAGGACCGTGATATCAGGGAGAAGATACCATGACATGTAAGTGAACTGGATTGAAGTGAGGGAAGCCGGGCAAGGTCACTTGCCCCATTTTCCCCTCCAGAGCCACTTGGTCCCTTGGCCAGATTTAGTTCAGGAGATGGCCCTGGATACAGTGGGGAAGCTTGGCCTATTTAAGTTAAGGTCTTTAATAGGTCTCAGTTTGATGAAGCCTCACACATTTAGTGATTAAAACTAGGTAGAAAAAGAGGTCAAAGAATGACCTCTTTTCCTGGAATCATGAAGGCTCGTCTTCCTGAGTTTAAATTTGGCTTCAAATACTAGCTGAGTGACTCTGGACAAACCACTTGGCCATGTTTGCCTCAGTTTTTTCATCTGTAAAATGAGTTGGGGATGAAGTAGTATTTTTGCCAAGAAAATTCCAAATTGTGTCATGAAGAGTTGGACACTGAAAAAGCACTTAAACAAATCAATTAACAAACCTTTATTGTTATGTAAGAGACATTTCACTGTGTGGCTTTGGATATACCAAATAAGGCAAAGCATAATTCTTGTCCTCAGGGAGTTCACATGCAATAAAGAAGACAAAAAAACCCCACTGCTCTATGTACAGGCAAAATATCTAGAGAGTAGATTAGATTTATCTCTGAAAGGAAGCATTAGCTGTGGGGAAAATAGGAGGAGACTCGCAAAGTTTCCTGTAAAAGGTAGGATTATCACATTAGCCAGTTATCACCACTTTAATGAAGGGGAGGAAGTTGAGAAAAAATTGGAGCATGGAACACTGTCCAGAAATGGGATACTAAAGTAAGATGCTGCAGTCAGATATTAGAGTATTAAATGTCTAAAGGAGTGGGGTTAGAGAGGAAAGGTAACCTTAAAAAATGTCCCAGGTTTTATCATATATTTAATCAATCTCCTTGAATTAGATTTGTGTCATAGCTTCAGAGGACTTAACTGTATTTCAAGATAGGCTACCAAATTGCAAGTTTGGCACTATATGGAAAGGAAAACCCTTCATAGCTGAATCATGGCATTGCTGAGTTTAAAGGGACCTTAGAGACCATCTGTGTCAAGTTGTACTGAATAATTGATGAATAAATGGATGAATAAAAAGGCATTTAAACTCTTATTTATGTCAAGCACTGGACTAAGCAGAGGATGAAAGTTGAAAAAATGAAACAAACCCTGTTCTCAAGAGGCTCACATTTCAATTTAAGGAGACAAAAATCAGATTCAGATTACACCAAACTATTTCAGAAAATCCCAGACCCTTTCATTGGCCTAAACTTAAGATTATCTCTATGGCTTTATCACATCCATCAGGACATTTCACAATCACAATTAGGTTGACTTGACTATCCAAACCTCTTTGATTACTTGACCTAGACTAGAGTCATGTCAAGACTAAGAGAAAAGTTCGTCAAAGTGGTTACAATGCTGTCTGACCTATGTAGTAATTCTCTGTTCCCTTTGTTCACAGGTGATTGCCTTTATGAATTCTCCAGTTGGTCAATACCTAGATAAACATCCCTTTGTTGCCTTAACCTTGCTGATGTTCATTATGGTATCTTCCATTCCTGTTGGATTCTTCCTGCTGCTTGTGGTCTTGATGTCTCTGGCAGCCTGTGTTGGAGTTATATTAGTGGAAGGTATTTCATATTTCTTTTCATAAAATGGATTAGTCATAGGATCTTAAATGTAGCTCACTTATCAATCAATCAATATTAAGTGCTGACTATTGAGGTGTACCCTGTGCTGTGGATGAACTTAACTATCAAATTCTACGATGATAGCAAGCTATAACCATTTCTCCTGTATACACCTCTCTTTGTGTTGTTTGTAAGTTAAAGATTTAGAGCTGAAGGAAAAAAAAAAAACCCTTCAAGATAAATTCAGTCTGCCCACAGTTAAAAAAAGTAGTTTGGTTTTGGATGGTAAGGAGGTCTAACTAGTAGCTTACAACAGCTAAATGGCCATTCACTGTGTTAATTCTCAGATCTTTTCCATATTTTCCTTCTCTCATTATTCCAGATCTTTTAATATCAAGAAGAGGGAAGTATATAGCTAGAATCTTTGCTTCAATTGCTACTTAGCCTTAATCACTGAGTGGATGCAGCCTCAGTCCAAACTGAGATCTGTTGAAGATCTTCGATTGAAAAGGACAAGGTCTCCCATTGCATCTAGGGCCATTTTCAAATGTCTCAATCTATATCTAGTCACTAGACCCTGATTACTGTGGGGTGGAAAGTGAAGCACAGGCCTCCCTCACTTAAATCTAACTCACTTGCATGTCATAGCATCATCTTTCTGATGTCATGGTCCTCTTCTAAAACCAGACAAAACAAGAAGTACCTACTCTGTTCCAGGCTGTGCTAAACTTGGGGGATGCAAAAACAGACAAAAGATAGTTTTTGCCCTCAAGGAACTTACTATCTAATAGATAAGACTATTCCCTTCAGAGATATACAAAACTAACTATATGCAGCATAAAAAGGAAATAATTAACAAGAGGAGGGAACTAGAATAAAGAGGGAATGAGAGACTGATAATGAACCGGTAGTGAAGAGAGCACTGTCCCTGGAGTCAGGAGGAGTTCAAATCCAGTCTCAGATACTAGCTGTATGATCTTGGATTAGTCACCTAAACCCTATTCTTTTTCACCCCCAAAGAAGGTATGGGAAAGAGTTCCTGTAAAAGATGGAGTTTTAGTTGAAACTTAAAGGAAGCCAGAGAAGTCTAGCCCAACAGCCTCACTTTTACAAAAGAGGAATTGTGTTGGCAAGGTTAAATGGCTTTCAGTTGAATAGCATTTATTGAGCACTTATTATATGCAATATTATGTCTATTCTAATGAAATCTCTCAGACCAAGTGCTTCTGGTTAAAATCAAAATCCCCTTTTATTTATTTTTTTTAATCTTCCCCTCATTGCTTGGGTCTTTTTATAACGGGCATTCTCCTCTCTCCAGGATTCGTTATATCTGTGGGCGGCCTCACCTTGCTCTGTGTACTGTGTGGCTTAGGTTTCGTGTCCCTAGCCATATCTGGAACACTCAGTGTGTGCTACGTGGTGCTCTCAAGCCTCACCAACTATTGGTTCTCTTTCAGGTAAATATTAACTTAAGAATGTAACTTCCTTAGTTGAAGATTTTTCTAAAAATATGTATAACAACTTCTGATTACTCTTCAGATCAGGAGTGTTTAACCTTATGTCTGTGAACTTTTAAGAAAAAAAAAATTGGATAACTGGATTTTAAAATAATTGGTTTCCTTTGGGATTTTTTGTATTTTATTTTATATATTGAGAAACATTATTCTGAAAAGGGGTTCATTGGCTTCTTTAGACTCCCCAAGGGGTCCATGAAATAAAAATGGTTAAGAATTCCCATCTTATGCCATGTATCAAGCTCAGGAGGAGTTATAATATCAGTTGGATCACTTCCATACTTATGTGGATAGATCATGTATAAGAGTTCTTCCTAAGGCCCATTCTATCTCTGAATATAAAACCCATTAGTTTTATAATTAGTCAACAGTCATTTATTAGGCACCTGTTATGTTCTGCATTCTGTGTTAGGCAATAGAAATGTGAAGACAAAAATGAAATTTCCTGCCTTGGGTGCTTAGGGAAATAACATGTGCTCATATAAAAATTTATGAAATAAAAAGAAACTTTTCATGGAGGGGCACTAGCAGCTAGGGTTGTGGGGAGATCAGGAAAGGCCTCAGGGTAGAAGGTGGCATTTGATTTAAATGCTGAAAGAAAGCAGGGATTCCAAAGGACAGAAGTGAATAGGGAAGGTATGAGGAAACTGAGTCAGGCAGCAGTTGTTACTTGCCCAGTTCAAACAGCAAGTTAATCCCTGAGACTAAATTTGATCTCAGATCTCCTTTCTTTTTTTTCTTCCCTTAGCTGAGGTAATTGGGATTAAGTGACTTGCCCAGGGTCACACAGCTAGGAAGTGTTAAATGTCTGAGGCTAGATTTGAACTTGGGTCCTCTTGACTTCAGGGCTGGTGCTCTATCCACTGCGCCACCTAGCTGCCACTCAGGGCTCCTTGATTCCAGGCTTGGCATTCAGTTGTACCATCTAACGGTCCTCAAAGGGGTCTTCAAGTTCACTTAAGGCTACATGTTGGCCTGGGTGGGAAGACAGGAACCTGGAAGCAATCTTATGGAAGATTGCCATGATATCTTCTCCCCACTCAGATATGTATAGTAGTTCTCTGTTGCTCTGTACAAAATAAGCGGTTTACTTTGGTTGATTAGTGCCTTTCCCTCTACACTCCCCTTGAATCTTAGTATTGATATTTCACTCAATTTCATTCTGAAAATGAAGGGGCCCCTCCTGGGTCTGAAAAGTTTGACATCTTTTGCTTCCAATCCAATTCCATCTTCCCTCCCCCATCCCCTACTGCCTCCCTAGCCCCCACATATTAGTACGTAGTGTGGGCACCTAATTGGCTTTATAACCCTACTTTTTACTAGAAACTGCTAGACTCTAGTGCTGCAGCAGCTTGCATCTTCCCCAACAACAGGACTTAAAGGAGTATGTGACCTCCCCTTACAAGGCTGGTACCTTTTGAATGCATACCAGTTCTGGTTCTGCAGCCAATCAAAAGAACATTTCTTTACAACATGGCTAACCAACCAGAAACAGTCATAGAACACCTATGTGGTCTCTGAAGACCCCCTCCATTCCTTGTCAAGGACTGAGACTTCATTGGACAGTTCTCTATTACAGACATACCTTTGATATATTTATGGATTTGGTTCTAGACCATCACAATAAAGTGACTATCACAATAAAGCATTTTTTGCAATTTTTGGTTTTCTGGTACATGTAAAAGTGATGTTTATATACTCTTAATAAGTACATAATAGTACTATGTCTAAAAAACAATGTATGTACCTTAATTTTTAAAAATACTTTATTGCTTAAAAAAAAAAAATGCTAACCATCATCTCAGCCTTCAGTGGGCTGTGATCTTTTTGCTGGTAGAAGGTTTTACCTTGATGTTGATGACTATTGATTGATCAGATGAAAGGTGAGGTGAATTTGGCCATTTCTTAAAATAAGGCACCAAAGAAGTTTGCTGCATTGATTGACTCTTCCTTTCCTTTGAACATTTAATAGCCATTATAGGTTTTTGTTTGGTCTAATTTCAATACTGTTATGTCTTAGGGAATAGGGAGGCCTAAGGAAACAGGAAAAAGGGGAATACTGAGTCAGTGAAGCAGACAGAACACACATTTATCAAGTTCGCTATTTTATACAGTTATGATTCATGGTGCCAAAGCTTGAAATATTGTGAGAATTACCAAGCCCTACATAAGTACATGAAAAATGGTGCTGATAGATTTGCTCTATGTGGGGTTGCCACAAACCTTCAATTTACAAAAAATGCAATATCTATAAAATGCAGTAAAGCAAAACACAATAAAAAGAGGTATGTCTGTCTGTATACACATATGAATTACATATGTATATGCACATACATATATATATTACATGTTTGTATACACACATATATATGCATACATAACAATCATTTTATGTCCCAGGATAATGGTGCAGCAGATAATGGTAAAGAGGTTCAAAGAGCATCAGAAACAAGAAACTGGTTCAAATCCACTGTGTGATTATAGACAAAACAAAACCTCTTTTTCTGTAAATTAGAATAATACTTGTATTACCTACCTCACAGGATTGTTGAAGAAAACCTGAAATTATTAATTCCTAACTCTAAAGGCTCAAATAATAGAAAGTTTACATTTTTGTTCTGTTTTGTTTTCTTTTATTTGGGGAGGCAAAGAAGGTAGAAGATGGGAAGGAGAGAAAATCAATGCTTGTTAATTGAAAAAAAAAAAAAAAAAGTAAAAAAAGAGCAAAAGCCTTCCTCTCCTGTTAGGTTCTTACTAAGTGCTAATGAGATAATGAGGTATTAGGTTTTTACTAGGTGCTAAGTTGGTACTTAACAATTCTCTAGTTCGGGCCTTTAGGGGAGTTTTACCCCTGTGAACTCCTGGGGAGGAGGTTACATGTTTAGGATGAGCAAGTTCATTGGTTGAAGTATTTTTTCCCAGAAGCTCCTGAGTTATTCCACACCCATTCTCTGGGAGGATAAAAGAAGCAACATTGAGCAAGTTGAGAAGTCTCTACTCTAGGTCAGAGTTTGCAGTCAAGAGATAGTTGAGACAGCAGATCTCCTCCCAGAGAGCGATGGGCAGTCTCTGGAGACAACAGAACATTACACTCTCCAACCCACCTTCATTGCTCAGGTCATCTTCCTTCCCTGCTCCCACCAGATTCTAGTCTTTAGAGATTTCTGACAACTCCTACTCTTAGGGACGTCTTACTCACCAGCAGGCAATGAAAAAGTAAAGAAATCTTAAGATCTCCTCTGTCCTCATCACCCCCCTTCTCTATCATTTATTGCTCTATAGAAAGTTCGTGAAATTGGAGGTGAGATTGCACTGGTTTCTTTCAGCCAAGTAGGTGGTCTTTGAGGCTTTGGGGCAAGTATACTATTCTTAGACATGGAAGAGATTCATGGAGTGCTATAGAAATACAGCCCAATTTTCTGTTCTCCAGTCTAGCTACATTAGGCCAAAATACCCTCATTTGAGGCTGAAGTTTTGGGGAGTTTAACTGTTATACAAATTTAGGGGTACTTCACTCATAAGCTAGAATGCATTTTGTAGTAACATCTTTGTAACAAGTAGCTTGCCAACACTGAATAATCTAGTGCTTAGCACAATACTTGGCTTAATCTATATTATAACAATAGTAATAATAGCTAACATTTATATATTGCTTCTGTGTGCCAGGTATTATACTAAGCAATTTGTAATCATATCATTTTATCCTCACAACCACTTTGGCAAGTAGGTGCTATTATTATTCCCATTTTACAGGTAGAAAAATGAGGTAGACAAGTTAGATGAATTGCCACAATCACTTAGCTAGTAAGTGTCTGAAGCCAAATTTGAACTCAGGAAAATAGCTCTTCCTGACCCAAGGTCCCACCTAGCTGTCCTACTATACTACTTCAATAATTCATTAAAAGTTTACCTTTATATCAATATAATTTAGATATGATTATATCTATATAGAAGAGAAACATTGTATCTTTAAAATTGTGAAGATACTATAGGAATAAAATATGTAACCTTGTATTGTATTCATGTAACCTTGTTGTTATAATTATTTTTTTACTAGTCAGAATGGCAAGATACAAAGACTAAATAATATACACTCCATACTGAAGAACTAGGAACACTGCTCTCTACACTTGTCCCTAATACTAATTCATTATGTAGTTTAAGCAGTTCATTTGATCCACCCTAGGTTCTTTATTTTCTTATCTGTAATAGTAGTAATCATAATCTTAATGGTTAATATTTATATAGTACTTCAAGATTTGCAAAGTACTTTATAAATATTTGGTCTTACAACAATCCTGGGAGGTAGGTACTATAATTATTCTCATTTTATAGATAAGGAAAATTGAGGTAAGTGACTTGTTCAGAGTCACACAGCAATTGAGTCTCTGAGATTGAATTTGAACTCAGGTCTAATTGACTCCAGATCTAATGCTAGCGTTATTGTTCCACTTAGCTACCTCTAAAATGGGCCCAACAGGTGTGTAGTAGCTAGGAGTGGTAAAAGAGAGAAGTAGTTATGTGCACACTAACAAAGTCTGAGAACTGACTCTTCACTTCTTATTTTGCAGCACACTAAAGCATCAGCAAATCCTTGGAAACAAGTGCCCAGTGACCGTCCAAAATCCTGACTCTACAAGACATGACTGAAACCAAGACTTTATTTTAAAGGCTTTAGGGGTCATATTGTGTGTTTACAACATTGGATTATGGCTTTTTTTCAGGGTGCAGAACTAATAGGATTAGTAGGTGGTCACTACCATAGAAATATTCTTTAGTATTTTCAGGGTTGATTGTTGAAGGATCTCTGGGACAACAGGATGCTGGCGGATTTGCATGGTCCCTTCATGTTGTTGATACACCTACAGTCAGGAAGGCTTTATCAAGGGGCCACCCACAAGAGCAGTACCAGCAAGTCTTGAAAATGACACAATACCCTCCTTTTCCCCATCATTTTTCCAAAGTAAAAAATTAAATAAATAAATAAATCTCCCAGACAGGGAGGCTGCTAGTATTTTGAAAAATCCCAAATCTAAGCCTTAAGACATATTCCTAGAGGCCTGACTTGTAAAGATGTGGGACTTTATTCAAAGCATATTGACTACTTATTGTGTCTTCTTCCATTTGGAGTCTGGGGATGAAGAGAAAAACACTTTAAGCCTTAATTGCTTTTATCAGAATAATAATATTGAGGTACTTTAGCAGCCACTTGTTCAAGACTGAAATTATCTTATTGGAATTTATTGTTAAAGATATTTGACTATAAGGAATACACTCCAAGTATGTACTGTTAATCTTTTTTAATGGTTTAAAAAAAGTATTTGTGCATTTTTTGGGGTGGGATATTGTTTAAAGAGTTTGCTCTATTAGTCTGTTTCCTGAAAAATGTATGTAAAAGGACTTACATTAGCACTTTTGTTCCTGTGGTAATGCATTATTTGCCATGTTACACTATTAAACTAAATTCTATTTATTTACTTTGACTTTTAATCTTTTCTTAGTAGCTTGGGTGCTAGCCAATGTCTCCATAGAATTAAATAGTCTGCATTTCAGAGTAGTTGATCAGTCTTTATTGGTTACACTACTTTAATTAATTTAATAATATTGAAGTCACTTCATGAGCTCCAGCTCATTTATATATAAACACACACACACCCATGCATGCATGGGTTGGGGGGGATTGCAATTAGGGTTAAGTGACTCTATCCACTGAACCATCTATCTGACCCTAAATATATATACATAAACATGCACACATGTATATCTATATATACGTATATATGTGTATCTGTGTGCATGTATATATAAAATCATAAGATAAAGGACTTTTGTTCTAAGTCCATTTGGAAATTATCTCTAGGAATTTGAGTTGCAGAGAAAGTGTTGGATCACATTGTTTCTTCATTGGGAGTGCTTTTAATTTACATCCATCAAATTCAGAGCTGGCTCCATTCCAAAATGTGTAAGACTAAGGATATAAAGATAGATGAGACATAGATCCATATTCAAGGACCTTCCAAGACATACACAAATCATGATGCAGTGGAAGTACTATATTAGAAGTGGGGTATAAGGGAGGAAAAGATGATGAGTTTGAATTCCATCTGGTATCTCTCCTCCCCTATGCTCTATCTCTACAATTTACTATCTGGGGCTATTTACCTTCATCTCTGTTCCTTCATTTTCTTTAAAAAAGGAGTTTAACACATTTATGTATTCATTTAGCTATCATTCACACATTTATGTATTCATTTAGCTATCATTCATTTACTAGCACTCATTTTTTAGTGAGTTCCAAATTTTCTTCCTCTGGCTCCATTTCTTCCCATCAAGAAAGCAAGCAATATGGTACACATGATAAAATAAAATCATGCAAAATATTTCCATATTATGGGCCTCCATTTTTTTAATCAGTAAAATGAGGGATTTAGGTTAGCTCTAAGGTCACTCCTAGCTCTAAATCTAGTGTCCTAAATACATTATAAGGTAGAATGGGATAAATGCAAAAGAGGTGAGGGTAGGGTTCCAAAAGAAGCACTTTATAAATTTAAAGGAGACCACCTTCAGCTGGAAGCAGGTGATAAAAGAAAGGAATGAAGGAGGAAGGAAGATTCTTCTGTGTATCCATGTGATGATCTGTTGAAGGAATTAAAGATGTTTAGATCAAAGAAAAGATTTGAGGAATGGGAATGATAACTCTTCCAGTTCTGGAAAAATTGTCCCATGAAAACAAAGCAGATAGAACACAAAATTTCAGAAGTAGGAAAATGTGAATTTGAAAAACACCAGGTTCTGGGAGTGTGGTTTGGAATGTGAAAAACTCACAAAAGGTGTTATTGTAGGCGCAAGGAGCTCGTAAAAAGGAACATGGGTTAAAAATGATTTGGCAATAGGCTATGAGTGATAAGATAGCCATTTAAAGGTAAGAGGGGGAAGGGAAGTAAAGGGAGGGTCTAGAGAGGAAGAGTCCTAGACTAAAACAAACATGCACATTATATCTATATCAGCAACCACATGATAGGACACCAGGAAAAGGGATATGTTAATACATAATAAGGGTGTTTTGGTTACAAAGGTTATT